>NC_044016.1:32526300-32829331 GCF_900496995.4 Aquila chrysaetos chrysaetos | reverse complement strand
GTTCGCCAAGAAAAATAAAAAGAACTTCAGGCCGTTTTGCTAACCTTATTTCAACTGTTGCTGACTTTGTTAGTCTTCCAGGCTCAGCGGGTTCTTCAACAAAGTCCTGAAATGGCCTTCCTTCTGAGTGGTGTCTGGTTGCTCGCGGTGAGCCAGGCTCTAAAACTGTACCATTACAAGACACCGATGTGACAGTTAAATTAACTGCCTGGATGTCCCTCGCCAAAGACTATCCCGTCATGCTGCATGTTAGCTGTGGGGTTTTTTTTTAAAAGTACTGGATAGGAGCCCAAACTGACTGAAATAACTCAACAATGCTCACCACGCTCAATGTATTTCAAGTACAAAATACTGGTAAAATTTGTCTCCAGACTGGTAATCTTTTTAACAATTTTAAACACGCATCAGGCTTTCTGTTTCCTGGACACTGCTATACAGCAGCATTGAGCAGCAGTTGTACAGAGAAGGTGGTATATTCTAAGTGCCCAGTTTAGGACAAGGCATTATCCACTGTGTCTCTCATCCTGCAGAAATACTCTCCTGGGACAGTGAAATTCTTGAACAAGGCAGCTGTGGAAGCTATTTCTATAACTTGATATCATAGGTGTTACTCTATGACTAAAACATGCATCCTGTTTTTAAACAGGAGAAGGGATCAACTGCATTAAGCTGATGAGGGTTAGACAAGGAAAAAGACTTCTTCAGAAGATTACTTTATCAGTAGCCCTGCTTTCCTAAGAAGACTTCTTCTGAAGACTGCTTTATCAGTAGCCCTGCTTTCCTACGTACTCCAGATCTTTGCAGCTCCATTTAGGATAAAATTCTCTTCTCTTTGCATAGGTTTGTCATCTTCAGTGAAGTCATGATCCTGTTTATGACAAGCCTGATAACAAAAATATTTTAGCCTATACAGCCAGGGGATCAGCTAAGAACAAGACTGATGGCATTTGGTGCTGTACAAGCGTATCAGCACATGGGCAGTGCTCCTCTGATACTTTGTCTGAGAACAGGAGGAAGAAATCCCATCTGAATCCCTCTACCCTGCTGTCAAAGGGAGGAGGTGTACTGGTATCCAGTTCTGGAGAAGGGGATGGGAGGTGGCGCAGAAGCTGTGAGTGTCAGGGCACAAGACCGGGATCATAATGGTGTCCACTTCTATTTCTTTGCTGCCACTTCTTTCCCCCCACCCAGTAGCGATGCTTCTGTTCACACTGCTACACATCATGCAACACCACCAACTCCAGCAGCTTTGGTAGGGTAGCAGGGCAGGTCAGGCAGCTTGTTGAAATAATCAAGCTGCCTTCCTTGCTCGTAAATTGCCTGTAAATATTTCCTTCATCAAGCCTGGGTTTTGTTTTGGGGTGGTTTTGGGGTTTTTTTGTTCCTGTGGCTTAAAATTGTTTAACAGAGGTAAGCTGCAGCATACTGAACTACCTGTTTCCATCCAAGAGAAGTCTTTGGTCTTGTGATTTTCTTTGGGGTATTTGGGGGATATCCTGAATCCCTCACCCCTAATTTGGAAGCTGCCAGTTCAGACTTTGCTTTTGCTTTTATATTTAGGCAAGCGGGCTACCTAGACAGCAGTGAGTGCCATAACTCTATTCAGCAGCATAGCAATGCTCCCACTGAAGCGTTGAAAGGCTGGGTTGCACATGAGTCTTGGGAAGTTCCTAAAAGCGATGGGTAGAGGAGAGGTAGATGGACACTAAGGGGGAAAAAGGCCGCTAGGTAACAAACCAGTCTTGCCAGAAGGAGTTTCTTGGTCTCTGGACAGCAGCAATGGTACCTGTCCACTCTGATGTCTGCCTTAGGCCAGCCCTGGACCTGGCTTTGCAATAGCAAGTGATGCTTCGTAGTTCACAGAGAGGGAAAGGACAGTGCAAATAAGGGCAGAAACTGCTGTGTGCTTGCTGCAGTGATAAACTGGGGTCACGCTGTAAGACAACTCCAGACAAACTAGTGCCAACTGCATCTGGAGGATGGCCATTTGTCTGGCATCCATAAAAGCACAGCAAAACGCGTGTAAAGACAAGTTGCCCTTTAGAACTAGCACAAATCCTTCCAGAGCTGCACGTAGTTCAACACCAGAAAGCAGCCAAGCCCAAACCTCGGGATGCTCAGGCATCCCAAGGTCTGGAGTTGTGAGTGCACAGGCAACTTGGTAGTATTTTAGGTTAACACAACCTCAACCCATTGCTGGAGTTGAAACGAGGCATGTTTGCACAGCTTTTGCTCATTTTTTTTGTACTGGTGAGCAGCTTAGCTGGAGACTTCTGTGCTGGACTGCTGTTACTTTTGCCATTTTTGCTTAAGGCAATAGCAGAGCAATCTGCATGTGGTAAACAAACTGGAGAAGAATAGCCAGAATTTTAGGCGCTCTTTTCCCTCCTGGCAACTCCGTTCCACTAGCGCAAATATTTCATGACCACTTGGGATGACTCTATAACCATCAGTGAGTTTGGGGGTGGTTGTGGTTTTTTACGCTATTTTTTTTCCTCAGAAGCAAAGCCTAAAAAATTGAATGTAAAGCTCTGCTGCATGTAAACTTCCTGTCACCTTTGCCAGTCAGATCTCCTTGTCCTGGAGGAGGCAGGGGGTGCTTGGCTTTCTCTTTTCTTTTTACATTATTTATCCACAGTTATTTATCACTTCTCCAAAGTCTCTCAAGAGAAAAAATCCTGTGTTCTCCAACAGCTCTCATCCTGCAGCCAGCGCAGGAAACACCCAAGTGCAGAGAACCTGCCTTCCTGAAGCACTGTTTATGTCCATATGGATTGTTTTATTGCGAGCGCGTCGTGCTGCTTACCTGCAAAATTTTATCGAGATCACCTCACGCATCTTGGTGACATCTACATACGAGGATGCCAGAGCCCCACCCTGGGCGCCTTGCTGCTCGAGCTGCGTGCGTTGCCCTGGCTCGTGTGGACTGTGCACCTGGCGATGGGAACTGCATGCTTCAACAAGGTTTAATTTCACGATGGAGATGTTTCATTTGCCTTCAAATGGCACTGCAAAAGAACATGTATTGTGGGATTTCAATGCTCTGTGTTGCTTTTGTACTGCTTGCTTCACTTGATGCAAAGGCTTTTGCCCTGCAGTGCCCGGTTGTTTCTCCTTGCAGATGCAAAACAGGCTACAAAACTATAACCAAATATAAATTTAGCATTTGCAGTTTAATGTACAACATGTAACCCCATCAGCTTTCATACACCCAGATAACCTGGGGACAGCACAGGCTGGGCAGGACAGCCCACAGCACCTCAAGCTTTTCTGGAAGATATAAACTCACATCTCTGCAAACTTTCCCAAGCGTGCCCTTCTTGCGGTGCTTGCACCTGCCTCCCTTTCACCTGTATCCTCCCCTGCATTCACCAGCTTTTCCCCTCCACACCTTCCAGCACCCCACAGGGGAAGGGGGCCCGGGCTGTGGCAGGTTTGGCAGGAGCCCAGCTATTGCCCCCAGGCCGAAGGTTTGCTCTCTGTCCAGCGGCCCAGACTCCAATTCATCCCCAGCCCCTGGAGATGTGGGGTGGTCAGCCTGGGGCTGGCGTGGTGTCCCTGCAGCCACAGGGAATGGCGCTGGCTCCCCCCGGGGAGCACTATGGCACTTCGTGAAGCTCCTCACAGGCCACAACAGGCTCAACTAACCCATCCCTCCTATTAAAACTATCTTAATTTATTGGGTCTTTCCCCCTTTTACAGACTATCCCACCTAGCTTTGCTCCAAAAAGCCCCTTTGCTCAGGAAAGGCGGGTTTGGTGGGTCCAAGGCCGCGTAAGGGCGCTGACCGGGCCCTCTCCTCACCCGCGGGAAGCGGCAACGCGCTGCGCTGCCTCTCCAAAGGAGGAGCGAATTAACCAAAACCAGCGAAACCGCCCTAAAACTGGGGACGGGGGGAAGTTCAGGTCAAGATTCCCCCTCCGCCCCCTCACGGGGCGGCGGCCGGGGCGGCTCCGCGCAGGCCGAGGCCGAGGCCGAGGTCTCTCCCCCTCAGGCCGCGCCGGGCGGGCACAGGGCGTCTCGGCCCGGCCCGGAGTAGCTCCGCCCCGTCCCGCCAGTCTCGCTCCTGGCCCGAGGGATCGATTGGTTGAGCCTCTATTTCGATTGCACCTCGGGGAAGTGGCGAGCGCCAGAAACGTCCCCCAGGTGTTCTCCGCGGAGGAAGAGGCGTGAAAAATCGCCTCACGCTCCGCCTGGCGCGGGAGCCGGGCGGTGGCCTGCCCCCTGGCGGTCCGCCGCGGCGCAGGCCGCTGAGGGGAAGGCGCGGCGGCCCGACCTTAACGGAAACGTTGGGCGAAGCGTTAATTAAAAGCGAGGCGTTGGTCGCCGGGAGCCAGTGAAGCCTCTCCCCTGGCACCCGCGGAGTGGGTAGGGGTGAGCTCCCACACGGGCACCGCTCCCAGAGGCCTCGGTGTGGAGTGGGGGTCGGCGATGGCCTAAACACCTGCTGGCAGGCCTATGGCTGACGCTGGTCCCCGTGTGTCACCCCGCGCCTCGGCAGCCGAAAGCTGGCCGTGGTGCTCCGCTGTTGCGGGGCTTTGTTCGTTTTGGTTCTGTGAGGTGCCCCAGGTGCTGGAAAATGAAGATGGGATTTGGTTTAAATGTACAGTTCCTCCTCGCAGCCTCAAAGGACCCCATGGTAAAGGGCAGGGAGGTCGGGTGCGAGAAAGGAGGAAAAACAAACATTTTGGGTGAGGCTGCCGCGCCGCTGCCCTCGCAGCGTGGGTCTCAAAACGTTTCAGCCGTCACCTGAGGGCTGTGAGGAAGGTTTACGCTAATTTACTCAAATATCAAGGGGAACAGCTCTGGCAAGGTGGTGGTTTTCCCAGGATGAGGCTCCATCCCTCAGCACGCTCACTGGGTGTGCTAACCCCTCAATTTCCCTAAATACTGGGAACTTAGCTATATCATTTGTGGTAGTGAAAAGCTGTGTTTGTGTTTTCTCCTGCTCTTTTCACACAATTTTACTCCTTTGCAGACTTTAAAGTGTGGTTGTTCAAACAGTGCTCTAGCAAACCAAATCTCACAAACTGACGTTAACTAATTCACAATGAAGCTTGACTCAAAATTTTAAAAGTAAAGCATAGGTATCCCTATAGTGGGCTCCCCAGAGGGGAAAACAGGACACTGGGGTTAGTTCCCTGCTCTGGCTTCCAGTACCGCACAGCCACAGGAAAGCTGCATCTCTGGTGACTCAGTTTCCTTGTATTCCTTGTCCTTAAATCAGGGTTAGAGGCAGCAGATTCTTTGGAAAACGGCTTGTACCTGGAGCAGTAATATGTGAAGAAAATGGTAACAAGGAAGGGCTGTTCGTATGAATCCCGTGGGCTCTAGTCCGGGCACAGAGTCAGGCATGTGGTGTCTCTGAAAGGCAGCTCTGCCCTGGCTGGAGGTTTTCTCTTGTCCAGACCAAGACCAAACCCAAGGACAGAGGCAGGACGCACGGTGGACACAGGCCGACAAGGCCTGATGGCCAGCCGGAGATGGCCTCCCCCGGCGTGACCTGCACAGGGCCTGGGCGGGAGGCACAGGGGAAGGGGGCAGAGTCCCTGCTTCCTTCTCCCGGGGTCGGCGTGCCTCAGCCCCCGGCCCCCTCCCGGCCGGGACTCCGCTGTCACCGGGCAGGCCGGGGCAGACTCGGACGCCATTTCGGCAGGCCCCGGCCGCCGGCCCCATCCCCTCCCCGGGCCCGGGCGCTGGCTGGTGGCCGAGGGGCGGCCCGGTGGCCGGGAGGAGGCCGACAACCGCAGCCTTATCAGCGCTCTGCAGGCCGGCTGGGCCCCGGGCCGCCGCGGGTCCCCGGTTGCCGGCCCATGGGCGGCGGCGGCAGCGGCTCGGAGGCGCCTCCTCCTGCCGCAAGACCCGCGCGGCGGGGACCGGCAGCAGCAAGCAGCAGCAGCAGCTCCGCCGCACCGGCCGCATGGCGGGCTACCCGCCGCGCCTGCCCTGGCTGCTGCCGCTGCTGCGGCGGGCGGCGCCGCCCCCCGCCCGTGGGGGGGGGGTGCGGGGGTTGGTAGGGGTGGCCCTGTGCTCGGACGCCTGTTGACGCCGGTCCTCCTCGCTCCCGCCGCGCCCGGTCCATCAGGTTGGCGGGACGTCCCCCCCCCTCCCGCCGCCGGCCGTCCGTGCCGCTGCTGCCTCGCTGCCGCCGCGCCCTCCGCCGCCGCCGCCGCCTCCTCCTCCTCCTCCTCCTCTTCGCTGCAGCTCCGCGGCGCTCGCTTCTCACCCTTCCGGGGGGCGTGGGCGGAGGCCGGCCCCCGGTGGCTGCGGGCGGCCCGCCGCGCTTCGAGGCTGGGAGGCTGCTGGCCCTGGCCCACCCCGAGCGCTGGAGACTGACAGGTACCGGCCGCGGCCCGGGGCCGCCGCGCCGGGGGCCGCCCTGGGGCTTTGTCCGAGCGGGGAGGGGGCGGCGGGGCGCCGCGGCCGCGCTGGGCTCCCCTCGCCCCCGCCCGGAGGGTCTCCCGGGGCCGAGGTAAGCGGCCTGCGTGGGGGTCCTGCCCCGCCGCCCAGCCGCCTGGGGGAGGGGGGGGGGCGGCCCGGAGCGGCCCGCGGCCGGGGTGAAGGAGGAGGTCGTATTTCCCTCCCGAACCGGAGCCACCTGGTAGCATCGGAGCACAACGTGGAGTCTTCGAGCGGGCGTTTTGATACCTGTAGAAAAGCTACAAACGTGCATTCTGCCCCCCTCTCCTCCTCCTCTTGCCACCTCTTAATTCGTTGTTGTTTTGAAGGGAAGGCAAAAGTTTTCGAAGTTAGAGGACTCTCCCATTTTGCTAGTAGTGTCGGCTGATGCCTCTGTGCGTGTTCAACGCTGGCTTCACAAGCAGCCTGCAATGAACTCAGGCCTGAGACTATATGGAACAAAGTAAAAGTGGGAATCCTAAGCTTTTTTAAAAAAAAAATAAATTGGAGTTCTGTCTCCCAAGAATTTCTTGCCTAACACTTTTGTAAGATGTTTTGAAAACAATTGATTTAGGTTTTTTTTAGCACCTATATGGTGAAGTCAAACACCACAGTTGTATAAATTGCGCCTTTAACATGGTATCGTCTAAAAAGAGTAGAAACAAACTTTTCTTGACATCGCTTCTTGTGGGGATAATAGTTGCTAGTAAGAAAACACTGTCAAATTACTACGTGGTTTGGGTTTTTTAAAACCACCTTTATGAGCGGACAGCACATGTGCTATCATGGCAGTGTGAGGCCTGTAGGCCTTTGCAAAAACTTGGGTAGTTCCCATGGAGTGAGTAAATGGTGTTCGAGAGATCAGAGGTGAAGTAGGTAGGCTTACATAAAGAGGTGGTTTTGAGAAATAGGAGATACTTTGTACAAGATTTTATTCACAGTGGATAGTTACAGAGCTTCATTACATGTTGGCATTACGTAGCCAAAATAATTTGGATCCAAATTAATTTTTGTAAGAAATTGGAATTATTTCTATGTTGTGAACACCTGTTTTATGCAGTTAATACCACTGTCTTGGGTGTGCAGAACAAAAATGGGGGAAAATTGATGGGACAGGGCTGGATGGAGGGGGGAAAAGGTACAATGTTCAGTAAGGTTTCAGTCTTGTTCGGGATTATTTTTCTTCACTGGCTTATGGACTAAAAAGTAAAAAGCCCTTTGCCAGTAACTAATGTTCCATCTATTCAGATTTTGGTGAAGAAGTGAGTATCTGATCAGATAGATTACCTTCTGATTTTATGGCAAAGTTCTTTGCTTTTCCCATTGAAATTGAAACAAATAAATAAATTGGTTATTTTAAGGATGGCTTTTAGGAGCCAAAGGCTCCTAACTAACTATGGGCTTAATTTAGTTCCCTTTAATGGGCACTTGCTGTCAACTTGTTTATCACAGGCAGGGTACCCTGTACTTGGTTGGAATTATGTTTCAAAATAGGGCTAAGTATCCTTAATCTGTGCCGTCTGCTCATGGTTTTATCTAAGTCGCTATCATGGTTACTTAAAATCAGCTACATGCAGTTTTGTCTTTTGAGATAACAAAATGGCCTGAATTGAAGTTTAAAAAAAACCCACAACACAACAACTTGATGATATCAAATCATGAGGATGGAAAAAATATGCAAATGTAATAGCTGCTTTTCAATGTTCTGTTGGTCTTGGTTCTGTGAATTTACATGAAATTTTTCTTCTTTATTGACATCCTAATTAAGGGACAACTTTTGTTGTTAAGTTGTAATTAAGTGGGAGGATGGAAAAGCTAACAAGGAAAATACTTTGGGTCATTATAGAGTGCAGGAATAACAAATATGGGTAAAATGCCTTGTAGGTGGTTGTAGGGAAATCACATCTACCCATTGTGTCTAAAATATGTTAAAATATGTTGTGTTTTGTCCTGTTGCATCTTTGTACTGAGAAACTAGTCCTTAAAAACTCACTATCTCTGTTTTTCCTGCATTCAAAGAAGGAGGAAGGTTAATGGTTTCACTGTATGAAACAATGAACCAAGGGTCAAACATTTAAATATCCTCTTCAAGTTCATGTAACCGGTAAAAAAAATGCTGTGGGATCTCTTCAGAGGCTTACAGGTGCTGTTTCGTTCTGCGAGAAAGTTGAGCTCTTCCAGATCTTCTGCACTGGTAGTAGTTGGTAACATAGGTGTATAGCATTACCGCTGTGAAGTGAACTGAAGTGTTATGTGCCTTTTCTGTGATTCCACGTGGCACAGGTCGTGATATTCTGCTCATTGCAATTGTATTTTGAAATTCACGGTCACAGAAGGTGAAGTAGTTGCAGTGATGACAGTGGAGGCCTGGGGAGCAGAGGATGATTTGTGAGGAGGTTGAGCAAGACTAGGTTCACCCATCTTGGTGTGGTGGGGAAATGGTGTCAGCTGAGGAGGTACAGGTACAGAGGTGAGGGTGACCTGCTCCTGTTGTGTCTGACACCAAAAGAGACAGTCGCATCTTGTTTTACGCAGGGCCTCTTCACCATCTGCTGGCTCAGGAAGAAGCAGTTTGCTCTGGCCAGGAGTTCCAGCACCTCCAGCACGCAGCACCCCTTGCAATACTCTCCTTGCAGAAGGAGGTTCTGACCCTCCGGAGCCTCTTAGGAATGAAAATAAGTGTACCAAATATCATACTGCCCCCCCCCCCCCCCCCAAAAAAATCAGTTTAATATGTTCCATGTTTCATGTCCAGTTACTTCTAGAGCTGGGTAGAGTTGCGAATACATTGTAAACAGGACATATGTGTTAAATTTTGTTATTCTTATTTAAAGTGGTAAAATACTATGTGGCTAAATACTATGATGGGAATTCACTCTGTTAGTGGCCACAATTTTGTGTAGTTTGTAATTAGGAGTTTGTAAATTCTGTAATACCTCCCAGGTTTAACAAAGGAGAGAAGTCATTTTCATGAATTCTTTGGCTGATCCTGTGCAGTCAGATCAGGTAAACCTGTGTCTTCAGTTAAATTCCATTCCCAGGGAAGAGGACAGGGGCATTGTTGAAATTATTAAATCCTGCTGTGTGTGCGAGGCTACAAAAATGCCCTTTCAAAATGATCCCTTTTATTTCCTCCAGCCTCCTTGTTTTTCCCTGTGAGAATCTGTCTGTTGCACTTTATCCAAACCACACTCAAAGGAAACAATAGTTCTATTGAATTGTAAAGTAAGCACAAGGAACTCCGAAATTTTTAATCCAATAGCAAAGTGTGCCCTTTTCCTGTATAACACTTCCTGCACACTGAGTAAGAAGGCTTGTTTTGTACACAGGTCTTCTCTAGAGATGTGCAAAAAGTGTTATTTCAGTAGTTTTAGAATTTTGGGCGTAATTTCTAATCGCTGTTTTCCTATAGGTTAAAATTTGCCGTTAAATCAGAAGTGCACTGCCTTATTCATAATCTGATTTTTCTGTGCTTTAAAGTTACGCCAAGTGATGCACTTTCTCCTCCTTGAACAAGAAAGACTGAATTGCTGTAGAATTATCTTTTGTAGTTTCTAATAAGGAATAAATGTCTATAAAAGCAATTCTTAAAGAAATGCATTTTAAAAAAATCAAAATGTTGTACCTAAGACTACCTGAATTTTTTAGGTGTATTCTTTGTAATGGAGTTCAGAAACGATTTTAATAATTCATTTAATTGGGGATGATTGGGGTAGTGAACAACTTTAATTTTTTTGTGCAAGATGCCGCTAGAAATGTAGAATGCATCAGCTGTGAGTATTGCTACTAGAAAATCATGCTTTCGGTTATTTATACTTGTACAAGATGACATTTCTTATGTCAAGTACTTGAGTAGGAGTATCTTTGAAAACTTCAGTTATGTTAGGAAATTAAATTGGGCAGATACTATGTATTTAGTTTGTAGTAACATTTAAATGGCTTAATTTTGAAACTTTGCTCTGTAGCATGAGTCTGAACATCAACAGGCAATCCACACATTGTTAAGGATATGCTTTTCCCACCTCCATTTAAAAGTTTATTAAAGTCAGACAAGTGGCATCTCTCTGAAAAATCAGTTTTCATACACCCATTCCAACCTTGACAGTGAGTCAAATTAATTGTAGTGTGCACAATGGGAAGGAAGCCAGTCGGAGCAGAGGCAGGGCTTACAAGCACTAGAATACCCTTCTCTTTGGAACCTGGGTTGAACCCCAGTCTTGTAAATCTTGCTGTTCCTGTGCTGTCACCCTGTAGCTGGGAAATTCCTGGCCAAAATTTGGGTTCACCTCTCAAGTCCACGTACGTGGCCACTGTTTTTTGTTACTGTATTTAGTTACTGTGAAGTGGTTCTGCTCATCTGAAAGCAACTCAACAACCACACTTAACTTGAATTTTCTGAAGGCAATTCTTGTGGTTTTAAGATCATAATTCCTATATGTGTGGTATATACAGGGGTAACTTACTCGTCGTTTTCTCATGTGCAGTGTGCCTTTTGTAGAAATGAAATAGGCTACATGTTTTTTGTTGTTTCCCCCCCTAGTTTTTCTTCTGATTTTGTCAATGTTTGGTATGAAACTCACAAAAGGTCCAAGCAACCTTGTAGCTTTATCACAAAAAGGTTGCTTTTCTGTGGCTAGCTGGTGACAGTTCCTTATTTTAAATTGGTGGTGAACTGTTAATGAAACTGCTTATGTAAGACATTGCAGAAATGGTAACTGCTGACCACTGTGATCCGTCAGGTGCTTACAACTTAATTTCTCTACGGAATGTTTTTGCTGCATTATTTGTGTAAATTGTGAAGATAGAAGGAATCATAGCTAGATTGGTCTGACACAAAGACTGTCTTCTACACAAAATAGATATGAACAAGTTAAATGCTTTAATTTTAAATGCACGGTAAAAAAAAAGAAGCTATACTCTCTCCTGGAAACCTAGAGTTATTTTATTACTTTCTAACATTTGGTGATTAGAAAAGGCTGATTTTTACGGGTAGAGGAAAATCAGTATAATGAGAAATACAACAGACATTTTAAAATACTTTGTCTTTGAAAGGAATTCTGTTTTCTAAATATCTCCAACTAAATTCTATGAGGGCACAATTAATGGTTTACGCTATTTTAACATAATATGTTAAAATACAGGAATTACTAGGATTTTCCTACTTTTCTGAATAAGCCCTATACTTCTGCTGTATCTGAACTACAGACTGGTGCATTGTCCTGAAACAGTAGTCCAGGGAAGCTGTTGAAAACATTCAGAGGATTCTAGCCTGGCTACATGAGCCATCCTTTTATTGTGGGTTTTGACAGGATAGTAAGCTTTTAGAAATAAAAATTATAGCATTCCCCTTCCCCCCACCCTGAACTGCTTTTACATTTTGTGTGTGGGTGATGAGTTCTCCAAATATTTTTCCACAATGGCAAAAAAAAAAAAAAACTGAAAAAGAAAAATTTCAATGGGTTCTTAAACAGGCCTGTTTGCGACGAGCTGCTTTTGGGTGTCTTAAAAAGACTAGCTTGTGGTACTGTTTGTAGTGATAATAACAATTTGTAAAATAGAGATACCATCTTTCTTAAGAGAAAGTGAAGATACTTGCTTACAGTCAGAGTCAAGCCTCCATCTTTGCTTTCAAGCAGAGGTTTTGCACAGCCCTGCGTAGCCCTTCCGTCAGGCTGTGTGCCTTGCTACCTCTTCCTCCTTCTCTCCTGTGGAAAGTGGCAGTCTTATTTGCTCTTCCCTTTCTTGGGCTTCCTCAAATCACTGTGTTCTGCTCTGCCTGGAAGGGCACTTACTAAATATCTTCTCTGAAAGCTCTTCTGACAAACCCTCTATAGCCTACTCCGTAAAGGCTCCTTGATATTTTGTTTGCTCTATAGCAAAGGACTCCTGGCAGGTCTGTCCTGTTTGATCATAGGACCCTCACCGAGGAGCTACCGAGGGTGATCTCTGTCAATCCTGAACACCTCACGATTCAAAGAGCAGGCTTTCTTCAAGGTGATAGACTTCTGTAAGTTGCATCGTGTAAGTGTTCTGAGCACGAGAGATGTCACCAGTTGATACTCTGGAGCTCGCTCCTGTGCTGATATCTCACTGTGCCCTCTAAACCCTGGACACGAGTCTCGTTCTTGAGATATTATCTCAAAGGTATTGTTTGTCTCTCTTGTTTAATTCTGTCCCACGGCCATTTTCTGCAACTGTTAATTTCTCCAAACTGTTGTATAATCCTGGTCAGTCAGATGACCCACAATATGCCAGCCTTTTCACGAGCTGTCTTGAAGATATTTTCAGTAAGTTGTGCAACTGTATTGTTATTGTACCAAAGAAAACAGTCTTTGCCATTTGAAAACCCGAACTGCTTTTTTGTGCTTAAAAAAAATAACAAAAGAAAAAACACCACAGATTCAATAACCACATCAGACTGTCTATAGAATACTCCTATAAACATTTTCTAAAAACTGTGATCATCACTGGAAATAGTAACTTGCAAGATTCAGTATATTGACAATACCTGCAAATTAAGACAACTCCACTCAAAAAGCTAGCAGCTTTCCAGAATGCACCAGGAATGCAGTATACAACCATGCTGTCAGACACGAACTGTATTTTTTTTCTGAGCACAGTATTACAGTTGTTCTTAATAATGTAAGGAGGACGATTCTAAAAGGTTCTTCTTGCATAATAATAGGTGCAGTCCAGATATGATGTATGAATTTAAGACGGAAAGAAAACCACACCAGTCATACCTAATGTAGAACTATACAGAACATCCTTAAGTGCTTACAGCATACTCTAGAAGAAGATTCTCTCTTGAAATAAATATTTGCAGAACTGTCGCTTTGCAGGGTTAATACCAGTCCTTCAACCTCCCTATATTAATCCAAAACAAATTCCTTGTGGGCCAGGGTTCACCTAATGGAAATGGACTTTACCTAACCAATAAATATAAAATTTATCAGTGCATCTTTCTCCCACAAAAGAACAACTGAAGAGCCCGATCTCTGTGCATGCATATGATAGAATGCAGTAGACTTTATTCATCACTCCCAATGGCCTTGTGGAAATTCTGTGTTAAGCTAAAAAAGTCGCTGTGTGTTAGAATAAAACTACACAGATAACTGGTAAAGGACGGGCATTCTTGGTTACCGGTAGAAGGGTACTTCTCACAAATCCAAAGCTTGTTTTGTGACCTGCCAGCCCTGATCTTCAAATGAAACTGGTAAAATACTTAGAAGATTCTGGGAGGTAACATTCATAACCTTACTGAATAGTAAAAACTATGCTGTGTTACCATGCACTGCCAAACATCATCATTACCTTATTTTTCTGTCCTTTATCCTTCATTGGCTTGAATGATCTTAATTCATCTGAGGTCAAATTTTTATGTATTTGTGTTTAAAATAGCCCTTCCCCCAACAGGCTTGCAAGCACTTTTTTCGGCTTTGAACATTTCCACATACTGTACTGGGTGAGAAGTATGCTCTGGTAAGAACCAGCAAAATTAGAAATTTTCACTCACTTGGTGGTGTTCTTGCATGTAGAAAATTGGTTTGTGACTCTCTGGAGTCACTTAGTCCATGTTCTGAAGAGAGGTTTCCGATAGCTCTGCCCAATTACTGCTTGTAAAAGACCTGGTTTATCAGTTGGTGACCAATTCTTTGCACCCGAATACATCTACTATGAAATGAAGTTGCAGATCTGCTGTCAAGAAACAAGTCCTCATTAGCCTTAGCAGAGAGCGTGTTGATCTTAATAGTGATAAAGACATCACACTGTCTGTGCAGCGATCTGGATTTCTGTGCAGGTAGACAAGCAAATTGTTTGCCTAACGTTTCCAGGAGGACTGCTCAGCTGCTGCTGCAGCCAGCTTGCCTTGTCTTTGCTTCTGTTGCCACTTTGAAGTAGCCCTGTTTTTTTAAGTTCCACTTTATTTTCATCTCATAGCCTACAAAACAGATTTACTCTAAAAAATAAAGCTTCCAAAATACACTCTTTTGTTTAGTTTTCTGAGTAACAGAGTAAGCTATGTGAAACTAATACTATAAAATTTACTCTGACCTTTTTTCTGTCAGTAACAGCCTTCAGTGTCACTGAAATGTCTTCATATCTGGTTGCTGAACACCTCATACTCCTCCCTTTAGCCAGTTATCACAATGACAGCTCTTCTTTGAATGAGGAGATAGAACAAGTATTTGCTGATTCCTATTTCTTCAATTAGTCAACAGTTTAAAAAAAAAAAAAGAGCAACAGCTTGGCATCTGTGCTATTTTCTAGTTCTGGTATAATCAAAGTGAGAGTTTCAATTAGGGAACCTTATTTTGCATGTGATTTGTGATTAATAAAGACAGGTATATTGCTTAAGGGGAAAATTAAGTGACATCTGGATGATATAAGCTTTCATCTTCAGGACTGCATTTTCCAATATATTACTGATACTTTGTCAAATGTTTAAGTAGTTTAGTAGTCTTCAGTTTGGTTTATGTACTAGTATTTGCTTTTAGTTCAGTTAAGGCTGTTGGAAGTAATTACAGTGAAACCCATGAAGAAGAGCTGAAGGTAAATCCAAGCCAGGAAGGCTGTACCACTAAACAGAGACATAAGGGATTTTTAGCCATACAATCCTCTTCCTTCAATGAACATTTATATATGCAGTTCATATGTCCAGTTCCATCCATAACTGAGAAATTGTCTGGACTAGTGGAGACTGAGCTGCTGTGCAGCACTGTGCTTATAAGCAATGTTTTGACCATCTCTAGCTGCCTTATAGACCAGCTTTTCCTGAAAGGAGATGACCTGGCTTTTGTTGGATTTTTCCGTGCTGCTTCACAGCTTGAATACATCAGTGCAGCCAGCCTGTTAATATTCATTCTTACAAAGTTTCAGCTAGTAAATAATATACTTATGAGATGTGTTGATGGCATCAGAAAGCAGGATGTCAGCAGGAAGTCTTTCCCTTTCTGCTCTGGCTTCTTATGGTTTCTATAGCTTCAAGTTAAGGACCCGAGTCCTTTATCTTTCACATGCTTGCTGGCCTGAGTGTAACAAAACGGAAAGATCACAAAGAAATCTTGAATAAGAACAACAGGCTGCAGGTTGGATGCAACAGCAAGGATAGAGCTTGTTTGGGCAGTGTGTGGAGCCGTCCCAGGACTGCTCTGGGGCACTGCAATGAAGGTGCAGAGAAGTGTTTGCTTCAGGTGGTGGCAGGTATGCATTTTTTTGTACCCTGAATAAATGCACAGCTGTATTTACACTTCCAGGTGAAAACTGAAAGCTTTCCACTTGTGTGTGGAGGTGGTAAAAGGTATCAAACCATCTGTGACAGATGTTAGAAATATTGTTTACAGCCACGTGCTGCTGGGAGGCTCTCTGCTGTCTTCATCATGGAAGTGATACGAGAAGCTCACTAGAATGGAACTAAAACTCGGTCAACTTCAGGATTTTCAGTACAGTGTCTTTTTGCCTTTAAAGGCATTATCTGCTAGTAGTTTTGTAGCAATCCTATGAATGGTTGCTTTAAGTGTGGGGTTGGCTGTTGGAAGATTATACTGTATAAATGGCATTGTTTGTTGTGGTTCAGTGGTTCTCATATCAAGTTTGTTCAGTTTTCATTTAAGATGGGGTTTTTCCTAGCTCTCAGCCTGGCTTGCCTTTTCAGAATCAAACTGTGTCCTTGGCTCAAGAAATTTCTTTGCAGATTAAAGTTCAAAAGGCTAAGTCTTGGTCCAGTGCGATTTTCATACTCTCTGTGATACAGCGTCAAACCAAGTTACATGGGTTGTTCCACAGCTGACCTTGCAACTGGAATTCAAGAGCTCTGCTCATCAGCAAATGTACTTCTAATTCAAACTTATGCTATTTTTCTTTTAGACCAACAATCGTGAAGAGTAAAACAAAACAAATGTATATAAATTTTCCAGTCAAGAGTAAATCAAATGCTTTTTTGTTGTTTTTTTTCCCCCAATAAAATTGCATGTTTTAGATGGTTCTCAGATCAGATCTTTACTTCAGTCCATTGCTATCTCGGAAATAGACCATTGGAAGCTTTAATACAGTAACAAGCATGAATAATAAAACCCAAACCAAACAGGAGTTGAAGGATTATATGTGAGATGTGCAAAATTTGGTAACTGTTAATGCTTTCTAAGGATGACATCTGTGAAAAGTTGACCTTGTTGGATGGTGCTGTGTGAGGTTAGACAAGAGAAGCAATTCCAGGACTGATTGTATACAGAGGCTTTCAGGATCTTAAAATGTGCCTTGCCCAAGTTAATTTATACAGTGACTTAAAATAACCCATTCAGAAGTAGGCCTAAAAGAACGCTGATTATTTAATACTGGCACTCGCAAGCTTAATAGAAATTTCAAGTGAAAAATTATTTCATATGTACTATTAATGATCCTGCAAATTCAGAATAATTTTCCTATCCTTTTCCTTGTTGATTTGCAGCTGCTGTTGGCTTTCTGACAGTTTCCAGTGTCATTACCATGTCAGCCCCTTTCTTTCTGGGGAAAGTTATTGACATTATTTATACAAATCCCAGTGAAGACTTCACTGACAGCCTGACCAGCCTGTGTGCCTTGCTGAGTGGAATCTTTCTATGTGGTGCTGCCGCTAATGCTACTCGTGTCTACCTCATGCAGACTGCAGGTAAAAACAGAAGCAAAAAGTGGTACTGAAGAGTCACCTTTTTTCACAGAGTCAGGATATCTAATGATCTGAAATAAATTCTTGGCACTGGCTGAGAGATCCTCTTGGAATCAGTAGCTTTTATAACCAGATCAAAGGTAAACTAATAGTGCAAAGATAAGTATGCTGGAATAATTGTTCATTTTTATTTACTGTTACGTGACATCTTAAAGCTCACTCTCTTCTGGTATATTAAAACTCTGTAATGTGACTTGTTCAGTGCTGCGTAATCCCGTGATTTTTATATTGTTGGTGTCTGTGTAAAGTCTTGTGTGCCATGCTTCACTGACTTCTGTTTCTGACAGGACAAAGAATTGTGAAGCGTTTGAGAACAACCATGTTCTCCTCTATTCTGAAGCAAGAAACCGCTTTCTTTGACAAGACCAGAACAGGAGAGCTGATAAACCGCTTATCTTCGGATACAGCCCTCTTGGGCCGTTCAGTGACTGAAAACCTTTCAGATGGGCTCCGGGCAGGAGCACAGGCATCTGTGGGGGTTGGAATGATGGTATGGTGGTCTCTTCCCTGCTTGTCACTTCTTGTAGTTTCAAGTTTGTTTCAGTTCTGTTAGGTAATGTGTGAATGTGATTCAGTCCAGAAATTGAATGTGTGTTCTTGGATACAAGTGTATTTCACTGGTTATCTACAATAACTTTTAAGTACTGCCTTGCAATAGATGATGTGCCTGTAGCCACTTGATGTTTACTCACAGGCCAAAATATGGAGAATGAAGGTTTGAAATGAACTACTGTTGCTGCCCAAATTTATCAAGCAAAGTATAGTAGGCAAATAGCTTAACTCTGTTCTTACTGAAGATATTAAAATCAGTGATAACGTTCCCATACTTGTAGGTAAAATAGGGTGTGAAGGGACTGATGTAAAAGTCATTGGTGTTGGTTGATTCTGGTTAAGGCCTAGGTGAGCAAAGGCAGCGCCGAATATCAAATTACTGCCGAGGATTTTTATAAGTGTTAGTCTTTCTGCTTTAGTCCATCGGTAAAGAATATATTTAGGTAGGAAGCATCTTAATGAAGGCTTCAGTGCAGTGCATCAGTTCCCTTGACTTTTTTGGTGGCATTAATTTTGTTAGGTTTATCTGAGAAAAGATACGTTGGTGGCAATTATCTTAAATGAAGGTGTGGTAATTTCTGCTGTCTACCTGGAGTTAAAAACAGATAGCAAAATAAAAATAAGCTTCCAATATTGATGTTATTAGGAACTGTTAAGAGCTTCCATTATGAAGCTTTAAAGCTTTAATACTTTGTCACTGATAAGAATTGTGGCTTTCTGTATTTATCTAAGCAAATAGAGTCTAAGGTTTTATCTTATCACAGATAAAATAGAATAACTTTATGTAAGGCATTCTGCTCAAAATGCTTCCATGCTACAGTGTTAAAAGGTGGACTATAAAAGCTTGCGCAGAAAGAAGAGATTATTATGAAATAATTATAAAGCCTGTCAGTTAAGTTGATATTGAATTTTTCTGGAGTTTTTTGTTTTCAATACTGAAAGCAAGATGAAATGAAAGCACATTAGATCTAATTTCAATAAATCTTATTAAAAGAACCCATTTAGGAGCTTTGATGATGATTGTTACAAGTGATAAGGTTTTGCAACAGTAGATTAAATCCATTATTCCAGGTTATGAACATTCGTGGGTGCTAGGGAGCACTGGTGACTCCACCTGTTCCTCAGTTACCCAGAAGCAGTGTACGATATTTCTCTACTCAAACTTTCTGCATTACACTGTCTATTTAAAAGTTGTGTAAGTGCTTTAGAAACTATATAGTAGCTTATGTCTTTCAGCATCCCCAAGAGATTTCCTAGTAGGCCTGTTTACTGGCAGGTTAAGATATTTGGCTAAGACCACACAGCAAACCAGTGAGAAAGCAAGAAATGAAATCCAGACCGCTTTGCTTATAATCCTTTGTTCTAACCATGGGATACATCCCAAATGCTGTGGAGGAATGGATATTTTGTCTGGAAGAAATAAAACATGATAAATGAAAGCATGGCAGCACTAAATTACAGTCCTACTAGTTTTAGAAAACTCTAGTGAGGCAAGTTGCACTTCAGTAGTCTAGTGGTTTTTTTAAATCTGAACAGTCATCACCCCTGACACATACCTTTTTCTTCTAGTTTTTTGTGTCTCCTAGCCTTGCTGCATTTGTTCTGAGCGTTGTGCCACCCTTGGCTGTCCTGGCTGTGATTTATGGAAGATACTTGCGAAAACTAACTAAAATGACCCAAGATTCTCTCGCAGAAGCAACACAAGTAATCTTTTAACAGATGCTTTCTAGTTAACTTCAAAGTTGCTCTAGTGTATTTAGGTTAATATCTCTGAAGTTAAAGATCTTCTGAAGATAATTGTACTGTTCATTGCCCTAAGCCATGCTGAGCCTGTAGTTTTGCACCTGAATAGTATGAAAGGTAAACATCAGTAACACTTATTCATAGATCTCAAAAGCAACGGTGCTTTGGTTGTCCATAACAATATAATGTGGAGGTACCAGGCCTTGAGAATTTGGAAATGTAGGAAAGGATAAAGAGGTTAGGCTTTAGCTTTGTGAGAGCATAAAAAAATCAACCTTTGAAGTCCTGTGTAATTTGGTACCTGGGTTTGAAAAACACTTTTCTTGGACTATTATTATGAGTTTGAAGCCATCAGAAGCATCCTAGATGGTTCTGTCTTTTAAGAAAACTTTGCTAGCAAGCCCTTCTCTGAAGGGAATCCTTGACATCTGACCTTATTGTCAGCTCTTTAATGTTTATGAGGTTTTACATTTCTTAAGCTTTTCTGGGCATCTCAGCACATATCCAGATATTTGGGAGGAAAGTAGAGGAAGCTGTTGTTTCTAAAGAGGCTGTTGTAGAGCGGCTTTCATTGTGTTTGCTGACTGCACTGAAATATTGCAAAGCACTATCAGAGAAGAGTAGTGATAGTGACCTTTTCCTCACATCATTAAAAAGCATAGAAATATAATTAGGAAAAATCCAGTTAAAATAACCACAATTGTCAGCTGTTTTAAACTTGGCATGTCCTTTGTAGGACTTCTGCAAATTGACTGTGCAGAAGGAAGATTAGCCCTCTTCTGTTTATCTTCCTCATCCTGTGTTGAAGGGAAGCTCATGCCTTTGCAAACCAGGTGTGGGACTTCACATGAACAAGCAATTTTAGTGTTCCGTTTGAATTTTCAGGTTGAATGGGGGATGGAAGAAGGAGAATTATATTTTTATATCATATTTTTACTCACAAAAGGGGGCCTTGTTTTTTGTAAGACCATCACAGTGTCTGTTAACATCTTAGTCTAATTGGTTACAATTGAGGTAATTTTAGAATTAATACTTTGCTGTTTAGAAGTTAAAATAAAATAGTGAGTTGAAATGAGATATTAGTAGTTGGGCTAAATTAATTCCCAGTGTTGCTTTGATCAAATGAGTGGAATTGTTTCAGGAAATAACAGCAGGCTTTCTTGCATGATTTAGTGTAGGATAGAATATTCTTTATTTTTCCCCTCCCCACGTTGCTATTGCAAGTTATTGTGAATAGTAATTTTCTTATGTGTGTTGTTCACATCAAATTAAGGGGTTTTTTTTAATGCTACTTTTATATTTTTCTATCTCTGCTAGCACTTAAGGCAATCTTGAAGTTCTTTTTAAACTGTCTGGGCATGCAGTTTACTTTCAACTTAATAGAATAAATAAAAAAAAAAAGAGGGGGGTGGGTGGAGAGAGGAGGGCATAAGAAATTTTCCAGTGGTGTCCAAAGGAATGTATTTGGAGATTAGTGTAGTGATACTTGTTTAGCTTTTAAATGTTCTGTAATATGAACATTCCAAATTGTGTGTCTGCATATATTTGTTTTGTTCTTTGCTTTAATGTAGTTAGCTGAAGAGCGTATTGGAAACATAAGAACAGTTCGAGCTTTTGGACAAGAAGTGGCTGAAGTGGGAAAGTATACAAATAAAGTTGATTATGTACTACAACTGGCTAAAAAAGAGGCACTAGCTCGGGCAGGCTTCTTTGGAGCAGTAAGTATATTTTGATGAAAGTAAACCAACCATGTTTCGCCAAGTGTCGATTATTTTAAAATTCATGAAGGTACTTATAAATCCGCAAATAAATTAATTGAGTGTAAATTGAACCTACATAAAACTGTGGGAAGACTGGACTTAAATCAGTCTAAATTGCTGTGAAACTGCGCTTCAAGATTCAGTGGTATGATAAAGCCAGTTTAAGCCTCTATTTCTGCCCCACACCCTTAGCTTGGGAGTATTTATCTGAGCCCATACCTCCTATTCGGGGAACTAAACTAGTGGAAACCTTTCCCCCCACCCTTAGTCTTTTACAGGTTTGTGTTCCTGATGAGATGAGCATCAATGCAAAAGAAGCTGGGGAGTGCGCAGGTCGGGGAGGGAGGGTGGGATTGCATTTTTCCATAACAGCTTGCAGTGAGTTTGCTTAACAGTATTCTAAAACTGCAATGTAACTGCAGACTATCAACTCTTCTCCTTTAATGATGGTTGAGAATGTTTGGTGTTCCTTTCCATTTGGGGGGGGGGGGGGGGGGGGGGCGTGGGGAAAAGAGTTGCTTGCTTTTTGAGCACTTGTTGGATAGCACAGTGCAGTGCCAGTGGATGTCTGGCTGGCTGTTGGCTTGGTTTGCTCTCAAATTGGTTTTGTTTAAATTTAAATCAGTCTTCTAAAAATCTAGATACCCATAATATGGGAATTCTTTTATTAGAAGGAAAATTCTGAAGCAACATTTTAGAGGTTGAAATTTAAGATACATGTGACAAATCTGCCTTTTCCTCTTTTTCCTTAGACTGGCCTTTCAGGAAACTTAATTGTCCTCTCAGTCTTATACAAAGGAGGATTACTAATGGGCAGTGCCTACATGACAGTTGGTGAACTCTCATCTTTCCTAATGTATGCTTTCTGGGTTGGAATAAGCGTTGGAGGTATGGAATGAGAAATTAGATTTTCTTCACTTCAAAGCATTACAGTCAGTATGGGGGCGGGAGGGAAGAAGCTCTTAAAAGATCTGGCTTTCTTCAAAAGTTTCTTCCAAATCATCTTCCCAAGAAATTATACATAATTTTTTTTTCTGAAGAGTTAATGAAAATAATAATTTATAACTTAATCTTAATATAAGCCTTCCATTTTCCCAAAGGAATACAGAGGTTATTTTTTTCAATGTGTGTATGTGACAGATACATATTACTTTAATTTTCTTTGGGTCTAAATTAAGATACTTGGTATATTGTATAAAGAAGTAATACTGGTATTATAATTTTTACAAAATATGTGGGTCTGTGTTAAACTTACTCTATTTAGAAAGACATGTAGAATTTAGCTGTAACTCAGTATAGAGTGTCTTGAGCTGGAAGAGTAAACAATGTGCCAGCAGAACACTACACTCTGGTGCTAACCTTTTGTTTTTCCTTACTGACTGGCTCCTCCTTTGAAGCTCAGGCTCTATAATCTACTGGCCCAGAAACAAACTGTTCATCTTTTTGACAGAGCAGTCTTTACTACTGCATACAGGCAAAAATGAAGATAAGGTATTTTGAAGTTTGACAACTGATTGGAAGGGTTGTTCTTTAAAATGGGTCTGTTACGTCTGATAGACTGGCAGGGTAATGCAGCTCATCTGTACTCTTCTAAGACTAAGCCTGATATTGTGGGAAGCACAAAGATGTGCCTGAAGGCAAAATTCACAAAACTTGCTTCCTTGAATATCAAAATTCCAGTGGCACCCATACCAACTACCAAAACCCTTTCATCTCTGCTTAAATCATCCAAGTTTGGTCAACAGACAGATACATGGCACTGTGAAAACATGGGACAAATTAATGTAAAATAAATGAAGAATAAGTTTAGAAGCACTGATAAAATGTCATTGAATTAATTTCTATTTGCTATAAAAACATCTTGTTAAATTCTACTTAAGATTATTGAAGAATACAGTTCTGTACAGAGCTTATTCTCATGGGGACTCTGAAGTAAAGGTGTCTTGCCACAAGAAGCCTGCCTTCCTTGACACCTACAAGGCATGTAAATCATCGAAGTGCTAAGTCTGCTTGCTATGTCATCATCAATACATATGGAAGTTCATGCAATGAACTGTGAAGTTCACTGCATAATTTGGGACTTTGCCCCTTTTTGTTGTAACAGTTTTCTATGTTTTCTATCAAACACTGTGAACACAGGTTATGAAAATTAAAAAAACATTTTCTAAGTAGTATTTGCTGTCCTTATTATATAATGCTTTTTAAGAGTGGTTGTGAATTTGCAAACCTCAGTGTCTCAGTTTCAAGGTGCTCTGTGAGGCTCATGCCTTCTCCCCTGTGCTCTGCTCTAGGATGTAGGTGCTTTGGCTCTTTTTTCCAAGCAGACAGCTTCTCACCACGGCTGGTGCTTTGTGTTGCAAGCTTTCAGATAGTCCTCAGCAGCAGCATGATGAAATGCCCTGTCTACACTTACAGACTCATGACCTTGTGCTGGGCTTGTTGCTCTGCAAGAATAAACCAGTAAACCTATTTTAATATACCTTGGGTTTTCTTCCCTCCTGAAATCACTCTTAACGCTATATGCATTTTAAGATGGAAGTGGTTTCTTCTGTATGTTTATTCTGTTGGAATTCAGAGTTTTTAAAATTGGTTGCTCTGTTTTGAAAGACACACAAACACTGAAGAAATAAGACATTTTATATTTATGTCTTACTTCATTTTTGGTTCTAGGTTGGTTTCTGTGTTTATTTCAGCCGGAAAGCCCTTCAGTGAAGCCAGCTCCAAGATGATTCACACAGCTGCTAAGAGCTGGGACCCAGTGCTATACGCAGGCCTTGTCCTTAGCTTTTGCTTTCTCCAGTAATGTTTGAAGCATGCTGACTTGGGAGATATATTTCTTTACATCGTTCATTCTCCACATAGCTTCTCAAGCGTCAGTTCAGCCTTAGGTTTTGTGCCCTCCCTCCCCTGTGGCTGACTCAGCCAGGCTCCCCTGTAGTAGTATAACCCTGTCTGACAAAGAAGGGCATTCAGAGTGTTCCGTTCTGCTGAATGATTTTAAAAATTGTCCTAGTTGGTTGCATACCAGGCTATTTCTCTAAAGTTGGATGCTGTTGTTCCTGACAGATGAATGAAAAAGAGTTGCTTTGCTTTTGAGTATATGCAAGCTTAAGTGTATTAACATTTTCTTCTTTTTTCTTCAGAATGATTTCTTTTACAGATATAAGAAAGAATGGTGAATAAGGGTTATTGGTAGCTCTCAAGTGAGACTAGATAGGATTTAAATCAACATGTTTGATAGTGTGTTGGAGTAAAAGATCCCCTACACATTTGATGCTTCAGTGCTGGTGACAAAAAGTATAATGCAAATTTTATGCCTCCTGTGTCTTCCACTCCTTACGGATGCATAATACTGTTCTGCTTTTTATTTAGGTCTAAGTTCCTTTTATTCTGAGCTGATGAAAGGACTAGGTGCTGGTGGACGTCTTTGGGAACTTATTGAAAGGAAGCCCCAACTTCCGTTTAATGGTGGGTGCTTGCTTTGTTACTGTTCATAGGTTGATTTTTCTTGTATTGGTCACCAGTATTTCAGAAGGATGTGTGTTGTACTTAAAGGTAGTACTGACTTACATTCTTTTGAAAGAAACTAGATACAGTGGTAATTCTTGTGAATTTTCTTAACTATGAAACAGATGATGAAAAGTTCCTTTAATCAGAAATTTTAGAAGCTGAAAATTTGGTGGTTTTTTTTCTTTAATTAATTCAGAATATGGTTTTAAATATATTACTTTGAAAGTGTAACTGAGGACATGCTCATTTCTAGCTTCTTGGAATATGTCTTTGATGTCATCACCACTGTCTCTTGGATCAGCTTTAGAGTGAAAAGAGTGGAAGGAAGAAAAAGGAGGGGAGGGAGGAGCTCTGAGATGGTTGTATCTCATATTTCCACTAAAGGGTTTACCACGCACATCTCTAATGGCTAAGAAATTAGCAGTCTGAAAAGAGACGCTTTCAAAACCAGGTGTTTTTCATTAAGAGTGTCTCAAGTTTAAACGGTTCATACTGATCCAGTGAAAACAGTTCCTCAGTGAGACATGTTGATTTGAAACCTAATTTGCAAGCACAAGTTTGAGGCCTTTCAGCAGCACATGCCAAACTGAATTTTTGAGTTCTTCAGCCATAGCGGGACTGAGGCATGACTGGGAAATGAAAGGAAGGAAGGGGTGGAGCTGAGGTGGAGACTCCAGCTTCTTGGGAGAGTGTGGATGTGCAAGTACGGCAGGTGTTGCTTTTGGAATGATTGCACCCCTCTCTTCACAGTAGCACTACTCACATTTCTCCCTTCTTTAGGTATGAACAAGGAAGTTTTGAAGAGGAGGTAATGTCCTTTATTAATCAAGTTTGACATTATTGGTTGTGTGAGGAGAAACAACCAATTTTTGTGGCAAATCAGTCATTCACATCTGAATTCTTTTCATGGGATGCTTTAGGCCTAAAGATAGGTTTGTGAATCTGAAATCACATCTGTTTTTATCAGTATGTTTATAGAAGAATGTGCTCACCTTTGAGAGGTGTTAGACTTTTATGGAAGTTTGCTTTTTATGGAAGCTTGCTGAGGTACTAGTCAAATCCCCAAAAGAAGATATGCAAACTTCCTCTATAAATCTGCCTTTTAAATAAGTATTTAAATATAGTAACATTTAAACAAATATAAAAAATAAATACTACTAATAATTAAAATAATATTTAATAATATTTAATTATTTAAATAGAACAAGCAAATATTTTTAATATCTAATAATATTTCAATATAGTAAATAAAAATACATTGCCAGCAACACCTTATTTACAGTTTTATTGTTTGGAAGCTAGACAACGCCCTCTAGTACTGAGCGTATTTTGTATAAAGAGCGTTCGCCTGTATCCATCAAGGTAGCTCAATAAGCTGCTTGTAGAAGATACTTTCTGTGTGAGTTGCTGTTTTATTTAATTGCCTGCATCCCACTTAGCAAAAGTCGTACATCAGTGTTCACCATCTCTGTATGTTGTTGAGAAATGCAATATAGCAGAGTCCAGGTGAGCTGTCAACACTAGTTTCTCTCTGAGTTTTATATGGTCCTCTGATTTGGAAACTTTGTAAGGGCTGCTCTAAGAGTCAGAGTCAGAAAAGAACACCCAACAGACCTAACAGGTTTTTTGAGTGAGCTCTGGCTGTAAAGAATAATAGAATACCGTGTTGGAAGGAACGTCAAGGATCACCTGGTCCAATCTTTCTTGGCAAAAGCACTGTCTAGACAAGATGGCCCAGCACCCTGTCCACCCAAATCTTGAAAGTGTCCAATGTTGGGGAATACAGGAATACACCACTTCCTCGGGGAGATTATTCCAGTGGCTGATTGTTTGCATTGTTGTACCCATTACCTGGCCTCTCCCCCCCATCCCACCCTTTGTCTTTTCCAGTTGACTCCTTGTAAAAAGGGAGTCTCCATCTTCTTTGTAGCCACCCTTTAAATGCTGGAACATCATGATAAGGTCTCCCCTACGCCTGCTTTTCTCAAGGCTGAACAAACCCAGTTCTCTCAGCCTTTCCTCATATGGCAGGCTTCCCAGTCCTTGGATCATCTTTGTGGCCCTTCTCTGGACCCCCTCCAGCCTGTCCACATCTTTTTTGTGCAGCAGGGACCAAAACTGAACCCAGTACTCCAGGTGTGGCCTGGCAAGCGTGGAGTAGAGTGGGATAATGACTTCTTTATCTCTGCTGGTGATGCCCTTGTTGATGCAACCCAGCATCCTGTTGGCTTTCTTTGCCCCAGCAGCAGAGAAAGAATGGAGTTTTATCTTTTGAGTTGGTTACTACAGAGGGGTTCTTTTGAAATGCTGTGCTTCAAATTTCTGTTCTGCTTCTGTCTCCCTGCGCTGGAATTCCTCAGATTCTTAATCTGATGGACACCAAATCACAGTTGGCCTCTGTCTCATTTCTCTTCACAGCTGCAAGCCTGTCTGTAGGATGCTTTTCAATGTGCATAGACTTGACTTAGGCACTGAAAAGTAATATTGTCTCCAGTGGATGGAGGCAGACTTAGAATAGCAAAAGGTCCAAAGGTCCTTTGTCCAAAAGGTAACCATCAACTGACTGATGAAGGGATAGTTACACACTCTTGTCTTTACCAATGAAGCTGGCTTAAACTTCCTGCCATGACATCCAGTGCCACACTGCAGCGTGGGATTTTTTTTATTTTTAATTTGGATTATTTCAGTGGTCTTCACCTTTACAGTGATAACAGTGCAGAGTAAGCAGCAGTATTGGGGCAGAAGTTGTCTTTCCCACTGCAGGTATTGAATTGTTTAATCACACCAATAGTGACATCCAGAAAACAATCTTTATTTTATAGACAGAACATAAGTCAGACAAAGTTTCAGATGTCCACGTAGCATAGGCTTGCAGAAAGCTTCTTTTAAGTTTCCTTTCAGTATAAACTAAATAAATAGGAAAGGATATAAACCTTAGTCTCAGAACCCAATTATAGTTGATATAGTTGATATAGTTGATACTGTCCTAGTTTCAGCTGGGATAGAGTTAACTGTCTTCCCAGTAGCTGGTACAGTGCTATGTTTTGAGTTCAGTATGCGAAGAATGTTGATAACACTGATGTTTTCAGTTGCTGCTAGTAGTGTTTAGACTAATGTCAAGGATTTTTCAGCTTCTCATGCCCAGCCAGCGAGAAAGCTGGAGGGGCACAAGAAGTTGGCACAGGACACAGCCAGGGCACCTGACCCAAACTGGCCAACAGGGTATTCCATACCATGTGACGTCCCATCCAGTATAGGAACTGGGAAGTGGGGGCGGGGAATCGCCGCTCGGGGACTAACTGGGTGCCGGTCGGCAGGTGGTGAGCAATTACACTGTGCATCGTTTGTACATTCCAATCCTTTCATTATTGCTGTTGTCATTTTATTAGTGTTATCATTATCATTATTAGTTTCTTTGTTTCTGTTCTATTAAACCGTTCTTATCTCAACCCATGGGTTTTGCTTCTTTTTTCCCGATTTTCTCCCCCATCCCACTGGGTGGGGGGGGGGTGAGTGAGCGGCTGCGTGGTGCTTAGTTGCTGGCTGGGGTTAAACCACGACAATGGCACATCAGACAATGAAGCCAAGAGACTATTTCTCTACTGTCCAAACCCACCTGAAACATCTACTCTCTTGGCTACTTAGGTTTTATTTTCACGGAACTCCAGCTGTTGTTGGTGACAACAGATATCTCAGGAACAAATTATAATGTATTTTTTTCCTGTATCTAGAATCCAAACAAGAAACAAGCACAATCCTGTATATAGCTTTTAGATATTTTTACAGTAATATGTAGAGGAAGGACTTGTGGTACCAGACTTCCTGTATTGCAGTAGATTTCAGTGTTTCAGGGCATGGAATAGACTGTGCAATAACTGGAACTGAGAATAAAGATAAGCGATTACTTGTTACTTTGGTAATAGTAAAGATTATGCTGCTAGCACAGAATTTAGCAAATACATTCTTTTCCAAAAGGGAGGTTTACAGGCCATTGTGCTTTTACCTAACAAAGAAGTTACAATGTGTATGTCCATGGACTAAAGTCAAGGAAGGAGTCTGAAATTGTATGCTCTTGCCTTTGCCATTTCTATGCTACTACCATTAAACTGAAAGCCTGGAGAAGAGGAGGGAATCTGCGAAAAAGAAAGCAAAATAAATTATTTGGTCTAGGAACTGCAGGAGTAGTGAAATCTTGATTGCAACTGATGGGTGTCTGTGTTTCCTATCCACAGTTACTGTTTAACCAAACACGGGCATGTGCGACCATATGCTGTGGCTAGTTGGGGGTTACCTGTGTGCTGCATCTGAACAGAATTAAGGGTTTTGAGTTGCATGTCTTCAGCATGAACAAACACTGCTCGGTTATTGCTCTGGTGCTGCCAGTTTTCACAAAACTGGTAGGAACTTTGTCAGTGAGACTCTATCCTTTGGGAACGCAGCACCACTGTCCACTTAGTTTGCTTTGTATGGATATGTGTTGCTGGGATTTAACAAGGCTTGAAGAAATTGTGTTTCTTTGTCTTACCTATTTATAAGTTTTTTCTAGTACTGATATTCTTTTAAGATAATTGTTTAAATCCAGTGCTGTGCTCCAGAAAGAAGCTGGTTTTATTTAACTTTGGCAGTTGTTCATTCATGATGGTTTGTTATGGTATTTCACAAACTGAAATTTTAGTTTCAGTGAACTGTTGCCTAAGCGTTATGCCTCTGATTGGTCTTTGAATATACTGTTGTCCTGAATTTATTAAATATACTTTCCACTTAAAAAAACCACCCTAAAAAATGGCCATTAATGCAACAAACCTAGCAGCAACTTTATTCCAGTGACAGCTTAAAAGCTACCCAGTTAACAGGTGGTGGAGAGGGAACTGCTCTTATCCAAAGAGGAGGGTGTTTCAGGTGACTTTTGTGGCTTGATGAAAGGGCAGTAAATGATTTGCAATGTTTATTTTTTTGCATGTGTTCTATGGCAACAGGACTTTGGCCTTCAACAATGCCATTTTATTTCATTGCTCCTAATTGACAAAACTTAAATTGTTCATAATATGTTTAAAAATTCAGATAATTCTACTAGAAGTGAACATTGTTCGTTGTTAGGTATTAGCAAGATGCAAATTCTCCCTCTTGCTGTAGGTAGCCTACAGCTTCACTGCTGGTGAGCAACCTGAAATTACATTCAGGAACCACTGGTGTACCACACTGATTCAGTCATGGCTGAAATATAATCCCTGTGGTCCTGAGTTGTGGCTTGCAGCTATCCCTGGATTTAACATGGAGATAGATATTTCTATTGGGTTTCTGTAAAGCAAGTTCTAGGAGGGCTGAGCTGATTTTTGTTTCTGTTCACGTTTCTGTATTTTATTATTTCTCATATAGAGGGAATCACACTAGGCAAAGACACGTTCAAAGGTGCTTTGGAATTCAAGGATGTTGAGTTTGCATATCCAACACGTCCAGAAACATCCATTTTCAAAGATTTTAGCCTTTCCATTCCAGCTGGCTCTGTTATGGCTCTGGTTGGCCCAAGTGGTACAGGGAAATCAACTATCGTATCCCTTCTGCTGAGGCTGTATGATCCTATCTCAGGTATGTTTTGTGTGTTGCTCTCATTCATGACAATTGGTGCTTTGCATCTCAGATACACCTTACAAACAGTCGGGCTTCCTGTGCTTGACGTCTTGATGTGACTGTTCCACTGATGAACTGTGCTTCCTGCTGGGGTGTATGATTCGTTACCTTGTGGTGGTGCCTGTATAGCTTTGCATTTCTGATCCACCAGTATGTGATTCCTCAGGGGTCGTTATTCTCAACTGTTCTTTCTGCCTCTTTTCAGTACTTGTCAAACACATTTGACTTTACTGTTTCTTAATTTAAGGTACTATCACCGTTGATGGCTTTGATATCCGTCAGTTAAATCCACTGTGGTTCAGGACAAAGATTGGAACAGTGAGTCAGGTAAGGAAGAAAAAAAAGTTGTAAGTGAATGAAATAATTTTGTGTGATCAACTAGCTGTGCCTCACTTCTCTTCTTTTTAAAACTATATAATCTTGCTTCTCAGTGAAATCCCTCCATGTCACCATAACTGCTGTCGTGCATGCTTTGTTCTAAAAATAAGTATTCAGAGCTAGACCCATTATTCTGTAGTCTGTTTTTACATAATTACAGAGATTCAAAGTGTTAGCTTAGAAGAAAACTGTGCATGTGGAGACTGGAAAGTACATTGTTGCAAATTGTATAGGTATGACCATCTTGATGTTTGCTATGATTTGTTGAAGAAAGTAACACAAGGCTTAACATTTAATCATGTTTTGTGTTAATGGCAGTTACACAATCACATTTTACACAACCGTTTGAAAACTGACCACCTGTGCTCTGTGTTGTTTCCAGGCAAACACAATTCCATTAGGAAAGCATGAATATACAGCACTGTTGGCACTTAATCTTGTACTGCCCCCACCCTAGCAACCCCCAAACTCTGCAAGTACAGAGAGATGTTCAATGGTCTCTTAAAAATAAACTATTTGACAATTAGAATATGTATGTTCCTTCCCTCTTCTCCCCAGGTGCTTCACAGTGCAATTAACTGTTAGGTTGATGTTCTGGTTAAAAGCATGAGGATAACTGAGCACATGTTGCATTTCAAAACATCTACTTTATGTAATAGTGTCACCAAAAGCTTTTGTGCAAAAATTATTTTCCTGTGGACACATTAGCGTTTTTCTTTTTGAATGTAAGTATTCCCCTTGAGTTACCAGTAGGAGATTCATACTGGTATTCATACTATAGCATGGCTCTATTTCATAAACAGAGCAGACTTACCTTGTTTAAGACATTTTCCCATTGTACATCACTTGTCCTATCCGCCAGTCCTCTTCTCTGTTTTTTGTTTCTAATTCAATTAACTCTAGCTTACATATTCTTTTGTATGGATATAAAAGAAATTAATGCTGGGTCTTGTAAGTGGGATTTATGTTATTTGAGATATAGACAATACATGCATGTGATTACAGATCTCTACCATATTAGTTATGTTTTTTAATTTATCAGGAACCAATTCTGTTCTCCTGTTCTATTGCTGAAAATATTGCCTATGGTGCAGAGGATCCTTCTACTGTGACTGCAGAGGAGATTCAGAAAGTTGCTGAAATAGCTAATGCTGCTAGTTTTATCAGAGATTTTCCAAAAGGCTTTGACACTCTAGTTGGAGAAAAAGGCATTTTGCTTTCAGGTACATCTTTATATTGCTTATTTTAAAAATCTGGATGCTATAGAGTAAAGTAAAAATTCTATTATTTTTTGTTACTAGTTTTTTCTCCAAGTCATAGTCTGCCATAAGTATTAAAAAAATCCCTCCTTCATCTCCATCCCACCCCCTAAAGTACATGTGCGTAATTCTGCTCAGCCCAGGCATTCAGTTAAAATTACTTTACATATGTTTTCCTACTTCAATTTACTGAGCTTTTTCCCCCAGGTGGACAGAAGCAACGAATTGCAATTGCTCGAGCTCTGCTCAAGGTAAGCCAGTACCCAAAGAGCTATATAACTACTTTGTGGGGAGGTGGGAAGGGTTAAAAAGGAGGAGGTCTTTCAACAGGAGAGGTAGAAAAAGATTTTTAAAAAGAAAATTATATCTTTTATGTTAATGAGGAAGTTTGAAAGGGCTGAGTGGTTTAACTAAAGACAATTTACTTATGTAAGTACTTCTTCCTATCTTTCAGTCATGTTTTTTCATAGTTCTTGCCAAGACTGATGGTAAATCATTGTATAATGGCTCACTTTCATAAGATCAGGTCTAGGATGAAGGAAGACTTTAAGAATGTGGTGCTAGTAAACTCATATATGACAGCTCTGTCTCTGTGTTCAGACCTTTATCATTCATGGGTTGATTTTTCCGGGTTGCAGCTTACTAGCACTATAGATGCCCTGTCTTGGCTTTGAGGGGAGCTGCTCTGGATTTGGGACGAGATACTATTTCAGGCACAATGTTGTGTCATTTTTTTCTTCAAGGGTTGGCGTGGGTCTAGCTTTAGGGTGGGCTCTGTGCTGCACAAATTTGAGGAGGCTTCTGAGGATCAGAAGGACAGGGAGTTTAGTTCAGGCACAGCCACGGGGCCTCGCAGGGAGGAGGTTTGGTGCTGATGCTCAGCTGGAAGTTTTGACCCTAGCTGAACCCAGCTTACATTCACCTTAAGCCGCACGGGTCTCTATAGCATCCTAGCATGCCCAGTTCTGCTAGATTCCTGGGAATTTTTCATTATACCAGTTCTCTTTTCCCACGAATGCTGAAAAGCTGATTGCATTTCATGTCAAGTACAGTTCATGGGAGTAGAGACTTTATTTAGGGGAAAAAAAAAAGTTTTAAAAAATAAGTGAGTAGTTGATATATATGTGATTGGGGGTGCAATGGAGTCCTTTGTCTTCCAGATAAAGTCTAAAGCTTTTACTCTCAACTTTATCAAGGAAGTTTGGGTTATGTACTGTAATTCAGAAGCAGCATGTTAGGGATTTGAGCACTAGCTATTTCTTTTTTTTTAATTTAATTGGGAAGACTTCTTAAATGCTAGTTCTTAAGTACTACGTATTTCATCTGTCAGTGAAATACTGTTTGTTGGTAGGTTTTTGTTATTTTTTGTTACTAGACAGTTATATATAGCAGACTGCAAGCGGAGGGTAGCTGAGCCTCTGTGAAAGATCCACATAAGAGCAGTAAATAGGAAATTGAACTTTTGACCACAGTGCTGCCAAGTATGCATTAAGAACCATCTCCCACCTTTAGTTTGTATCTTTCAAATAGTTATCAGGTAATAGTGTTCTGTTACTTTAGTTTGGAAAATTTGAAGGTGGAAGAGTGTTGTTTCTGTTTTGTCCTCTTAGCATTTAGACTTCTTAAAAGTAATACTTTGAACAACACTCAGTTCTTTTGATGAAGTAAGTACACTTACTTGGAGTTTTAAGCTGTATGAATCCAGTTCTCTATTGATATAAATATTCAGATCTTGTCTAATTTTTATTATAACCAATTTTACTTTCTTCTTCAGAATCCTAAAATTCTTCTGTTAGATGAAGCAACGAGGTAAGAAAGAAAAGAAGTAGAAACTTAGAAATCATGTATTTGTAAAACGCAGATTTGGGAGGTGTTCTCTCTTCTTTCTTTCTCTGCATGCCCTTGCAAAAATTACCTAGCCCCTTATTCTTCTCTACCCACAAAAAGAATGTGCTTTCTAGAAAGTGTGAATTGGTTAGGAGACCTGTGATAAAAGCTGTTTATGCAAAGTGGAAAGGATAGCTGGTACACTGTGTTGTAATTTTCAATGGAGTTAAATTTGTTATATGTAAATTGATTTTGAAACAGCTACTTAAAGCTTTTTTGTATCTTTAGTTAAATGAAGATCTTAGTGTAAAAGAGATGATTATACTGCAGTATAACTTACTTTTTTTCACAGAATTAATTTAGTGTTATTTCTCCATGCACGTTTTTGCATATGAGAATATGCAATGCATATAACTTGGATGTGTGCACTAAGCATATTCTTGAAACTTTCCTGCAGTTCCATTGGTTCATATTCACCAACAATAGCAAGGGTTTGCAGTTTTAGCAAAATAAGCCTATTGCATACAAAACTAAGCTGTCTTAAAATAACAAATACCCCCTCTCTCCCCTCCCCGCTTCCCATTTCATACTAGTGCTTTGGATGCTGAAAATGAATATCTAGTGCAAGAAGCTCTGGACCGGCTGATGGAAGGGAGGACAGTCCTAATTATTGCTCATCGTCTGTCTACTATTCAGAATGCTGATTTTGTTGCAGTCCTTGGCCAGGGTAAAATTCTTGAATGTGGAAAACATGAGGAACTACTTGCAAATCCAAATGGACTTTTCAGGAAACTAATGCAGAAACAAGCTTTTCTTCAGAATAATGGTACTTTTGCATTAGATTTACAATCCAGAGAAAAGCATGTATTAAAAGAAAATGTATGAGAATGTATGAATAACAGAAGCTTACAAACTACAAAGAATATAACTTATGTTTCAGTTATGTAAAGTAAATGTTATATTTTTCCAAAATGTACAAAATATTCTTTTGAAACTTAAATGTGTTTAAACTTTTTATTGAAAGCTTTTTAATAATTATTGCAACTTTTTAAAATGTCTATCACATTGAGATAATTTCAGTGTATAGATTTTTCTCCTTTGTGTTATGTTAATTGAGACCATTTAGAATCTTGTTTGCTGAAATGCACTGTACGATGGTGTGCTGCATTCTCAAGTAAATTCAGTATTTTAAGGGTAATTAAATGACAATCTTACCATTTTCATATCATTGTCTCTTCCCTTTTCAAGGAACTTTTGCTTTCTGTGCTTGTCAGTAGTCTTAAAATGCTGGAATTCAAAAATGCATGACACTAACGTACTCTGAAAGTTCTGACTTCCACTGCACTGTCCTTTCAGTTACCATTTGTTCTGAAATCTGAAAGTTTATTATGATCACCATCTACAGTTACTGTAGAGAATTACATATGAGAACACATTTTAGCAAGTATGGAAGCATGAGCTGGAGGAAAGTTCTTTAAACAAACAAACAAAAAAACCAACAAAAACCCCCAACCAAACAAAAAACCTAACTGACTTTACATAAGGACAAAGGAAGTGTATTAGTATACTAAGTCAGCATAGGAAAATCTAAAATTTGCATGCATTTTCTTCCCTTCCCTACTTTCCCAGTCCTTTAGGTTCACTTCCTTTCTAAGATGACATTCAAAAGCATGCGCTCTTACATATGTAAGTTTTTGTCCTTTTTTAAGGCTTATGTAAGTTTTTTATTGTTGCTTAAAATTTCATTCATAGAAATCCCGAGTTTGGCCTAACTGCCTTGTTAGGGACAACCAGGAAACTACCTTCTCAAGGACAACTAGTAAAATAAGAGCTTTACATTAATTTGATTAACTGCAGGAGGGTACATTTAGCAGTAAAGAGTAGGCTTCATGTTTCTAATTAAAGAATCTTTTCCAACGGAATCTCTCTAAACTTCTGAAGGTGCAAAACCCCACAAGGTAATTTAAAAAAGCTAGAAAATGTCCAGGTCACATTAAAAATCATCCATGCTAGGAAAACTTGTTGCTGGAAAACTTTATTGGCAATATGTGAGATACCTAGTGCTGGGCAAGCTTAAGATGTTTATCTAATATGCCATTAATGGCATTTTGTGGAACATAGTGAAAACACTAAAGAGATGCCTGTGCTAGGGAATGAAAAGAAAATTACATCCAGATGTAATTTTATCTTCTGATATAGTTTTACTAGAAGCAGATATTGTACTAAAGATATGCCAAAAATGCCACTGACTCAGTGTTTAATTTCAGTGTTGACTACCAATTATTCTCTTTATAATGTATTTAGAGGGGCTTGAACTTTAATCTTTACTCATGTAATCGCTCCTTATGTGAGATGCAATGAGCCCCTTTATTCATGTGTTTACACAGGTTACAGGAATTACTTGCAGCCAAACTGAATTAATGTTTTATGTCTTTTGTTCATTAGTTGTTCTGGCAGGGTTGCAGTCTACCGAAAAGTGAAAAGCTACAGAAAAGCTCTAGTCCACTGAAAGGTGAATGTCTGTCATAACAGGTACATTGGATAACAGACTTTATACAGGTTAGAACTACTCCAAATACTCCTTAGAACAAACCACAGACCTGAACGAGGTGAGAAAACAGAGTTTCTTAGTAATCTGCAAGTAGAAAGCTTTGCTGGACAACTACAGATTTGTGGTTTACGCACCTGCGATGTACGTGATGTGTGCATGTGGCATGCTGTATACTTCCACAGCAGTGCTAGTCAACACTGGGTATGGTTGCATTTTTTAACTGTAGGAGCCCTGGTAGATTAATGAGGAAAAAGTGTGAGAAAGAGAAAAATTAAACTATTGCATTCTTTTTGTTACAAGAGTTGAAGACCTTCCTGTCTAAGGTGGAAACTGTTGGTGTATCATTAACAATCCTGATAGGCATCTTTTGCTAAGGACCACTATTTCATGCTGCAGCCTTGCATACCATGGTCCATAGGACAAAAATGGGCTCTGCAACGTAGAAAAGACTTAACGTGAGAATATCTGACTGTGCATCAGAAAGAAGTATAAACCAAACTTTCTCAGAGTCACTGACTCCTATTTTCCATCATTGCCCCCTTCAGTTTTTAGTAATACTGCATTTCTGCTATTTGTTTTGTTTAAGCTACTGTCAGTACAAAGAGGTTCAGTTCCATGAGGGATGGTATTAACAGCTCAAAACACAGCTGTGCTACTCCTAGTGTATTCCAGAGGCCAAAAGGTACTCAGAAATTCTTTTGACTGCAGGTAAACACAATTTAAATCAAATTAAACTTATCCAACATTTCCTGAAAGAAAGGCCAGACCTTATTCAGAATTGTTAGAGGTTTCAAAGTGTCCGTGTAGCCCTGGTGCAGCACATTACATAAGACCATGTCTCTTTTATGCCACACACGCTAGTGTTCAACTTTGGCCTAAACATATCTTCTCTGTGTAGAAAAGTAGTAAAGATGATTTCCCAGACATTCAAAAATAAATGTAATTAACTTTACATGCACACATGTATATCAAATATGTAATATAAACATTTTTCAGTTTCTATCACTAGTTGCCATATTTTAGTTGATACCTATGGGCATCATTTTGAAGTCTTTTAGTAATACTGCCTTTCTTGCCTTGGAGGCCAGAACTATTTCCTTCCTTAACTTCTGCTACTCAGTCATGACTTCTGGGGTTTAAATACTGTATCTAATGGCTTTCAAAACTACCTTGCTAAATTGAATGTGTTAGTTAGGGTTGAGTATTTGGAGACCAAATGACAGGTCAGCTCTCAATGTACGCTTAATCCCTTTACTGTGTTCCTAATTAGTTTTCTGATTCTTGACAGCATGAATGTTTTCCTGAGAGAAATAACATACTGAAAATAAAGTGTCTTGAATAACTTTATTACTTAAACTACTTATTAAACTATTTATTTTAATGCTTAAATAGAGTATCGGTCACAGCATCATCAATGCAGTGAATGGTCGGCATCTCTGAAAGAGCTAAAGTTCTTCCAGCTCAGCTTTCAAGTAGTTAATGCAACTTTTTGCTTTGATCTTCTGATACAGAGAGCCTCTTTTCCATCAATACTTTAATCTTTGAAAAGGGAGTAGACTCCAGTTAGGGGAGTAATAGAAGACAACATCCTGCCTTTGTGGTCTCTCCAATTAATTCTGCCTTCACATTTCCACAGCTCAACGTTTTCAGCTGTCTGGAATGGGGAGAAGTATTTCCAGTTGCGTAAAAGGTCTTAAATTCATGATGCAGTGAACCAATGGATTAATACTTTGACCTCTTAGGGAATTCTGTATTCTGATGAGCAAGACAATACATTTGTTATGAAGAAGAAAATGTTACTGATCTTGTATACACATCTTTTTGTTTAAACATCTGCATAGTCCCAATAAGGCACAATCAGTTAACCAATACATGGCAATTTTGTTTTGCTTTGCAGATGATGGGGTTTGATCGCTGCTATCCTTTCAAACTAATTTTCTTTCTAAATAAGTAGGCAGCTATTTGTGGCTAGTCTACCCAAGCAAGATATTCTACACTGTTTTTCAATCCATCAATCAATAAATCAAAACCAGAAGTATAAAAAGATTATCAATCCCATATATTTTGAAGTTGTGGCTTTAATGTAAGTCAGTCCACTATTTCCATTCTCTTAGTTCAAGTTGCCACTAGGTCAGTATTGTCGAAATTGCTTGCTGGACAGTCGCCTTTTCATGTGAAAAACAAGTACCACATGAGTCCCAGTTCAAGAACTGGTTAAGTCTTTAACCGATATAGTTAGCATAAGCCAGCTTTCGCTGTCAAAAATGAAATTTAAAGGTTGAGTTGTATCCTCTCTCCTGAAGATGGAGCTCTTAACACAGGACTGGGACAGCAAAAGGCAGCCAAGTAATTCCCTGAGGAAGTGTAACAAAGTGTGTGCAGGATCCAATTAGCAAAAAACTAGTGCCTCACGCTGCATCATCTTAAATATTTTAGAAACGAGATGTGAAGGGGAGCTTTCAGTTTTTAAAATAATTTGAATGTCACCATTCACGGATGTTGGGCAATGTGGACAGCAACTTGAATTTTACTCAGTTTTTTCCCCATTTGCGTGTTTTGTGCGTGCATTTTCTGGTTTGGATGGTTTGTTTTTCTTGATGAAACAACAGTAACATGATTTAGCATCACTGCATGGAGTAAAATAGAGAAGGCTGTATAGAAGGATACTACATTAATGTAGTAGTATAGTGATGTTCCCCACCAAACGTTCGTATCTGGCCTTTCCCATAAAATCAAAGCAAAGGGGAGATGAAGTGAAGTTAAAAGTCAAAGCATTGAAACATTCAGACAGGTGCCTCATACTTCAGTACTGCCAGATGAAGTATCTCAAGTTTCTCTCCTCTGCATTTCAGGTTCAGTCCTGTGGGACCACAATCCACATAGAAAGCATAACTGTCATAACTCTTTTAATGAAAGAATGTGGTTTTGGCAAATGATGGGCAGTTTTTGAATATTCTATTTTTAGTTAATTTTATCTTAACTAATTACCTCTGCTGATAATGTACATATAACTCAACTTCTTCCCAGAGTAGATGGCACATATGTACCTTCTGGAAACTCTTTTTTTCATACAAACCAATGCAGTTGAGTATTTTCTTTCAATGAGAACATTTAGCCCCCCTTGAAGACTAAAATCTAATTCTATACCATCAGATAGTTGTAGCGCATGATTGTCATTTACCATAGATGTGAAACATACACAGATTTGCATGGAATGTGTTTTCTTTGTTTTGTTTTGTTTTGTTTTTTTATTAGGAATTTGGGGACAAGCACAGGTTACAGCACAGGCTATTTTAAAGATTAGGCAACTCTATTACTGGAATACGTGTCCTTCCTAAAGTGCCAGACAGCGGTTCTCAATGGTCTTTTGATGGCAGTTTTTTGAGCGTATGCTGTCGCCTTTCTCTGCCCAAGTCGGTTAGCGCCAGAACTGCAGGAAGTCAGCGAAAAATGGTTCCCAAATCCAGCCTCGCGAATCCCACTGGCAGCGTCCTGAAGGACCGAGTGCACCCACCCGTCTTCAGAAAGATCCCAGCGAGGGGACCCCTGCTTTTGACAGACCACCCGCCACAGCTGGCAGCCTAAGCCTCAGAGTGAGGAAAGCGGCCGCTCAGGCGCCCGGGCCGGGCAGGAGGGCACGGTAAAGCAGCCATCCTCTGCAGGTCACGGGCCCGAAGCAGTCTCCTTCGGCTCCCCCGCTCCGGAGAGGAAAAATCCTCTTCTGCGGCGCGGCGGGAGCGCTGGCGCACCTGAGGTAGAAACTGGACGCTTCTGCGTTAACGCAGTTTCCCGCTGCTGGGTTGAATCAAGGAAAGGCGGGAAAGCGGCCGGGCGGCTGCGGGGTCTCCGCCGCTCCCCGGCAGGGGCTGCGGTCCGCCCCGCCCCGGAGTGACGCAGTCAGCCGGCGCCCGGCGGGAGCGCAGGGCCGGCAGCGCTCCTTTCTCCCCAGCCATGTTCCCTTCGGCTCCCGCCTCCCCGCGGACCCCCGGCGGGTCGGCCCGCAGGAACCTCGGCAGCGCCGCCCCCAGCCCTCTCTCCCGCCCGGGCGGCAGGAAGAACCTGGCCGTCGTGGCGGCAGCCGGCTCCCCGGTGCTGTTCTCCCCGGTGGCGCGGAGGAGCGGCTCCCTCTCCGCCCGGTGAGTCCCGCCCGGGCAGGGCCCCGGGGGCGCGAGCCGCCTTTTCCCGCCGGGCCGCCGCCGCCTGGGCCCGGGCCCCGCCCCTCCCGCCCGCCTCAGGCCGCGCCGCTCGGACCCCGAGGGTTTTCCCCTCTCCCTTTCTCGCTTCTGGAATGAACCCCGAGCCCTCCGTTGCCGGGGTTCCGTGGCAGGCACCGCAGCCGGGGCCTGGCGGGGACCGCTGCCCGTAGGGTCAGCCCCCTCCCGGCCCGCTGAGGGGAGGGCGAGTGCGTGTCCCCCGGGCCCCTCAGCTCCTCCGCCGGGCTCTCTCCGGCCGCCCCTTCCACGGCGGCCAGCAGCGAGCGGCGTTGCCTCTTGCTGCAGGAGATTTGACTGCAATTCCCGTCGTCTGCCTCGTTGTTGAGGGGAGAGTTGCTCGTTTGTTGCTTGGGGAAAGGGTCGGTCTGTCACACACAGAATTACTGTTGCTGAGGATCTGAAGAGACTCGCTCTTTCTTTGCTGAAGTAGCAGTAATTGTTGAGAGAGCTAATGGGAAGTTAGGCTAGTGATTTTAAAAAGTAGCAAAAAAAAGTATCATAATTAAAAAAAAAAAAAGACAAGCGTTCCAAGTGCTTGCTCATCTGAATCTCTTCGTTGAGTCTTAGGAACACAACCAAAATCCAGATGCAGACATGGAGGCTTTTGGTTAGATAAAATCATTTGACCTTACTGAGTAAAAGGAGGGGAAAAAAGTGTCATTTGGTCATGTGTAATAGCAATTAGATCATATTGGTCCTGTGCCTCAGTAAATTAAAGCATACTTCTAAATGAGCCTAATGAGAGGGCTCTGCCTGAAAGCTCTTGCTTTCCACTATCTATACAAAGTTTAAAAAAATATTTTGTCTCTCTCTTTGCAAACCCTGCCTAATTTTTACATGCTGAAGCCATTGTAGGTTACAACATTGCTGTTTCACAAATGCGGTGTTACCATTTGTTTTTCTGTTGGGATGTATTGTAAGATATTCTTTATGTCTGGTCATCCTTAAATCTCTTTTCAGTAGCTTTTCTACAATATCCTTTTGAGATGTGTGCATGCTAGGTCATCTTAGTACACAAGAAGCTGTATGTGGAGTTGTCGTGTTTTCTGTTTTGCCTTTTATTCTGTATTTAGTAACTCAGATATTCTGTTTGCTGTTTGACTGTCCTAAATAATATTGTACTGTCAGGACACTGTCATTCTGGTAGTTGGTTTCTTTTATGACTGTGCTGAAGATTTGAGACACCAGTACGGATTTATAGCATGGAAACTTTCCTGCAGTGTATGAATTAGCCTTTCATTCCTCTGTATTATTTTTGTTTACTGCTTTCTTTTATACAGGGTTAGGTCTACAGTAAGACTTTTCCTCATATGTGCCAGCTTGATTTCTTTAGGAATCTTTGATAAGAGATCTTCTTAAAAGATTTTTTGAAATTTAAGTACTTAATATTGTCTGGATTATGTTCACTGACTTTTTTTTCAGAAAATCCTGATTGAACTGTTAGGTATGACTTTTCTGTATGAAAAGGAAAAAAAAGAAAAAATATGAGAATTAGTAATCTATGTTTATTAATTTTGCTCATTTACTTTCCTACAGTAGTTAAGACTTTCTGAGTCTGTGGTTTCTCAGGTGCTCTCAGATTCTTTGTAGGATATTTGATACACTCTGTTCTCATGGTAACAAATTCTAACTGAAACGTTTTATAGTTGAACAGTTTTAAAGCTCTTTAAAAGTGGTATTGTACATTATAAATATACAATACCGCATGTTCAGTGTTATAATCTCTTCCTAGCATTTGAATTTGAGGGTTCCTCAGATGTATCCCTGGTAAAGGAAAAATATGAAAATAATAAGAACCTCTGTATTTAAAAAGAAGTTAAAATAGTAAAAGTTTAGGCATTCCCCCCTCACCCCAGCTTCCCCCCTTCTCCTTTCCATATGAATCAAAAAATGAGATTTAACATGAGCCCCAGATCAATTTCAAGGGTTCAGAATCTCTTTTCTCAGGAGCAGCTTTTTCTTGTTGAGATAAACATTTCCATGCCCATTTCCAGTTTTGGGGAACTTTTACTTCAGGTCTGTTTAATACGGTATTTTCCCAAACCAGGTGTCAGGCTTGTGTTCTAGCTATGTGTCATCATCTTTTGGCATTTCACATTGGGGAGGTCTGTGACATCATTTTACTTGTGAGGAGAAATAAAAAGAAGGCAGTATCTTCTAAAAGGAGAGAAATTTACCCACTTAATCACATTCAAAAGACAAGACAGACCTATGCTGTTCCAGAGAGAGAAGGTAGGGGAAGATGCAAAGCAGCTTTTATAAATTATATTGTGAAACAAATAATGACTAAAACAGATAAGGGCTGCAGTCTCCACAGTAAAACAAGGGCAGTACAAGTGCTAGCTGATCTGAGCTGCCACAGGTGTTCAAAGTGTTGCACAGTACATACTGCCCAGTGGTGTCAGAACTGGCCCTGCAGTTGGGGAAGAACTTCTGTTGAGCTTCTCCTGGCATTGTGGATAGCTTTATTCTACAGATAACCAGAATGTAGGGAAGTTGAACGGTGATTTTGTTGCTGGCAGAGGAATGCATGTTTGAAATCAGTCCTTTAAAAAATAAAGGAATTTGCTGACAGCTGACAACTTGTAAGGAGGCCACCAAATTACTGCTTTAGATGGTGCTCCCAGAGGGAGCATGTTTATTTTACAGAAACCCATTTCATCACATTATTTCTAAACAGATACTAATGAAGTAAATGTCTGTTGAAACTGATGAAGAAACAATAAAAAACTAACTATAACTTTTTGTTTAAGAGCAACTCCTACTAGAGTTATCCAGCATCCCTCAGCAAGTGAGACTATTAATTATGATGTCAAGGCTTTTGGATCCTCTCTGCCTGTTAAGGTTATGGAAGCCCTGAAGAAGGCTGATGGTAAGAACTGATTTTATCTGTTATTTTTCTCATGAAAATTGACAGGCAAGAGAAGTGTTACCATGTTGTTGATGCCATTTAAATGCTGACTTTACAGTGGAATGGAAATGTTTGTGCCTTGGTTTGAATCCAGCTTTGTTAACTATGTAACTGTAATTGTAATAACACCCATGTGGGTATAGATGCATGTAAATATCCTTCAGGTGCTGTCTTAACCAGTAGATTGTAAAATCCAAGGTTATCAAGAAAGCCAGTAGTAGTTTTGTAGTAACTTTTTCTTATTGGCTCTTTCTCACCTTTTTCACTTGTTTTGATTCTGTTGTGTCCTAGAGTGGATGCTCTAAATTTTTTTTAATTTATTTTTAATCCAAATTTGTTATCACTTCTAAAAGCCCCAGTGATACAAACCTTTCCCTGAGTTCAAGAAATTGGTCTCCTAAGCAGTTTTTCCCTGTGCATAAGTTTTCTTTTTATAGTAGATATAAGAGGAAACAAAAATGCATATCTTAAAAATAATCCTAAAAATTGCTGAGCCATTTACAAAGCTATTATAATCTGCTGTAAATTGATGGAAATAGCTCCTGGGATTGTCTTGCTTTTCACTCATAAAAGTTGAGTGTTTGTCAAATGGATTTTTAAATGATATGTAGTAGCTTGGTATCTTAAATACATGGAAATTGTAACATGGAAATTAATTTAATAGAAAATATATTTCTTATTTTCATATGAGAATGAAAGTTTATTGGTTTTAAGGTTACTCTGCAGTGTTTTAAAAATCTGAATGCTTTACAAAAATTACTTGTTATGTAGCCGATGACCAGCTGAGCGTTCAAGTGGATGAAAGTGGATGGGCCTGGCTAGTCCATAAAGAAAGGCTGATTATTTGGAAGATTGGTCAGTCTCCAGTAGCTAAGGTAACTGAAAGATCAAGATGGAAAAACTGTATTTTATGCTAGTTGAACAAGTTATTCAGTTGTGGTTTTTTTAAAGCAAGAGTTTCTTTATAAATTGGAGTTTGTCTCATTTCCCCCAAAAGTAGCAGGGTTGGTATGAAGTCATAGTAACAACAGTAACTGAAACTCAAGCTTCTGAGGGAGCTTAACATTTTTATATTCCTCTCTTCATTTTTAATTGTCACCTTAGCACTAAGGTTAATTCTTTACATTTTAATAGGTGTGTCTCTTATGTTAGATAATCTTGATAAAGCTTATTTTGATAGTTAAAAACGAGTTGATATGTTACTTATTGGTTTAGATTATTCTGGGACTGATTTTCAATGTCTCAAAAAAAAAAAAGTTAGTTTCAGCTGTGCTGAACATATGTTTCATCTAGGTTTATTATGTCAAGATTTTTTTTTTCCCTCTGGGCAGTGTTTCTTTCAGCATCATTTCAGTGAATAGCAAGTCTGGTCAGAGGAAATCTGTAGTTACAAAATCAGTATCTTTCAATTAGTGTGATGTATGTTAATTGTACAGATTCTGCACTTACAGTGGAGAGTCGGGTATATGCATTCTGGTACTTGTAGAGATTTCTCAAGGGATTAAAATTTTCCTGATTATTTAACTTGGGGGAGGGGAGTCCACTCTGTTAGTACTTAGTGAGCTTTCTCAAGCACTTCTAGTTTAATTTTGTTTTGCTGCCTTGCTAGCATATTTTATTAAGGAATGGTCAAATAACTGCACCTCTGAAAGAAATAATTCATATTGTAGTGTTGTGAGAAACACTCAGGAATAACTAAAGAAAAACAGTAACGTTTGAAAATTTACAAGTAGGTGGTTTTTAGCTGTTTGGAACCTTGCTGAAAATGTCTCATGACATTCTTTTGGTTCCCTTACACAGTGTCTGGGACTAGTTGAAAATTAATTTTTAGCAGGGTCAAAAAGTCTAAAGACTTTGTGGCAGAGGAATAAGTTCTTCCAGTCTCATATTTATTATGCATCTCTTTCTTTCTTACAGTTATCTCTGTGCAAAGAACTTCAGCTGCCACCCAGTGACTTCCAGTGGAGTTCTAGTTTAGCAGCTATATCTTGTCTCAGTTCCTCAGGTGAAGCACCTTCTCTGCAGGTGATCAACTTTTAAGTTTTAGTGTTTAAAAAATACTTTTAGAGTGACTTTGAATATATCCTATTTTATCAAGTACTTATTGAAAACTGCATTTGGTGGTGTACTATCTATTCAAAAGGTCAGGGTTGATAGTTTGCAATAAATATGTTTGAAATAAACTCGTCTTTTCAAATTACACCATGTACATGTTATAGGATCAGATTAAATAATAGTTTTGCTAAGGATTAATTGGTATGCTTTCATAACAAAAATACAGTAAGCTAAGTAGTATTGCATTAACAAACACCAGGGCAATCAAATACTCAGTCTAAGCAAGTGCAGTTTAAATGCATGCTGACAGAAAAAGTTGTTCAGCAGTGGTTTAATTCTGAGTACAGATGGATGAGAAGCAAACACCAGCACCCTCCCTTGGCTGGTCTTTACGAGGAAGCTGGCACTGGGAGGACAGATGATTCAATCTGTCTTGACTGATTACTTTCCTAAGTGCCTTTTCGTAACATACTGTGCTAGAGGGTGAGTTCTGAAGATCAGTTAAGTTTTCTGAAAGTATGTTAATGTGTGTGTTGCTATCATTCATGAAGAAAAGAAACTCTCATTTTCAGCTTGGGTGTAGTTTTCAATTAATATATGTGGTGCTCTAATAAAACTGGATAAGCAGTTGTCTTTGGAAGGAAGAAGCAGCACAGAATATGTAATAGGATCTTTTCTTTTGACTAGTTATTTTGTTACGCTTCCAGATGATGAAAAGCAATCTTAGTATCTCGTGATTAGCTCATAAAACTCTAAATACTCTATGACTTAGTCATACCCAAAGAAGTTTAAGAGGAAGTAATACACCTAAACCAAGATTTATTTTTTTTTTTAATTTCATCTTTCTTCAGCTTGTGAGCTATACATGGATACTATGATTGTATAGAGCGAAGTAGAAATATTAGTGGTAGAAAATATTTCACTACAATGAAAATTATTAAATAATGGGCAGGAATCACAAAGGACTGCATTCTGTGGTGTTTTTTTAATTGTTATGATGTTCATTAGCCAACTGCTTCCCTTTGTGAAGATCTGTGTCTAGTCAAAAATCAGTTAGAAAACTCCAAGATCAATAAGAGCTCTCAGCTACAGTTCTTCTATTGTTCCGTGATTTTTTTCAATAACCAGTACATTAGGTATGATGCTTTCTGTCTAAATCTCTACTTGACCACAGTCTCTTGCTTCATGCTTTGAATTGGTCTCTCAGTGATTTCCTGAGTCAGAAACCCTAACGTAGGCACACTGTGGGCTTGTGTCTTTATGAAGAGAAGAGCCACCATGTGATTTGATATTTCTCTTAATGACACTAGAGCAGTTTCTTTGTTAAATTGCAGCCTGCATTTTAGGTCTTCCATAGTAGCTTATAACTCTTGGCATCTGGAATTCTCCAAAGCCTCTCTTCTGTCTTGCAACTGTAAGTTTTGTTTGCATTTCAATAGCAGACCCTGAATTATCAGGAACAAGAATCCATAGAAAATATTATGGTTAGCGAAATAAGTGAGTGTAACTTTCCCTGCACATACTAAATTATGCTACAGAATAATTTTGCAATTTGGTTCTAGCTTTGTCAGTGTGCATCCATATGTATTTACTACTTTTTTGTGTGTTTGTCACCCACAACCTTGATATGTAAAATAACATGTTTTAGTTAAAGCTGCGGTCTGATTATTATTGTTTTGCATGTTCTATTAATTATTTTCTCACTTCAAGTCTCTGGCAATAATGGTTGCTACCAGCGAAGGTTCTGTGCGCTACTGGCCCAATCTTGCACATGAAGGTTCCTATATTGAGACTTTTACAGACTTTGGAGGCTCTCTGTGCAGTTTCCTAACAGCAGTAAAGGTACAGTACAGTATGATTTATATTAAAATACTGCACTAATTCCTGTTTTAAATATTAAAAAGCATGTTCCACATTATCAGTCCTAAATGTCCAATAAATGTTGCACAGCAAACTATCAAATATTCTGAGGAGTAATTTCAGAGATTGTTGATGAGTGTGATGATCTTAAGTAGCAGAGATGACTGGTAGTCATAAATAATAATGTTAAAGTTGGGGAAGCATGCAGGATTCAATCGTAAAGTTAACAGGACTGGTTTGGTACCTCAGCTTATAAGGAGTGTCAGTATTACTACTGTGATTACGTAAAAACCCTGCTATCACAAAAACAGAGAACTACGTCATCTGAATCTGCAGACCACACACTCGGCATCTTGTGGTGTAGCTCACCAGTGACTGAATTTGAGAGATTTCTGTATGAAAGTAATGAACAAGTATATTATGAATTATTCTTAAAAATTCTGTTTTCTGCTGTTGGTGTGCCTAAATGGGGAGAACTCTCAAAATGGAATATATAAAAAAAATCAGTGTGTTACAATTTTTTTTATCGTCAAAACTAGGTATTGTCAATTAAATTACACTTTATCTCATGACCTTTTCAACATTTACTGTTCATATCCTGTATTATAAATATTATTTTAGGGCATCAGCATGTCATAAACATTTGTAAACCTAATCAGAAGACAGTGATCTTAATGACAAATTTCTTAAGAGTTGCAAGATGTTAAGAAACACTAACTTGTATGTACCCTGTTAGAGTTGAATTGTGCCCAAGTTTCAGGTATCAAGATGAGGAAAGCAAGGTCTTATCACACCTGTAGTTGAAACATTGACATCAATGTGAATTCAGAGCTAGAGGAACTTATTTCTTTTTCAGAGCAGAACCCTTTTATTAATCAGTGTTCTAAAGCTGCACTATTATGTATATGACTACTATACTTCATTAGTCATCCTGCCACTGGGCAGATTTAACCTTTAGCAAAATTTTTCTATAGTATAATATATAAATGACACTGGGTTTTGTTTTGATTGGGTTTGGGGGTTTTTGTTGTGTTTTGGTTGTTTGGTTTGTTTTTTAATTTTTTTAAAAATTTTGTTCTGTGAATGTTTCCTGTACAGGTAAACAGTTCATCCTTTCAGCAACCTCCAGGCCCTTAGCATTCATTTTTTTGTACACCTAACAGGCCTTGTTTCTTCCCTGTAACATACAAACTTTGATCAGTTTTGAATTGAAGGCACCCTTTTGTTAATGCCTTGATGGTCGGGGACATGAAGGCTATGTCTGTTAGCAAGTAGTGAAAGGCAATAGTTGAGAATCTATAAAGTAAAAAGGTTAGTGCTGAGGCAGTGCCACTATCTACACTGGTCATCTGGGGAGAGGAGGTTGTTATTTTAAACTAGTTCCAGCCTAGCTGCATGAAATGAATGTCTGTTAGTGGTCAGAGCCCATCTTTCAGTTTAGTTTCATTCAAAGGGTGTACAGCTGGTACACTCAGACTGCTGTGTGATGTGATCCAGCAGGTAGTATGTGGGGACTCAGAGAAGGTCACTTCAGAAGCAGGCTTTTGATACTAATTAAAGTGCTAATGTAAGTGCACCCATTAGGACAGGCAAGAGATGCACTAACAGAAGTCTCTGCCTCCTAAATGAGTTATATAAGCACCTACAATAGAGTGCATATTTTGCATAATGCACAAGACTTTTCACATTTTCTTAGTGCAAAGGTAACACTATTTTTCATCATTAGGATTACATGAGATTTTAGTTCTGTTGTGTCGTGGTTTAACCCCACCGAGTGACTAAGCACCACACAGCCAGCCACTCACTTTGCTTCCTACTCAGTGGGATGGGGGAGAGAATCGGGGGGAAATAAAAGTAAAAATCATGGGTTGAGATAAGAACAGTTTAATAGAACAGAGAGGAAGAAACTAATAATGATAATAATAAAATGACAGTAATAATAAAAGGATTGGAATATACAAAGCAAGTGATGCACAATGCAATTGCTCACCACTCGCCGACCTATGCCCAGTTAGTTCCTGAGCAGCAATCTGACCCCCACCAGGCCAGCCTCCCCCCCCGCCCCGCCCGCCCCCGCCATTTATATACTGGGCATGACATCCCGTGGTATGGAATACCCCTTTGGCCAGTTTGGGTCAGCTGTCCTGGCTGTGTCCCCTCCCAACTCCTTGTACCCCTCCAGCCTTCTTGCTGGCTGGGCATGAGAAGCTGAAAAGTCCTTGACTTGGTCTAAATGCTACTTAGCAACAACTGAAAACATCAGTGTGTTATCAACCTTCTTCTGGTAGTGAACCCAAAACATAACACTCTACCAGCTACTAGAAAGAAAATTAACTCTAGCCCAGCCAAAACCAGGACATATTGTTAAACTGAAATGGAGTTTCATGGATAAAAATGTCATGCAATGATAATAAAATGAGTCTCTGACAGTGCTAAGTACCAGTCAGATGTTTGACTTAGCACTAATGTTTATTATTTCTTAAAAAAAACCAAAACAAAAATCAAAACCACCACCAAAAAAAACCAACAATAAAACCCCAACAGAAAACAACTTATTTCTTTGTATCTGCATATTGTTTTCTTTCCTAGTCTGACACTAGCATTGTGATATCTTTTCTCAGTTACACATTCACTAATGCACTATTCATTTTTTCATTGCCTATCCCAGACTTTTTTGACATAACAAGATGGAAGACTGGTTATGCAGTTCATTTAGATTAGTGGCCTGTAGGATAGGATGCTACTAAAAAAAAAAAAAAAGTTATAGTGTGCTTAATAACACTTCAAATTTTAACATTCAACTTCCATGTGTGCATTTATTTAATTGATAATTCAACATATGAATGTTACGTGTAATAGTGCCTGTAGAGATTGTTTAAATATATTTTCTTTTCATATTTTTTAAAAATATGGTTTAAAATAATAAAAAAAAAGTTTAATGTGAGCTGTACCTTGCACTGATTCAAGCGTAGAGAATAATGTAGAAAATTTGTTTAAATAGTCTTTTTATGTGATAAATGCTTTTTTTTTTTTTTCCTTTGTTAGCTCTCAAGTACCGTGGATTCCTTGTGTCTTGTTCTTGTTTGGTGTTTACCCTTATGAGAGGACATAAAGAATTTTATTTGACAATAGAATTGTTTAAGCAGTGTGATTTTTATTTTTTTAATATAGTTGCTTTTTCTTTTTGTTAGGGAGGAAGCTTTATTTTATCATCTTCTAGAGGCCAGCTAGTTCGATTGATACCAGATAGTTCTGGCAAGATTCATCAGCATGCCCTGCCACAGGGTCAGGGCATGTTTTCTGGAATTGGTAGAAAGGTTTCTTCTCTTCTGGGTATATTGTCTCCTGGACATGATGCTGTGGTAAGCATGAAAAACATTCATATAGTAATCTGCTTTAGTTTCTCTCTCTAATTTCAAGCCTCAGTGTTTAAGAAAGAAAAAAGAAAGGACGGGGTAAAGATGTATGATGACCAAAAAAAAGAGACAAGACTCAACCCATTTATGTTACTTATATGTCTTTGAAATTTGAAAGACAGACAGAAACCAAATAAATCTGTATGCTTTGTGAAGAAGAATGCTGACTTGCTCTTTAGATCTGAATGAAAGGAGACTTTAAAGTAGTAATGCTTCCTGGGGAATATGCAATAATTCGAAGTCTTGCCTCTTACTAGTAATAGCCTCATTACTACTTGGAGAAACTAACAGTAACCTGTAATTTTACTTTTCTGATTTAGGGTTGCCAAGGGTTGGTGATTGGGTTGAGCTTTGTCAACGAACTCCACAGAAACTGGAAGAGAAACATACTTAGTACAGATGTTCTTACATCTATAAAATAAATTATCCTAATACTCTCATCTTGTAATATAGCTTGTGTAGGCTGCCCGAGGAAGTGATTTTTTTGTGGGCTGAGAGTGGTGTAGATTGTTGTATCCAAATATTAAGGCTGTGCTTTAACCTTCTTAGCCTTTTCTTTTTTAAATGAAGATTTCTAGCGTTCTTTGGGATAAAGAGAGATCAAGCTTTTATATGCTGACAAGTTCAAATCTAAACAAATGGGACATCGATGATTCATCAGAACGTTATATTCTCAGCTGGGATGTCAACAGGATCCTGAAAGAACATATTACAGATGCAATTTGGGTAAGAGCCAGCTCACGTGGAAAGTGTTTGTGTGTTTGTTTAATTAAGAGCCTATTTATATATAGTTATGTCAGCTGTATTGTTTTTTAGGGTTCTGAAAGTAACTATGAAGATATTAAAGGAGGAGTAAATATACAATACATGGATTTGCAACAGAATCGGTAAGGAAGTACAGTTGCATCTGGTAAGACTTAACATTAATGAGATAAATGCGTTCTGTTTTCGTGCAAAAACTTTATATAAGTAATTGCAATTTAATTTTACTTGAGTGCCGTGCCACTGTTGATAAAATAAACATGTCATATTAGATAACTAAGTTATCCTATACTTCATGTTATCATTATTTCTGTAGCATTACAAATTACCTAAGAATAATTCCTTTCACTTTTTTTAGTGTAATTTTATCAGGTTTGGGTGTTTGTTTTGCCTTGATATTACAAAGACAGCAAGGAAGCAATTGTAACATGTTCCAGCAAATGCAGAGAATTCAGTATCTCTTGTATTTAATTTAATTACATAAAATCACAGCTGCCTTGGTTCAGTTTTGTACTGAAATATGAATACTTCTAATAAAACAGCTTGAAAGAACAAGTAGTATAGTCTTTCTTTCAAAAAAAAAAAAAGGAGCACTATACAATATTGGAAAATATTTATTTGTGATTGTACTTAAATACCTGTCTTTGTGAGTGGTACAGTTTGAGCAAGTGAAATATGTAATAATCATCTCTCAATGGTGTGATGTCTGTTGTTGAATAGTGATGGACTGGTGATACTTGCTGCAGCATGGCATCCCGGAGATCGTCCATGTCTTGTCTACTACACTCTGATAACAGTAGAAGATAAAGGCTACCAGATGTCTGATGACGTTGTTGTGGAGGTTACACAGTATAATCCATCTTTTCAGGCACGTAAAGGAAGGTTCTGAAACTGAGTTAAGAAAGCACAGTGTTTAAGAATATTCCTGTACATAAATCAGCTATCAGATTTTTGTCTAAAGGAAAATCAAGTTCTCTGTTTTAAGGTTGTTCTTGAAAGTATGTATTTGTAGTATTCTGAGGAAAGCGTGTACTAGCATCTCTTAATGATTAATAGTAACTGTATGTAAAGTTTATGCTTTGCATTTTAAAGTATAACATAAAAAAGCCTCAAAGATAGAAGTCTAAATGATTATTACGGGTTTATTTTAATTTTTGTCCTGTCTGTGAAAGTCTCTGCAGCGTAATTTTATGGTATACTCGTGCAATCCATTTAGAACAAATCTCAGACTCTGTTGAGACTCTTGTAGCAGGACAAGGAGTGAAGAGGCTTGTATTTTGGTCCTTGCTAGACAGCTGGCTTGCTGGGAGGGGAGGACACACTGGTTGTCCTTAGTGTTCCTCGTTTGTGCTATCTCTTCTGGAAGCATAAACTTGGGCATTAACTTTCTTTGGTAAACTGCTTCCACTCTTCCCCCTCTCCCCCCTGCCTGTAGTGGCATCTTAAAATTGAATCTTAAGATGGAAGGAGAGTGAGAAAACTGGGGAATAATTGATGTTTACTTATCTCTTCATGTGAAGTTAGCAAGAATTTAATATATATGGAACAAAAAAACCACAGGATCTTAAGTGTTAGGGCAAATTAAAAGTGGTTTTGTTTGGTTTTTTAGGTTGTAAGTTACATCCATATCATCTTGTTAAAAATCAAAACAAATTCAGGCAACTCAGATCAGCCTTTAAAATGTTAGATGTTTGTTTAAGGTTTTGATTATATATGTGATATTGTTCGTATGTAACGCTTTCAGTCAGAAGAGGAAGTGTTGTGCTGTCTGGTAGTCCCAGATTACTTTAGCCATGCAGCTTACCTCTATAAGGAAGATGAAGTGTTTGCTTGTTCCACTGGAACTGGAAGAATTTCTTTACCACAGGAGAAAATCGTATTTGGCATACAAGGTAACATGCAGGGGAAAAAAAAAATAATCACATTTTGTTGATACTTTCCAATTTAATTTTTTTACAGTATTTAGATTTCTTGGAGAGCAGAATCATATTTACGCTCCTTTTTCTCTTTATTAAATCTTTCAAGTTGGGAGTTTCTCATGATAGTACGGAGAAAGCCCTGACGTGAAATCCAGTATTGTTATTGCTTTCTCTACAGTGTTTTGGACGAAAATGAAGTAGATCCCCACTCGTGGTATACGAAAGGGTGGGGGTTTTGTTTGTGGGATTATTTGCACTTTTTGGTTTTTTTTCTTCCAACATTCACTATGGATTTTTTTTTTTCTTGAAGTTAACTTTGTGTCAAGGCTCAGTCTAAAATACATACTAGGTGCCTGTGTCAGATGTCTCTAAGTATGTCATCCTTGACCTTCAGAGGTGTTTTCAAGTAGGATGTGCGCATCAGTCCTTAGGTAGAACTTGAACCACCTGAATCTTGATTTCTTTCTTTTTTTTTTTCTTTTTTTCCTCCTTTTCTTTTTATTTCTCTTTAGTTTTCTTTTTTTTTCCTCCTTTTTCTCTTTTTTCCCCTCCTTCCCCCCCTCCCCCTGCCTTAAACTTGAGGCATCTGGAAATCTGCATCTTTAGTAGCAAATAGTATCCACAACTTCTGTGAGTCAGGTGCAGTTGTCAATTGCTGTTGGTTGGTTCATGACAAAATGTAATAATTGTCTATGAAACTGTTACATTTTGTTCTTGAATTAAAGTGGCATTTATGTGCTTTTTTTTTCTTTTTTCTTCCTCTTTTTTCCCCCTCTCCCCTTATCTTAGGAGATAGCATTTTAGGAGCAGGTTCCTGTACTAGCTTCCCCATCTTCTTTACCAAAAAAAGTGGACTTATCACCATCTTGTCCAGGGAAAACATTTCTGTGCTTCCTGAAGACCTTGAAGATTCCCTGTCCTCTTCTGTTGCTGGACCAAGAAGTGAGGTAATGGTTGTTTGCTTGGCTGGTTGAAAACTGAGGGTAGAAATAAAATGTTTTTCTGGCAGTTTTGGATTTTCATTGTGGAAATCATAGCTTGTTTTGAGTTTTAAAGGTTTTTTTAAATAGAGGCTCAAACACTTGTAACAAAGGCAGTTTTCAAAACCCAAGAAACTTTACAACATCTGCCAGTTTGGGTAACTTTTTTGTTTTCCTTTGTTTTGAAGTCAAGTTTTCCACGAATTTTTTTTTTTTTTTTCATGTGGATGTATTACTGTATGTCACTAGGCCTGATATAACACTACAGCAGAGACTCAGACTTTGTTCTCACTTTTCGATCAGGATAGTTTAGTTTCTTCAGTCTTTTGTGTCTGTTCCTTTGTGCATGTAAGAGACACTTTTTTCTTATCATGCTGTGAAAAGCTTAGAGGCTAAGCTGAGAAGGGCTGTATGGTGGCTGAATTTTCTTTCTGCTTTGTTTTAGATATATATTTTTTTTAATATAGTCTTACAAAAATATGTTAAAGTATTTTTATTGATATTTTGGGCAATGTGCATTTATTAAGCTCTTATATCAAACATGTTTTGTTTAAAATGTATGTGCTGTGGAGATGTCCCTGGGGTGGGAGGGAAGAATACAAAAGTTGTTACAATATAATTAGAGAATGTTTCTTTGTGGTAACAGTGAGTTTCAATCCTTATTCCAATTAAATCACTTTTAAAATCAGTTATTATTAACTAGTAATTTAGTGGAAGACCTTTGTGGTGATTGGTCAGATGGAACTGTATTTTTCTTATTGAATTAATCTCTAGTTAGACTTGTCTGCACTTATATTGTTTTTGTGGGTGATAGTACTCATGAATACCTTTTAAATTCTGTCTAAAATGTTGGGTTTGTACGTTAAAATACTTAAAATTACCATTAAAAGTTTGACTGGTGAAATAAATTGGTGTAAGTGTGACTTACATTACAGTGAATCTTGTGGGCTTATGTTTGGCTTAATAAATATAACTGCTTCCAGGTGGCATTTCTATTTTAAATCTTTGTTGTTGCTACTTAGAAAAATTGTTTTCATTTCATAATGAAGATTGGTATTTGTGTTTCAGCTGAAGTTTTTGCTTTGCATTTTCAGAGTCCTGCATTTGATACAACCAGTAGGCTGGAAATTATAGCTCAAGAAGATAAGACTAAATTACTGAAAGCTGCTTTTCTACAGTACTGCAGGTAGAAACTGCTCTTAATTTTTGAGGCTTTGTTTGTTTGTTATTCTTGAAGGCACTCTGATACTTGAGTGAGAGATTGTCTTGGTAAAGATACTCTTGTGCTGTGTTAATTAAAGCTTTTTTAATGACACATGCACATCTTTATTAGGAAAGTGTTAGATACATCTTGAGCTAGTGAAGAAGTGATACATGCTAGAAAGGAGCAGGCTTCTATAATCTCAATGACTTTTTGGTTACTTTGCATAAACTCTGTGATGTTACATTACTGCCAGTGAAACAACTTTAAACTTTATTGGTTTGACTTCTTTATTCTTTTAGTAAATGGTGTTTTGTTGTTAAAAAAACATTCTTTCCTTTTTCATTTTTATTTGCATAGCTGTTTTCAGTAGTACTTTTGAATATGTTTAATTACTATTTATGTGGCCATGAAGAATAACTAGCATGGCAGATTCTGTGGCAGGATGATACCTTTTTTTAGACTGACTGATGTGGGGGGAGTGGGAATGGAAGGAAATACACTGTTCATCAAACTATCCTGATTAAAAGCAACCTGGCTGTTGGGGGGCATGCAAAGCCTCTGAAAGGTTTGATATTGAGATAAGTTATGTAAACAAAGGAGGAAGAGGAAATATAAGATAATCAGAGCTGTAGACTTAGAGTAATTATATTTAGAGGGGATTGTTTTCAGTATATAGTTATTTAAAAAACAAAACAAAACAAACCAACCCACAAACCTCTTAGGACTAATCTCCTTAAAGAGTCTTAAAACTTGGAAAGCACAGATTTAAGATAACAGGAAGTAGGAGTGCTTCTGACATAGAGCTGCATGTGAGTTAGAAGATTATAAAGGAGGTTAGGCACATATAATAAAGGATACCAAAACAAGATCTGTAAACATGCACAGATTTTAGAAAGAAAATCTGCATGTATTCACAAGTGGACATGTCAGTAAACAGAACTGTTGCTGAAGATGGTCCTGAGGTGACTGAAGTAGCTGAGGACTGAGAGCACAGATAACAAATATGAAAGTTGGTATCACTGAAGATGTGAACAAGGGGGTTGGAAAGAAGGTCAGAAGAAAGTAGGAGGTAGTAAGGAAAACGATGTGGAACAGTATGAAAGTTTAATGTTGTTTTGATGAAAATTTGGGTTGTATTTATGAAATGAGAAGAAATTAATAATATGATATGTATAGTATTGATTCAGATTTTTTCCAGAAAAATAGTGTGGTAAAATGAATGGAGAAATTGTCCACAGAACAGATGTAGCAATGGCCTGTCCAGATAGCCAAGCAGTTGATGCAGAGCAAATAATGGAAGGTTGTTTAATAGAAGATTCAGTATATTCTAGTTTTTAAAAGTATAGTTTGCTTTAGTAAACCTTTGTGCAATTTCTGGATGCACTGATGGTTTTTATTTCAAGATATCTTGGTTATATAAACATTCAGACTGAAAGTCTCATGAAAAATTTAAGTATTTCCAAACGCAGATGATATATTGGAATCACAGTATCCCTTCTCAGTCAGAATACTATAATTTTTAGACACAAAATCAAATCAGTGCTTTTTGTGAATATTGCATACTTCTTACATAGAGTTCTTCAGTACAACTTCATACATTGGAGGTTTAAGCATTTGAATTCTTCTTACTCTTTTACTTATTGACCCGAATAGAAGAGGATTCTCTGAAATTATAGCAAATAAGAATAATGCATTATATTTGCTGAAGCATTTTCCTGAGAGCTTTTACTCTATTGCCATTTGTGGGAGTGATTACATATACTTGAGAGAGGATTTTAATGCAAGGAATAGAAATTTGGTGACTTAGCTACCAGAGACATCCAGACTTAGCTCTGTATGATGAATCTTTTCTCTTAAATAACAGTGATAGGGATAATAAAATGTGACTTGAATCACTTCCTGGTTTGTACTTTTTTGTTTTATAGGTTGTGCAGCCCCCTTGCTTTAAAAGAATCGGAATACCTTTTATCCATAGAATCAGAATACCTTTTATCCATAATTAGTTTAAAGATAGCCCAAACAGTGCTTGATGCGTATAATCTAAAGCACTTTACAAAAAGCATATCAGAAAATCCTACTAATTGAGTGGTTCTTGTTCCTATAATCCTATCTATTGTTTTTATTTCACATACTTTGTATGTCCTTTATTTCAGAAAAGATATAGTCAATGCACAAAGCATGGTAGTTGAGCTCTTTCCAAGTAATGCGGAGCTGGATTCTGATGCTGAACTGGATAGGGCAGTGACTCAGATAAGTGTGGACTTAATGGATGATTACCCTGCCTCTGATCCAAGATGGGCTGAATCTGTACCTGAAGGTAAACATAATGGTGTGGGGATTTTTTCTTGGGGTTTTGTTTTGGGGTTTTTTTGTGAAAAACTCTCTATAGTACTCTAGAGAAAATTATAATTTAAGCTCTGCAAAAAAGGCACAGGTGTCCCTTGCCCTTTTCCACCACTAGATATATTTCCAGAAAGGCTAAAAGATGCATCCTATGAGACTGCCAGATAAACTTGCAGTCTACTGTGGTTAGTTCTTGACTTCATATAGTAAACACAAACGGCAAAGAAAACATTTCTGAGAAGGGTACTTTATACAAGGAGCAGGTGATGTCACGTTACTGTTTCCTTGGATAGATCTAAATTATTTTCCACAAACAGATATGTTGAGAGAAAGAGTCTATTTGCTTATGCTTCACCCTTTGTCAGTGTGGCTACACAGCTTCTGGGAGGCTTGGATCCTGGGTAGAGTGAGCTCGTATCTCTCTGGGGCATTGGTATTTATGTCTGCCTAAAAGAGGACTAGAGAAATTTATTTTGGAGTATTTGTTGTACATAAAGGATTAAAGCAGACATGTTCTGAGGAAGAAACTTCTTTGTTGATGCTTCCCTGTCTCTTATGCACAGTGTTAATTTGAAACTGTCCCCAGGACCTCTAGGCAGCAGTTGCCAGTTACTGAGCAGAGACTTAGTTTGAAAATTCGTGTGGTAAATAGTTACAGATGGATGGTGCTTCCTGCTGTTGTTTCTGCGTGGCAGCCAGTTAGAAATTGTCAGGCATCAGATCCTTAGTATTTTCTGGATCAATTTTATTTTTAGTTCAGGGGCTTATCGGCATTTATGCCTGGCTAAAGCAAGAAGTGAAAATTGATAGCTGCTTGGAAACAGTCTTGCTAATTTTGTTTGTAGTGATAGTTCTTCTGAGTTTTTGTATCTTGGTAGTCTTTTGGTTTAAAGCACACTTAGAATACACAAACATTCTGAAATAGGAACATAAGTTTGGCTCTGGAGAACTCTGCTGAGGTGAGATACTTGTGAGGTTACTCATGAAGAAGCTTCCATCATGCTTACTCACTCCTTTAAGGACCTGATTGTCAGGACCAAAATGTTAGCTGGCTTTTCAGATGCAACCTCATCTGAGCAAGAAGAAAAGTAGAGCAGTGCTGTGCAACCGCTTATGTCGTGCAGTGGAATTGTGCAGGCAACGCAGAGTCAGTTAGGTCTGAATGCCTGTTAACACTTTATTTTGTAGTAGCTGTGGTCTAGGGCATAATAAATTTAGCAATAGCTAGACCACAATGAAGATAGAAGTTTGAGTCTGAATCTTACTAAAACTTTAACAAGCTGGTGAGCTGCTATTTTAGCAGCATAATGAATTGAGTGCTTCAGAATGGTTGTACTGATCTAAAGATACTTTATTTCTTCTAAAGGCTTTACTTCAGCTATGATAGAGTTCAAAAGCCACATTAAAAATAGCATGGTAAGCAATATATAGATGTGTGTGCACGTACTTAAAGTACCAGTGCGGTAACGCTATAGAAATTTATAGAAATATGTTTACCTCGGAGACAAAAAAAATAGTCATCAAAGAAATGAAGACATCAAGTGCTCTGATCTAAGATTTTTCTCTTTTTAGAAGCAGCTGGTTTCAGCAACACATCTCTCATTCTTCTTCATCAGCTAGAGGATAAGACAAAAGCACATTCCTTCTTCATTGAGTTTCTTCATCAGGTAAAATTTTCTTGTTCTTTTGGTACTAGCACACACAGTAGAGTATTATTTAGTCTTAAAGTAATTCTTCTAGAACATTGTTTAAAGTGCATGTGATGTTGGTTTTTTTTCTAATAAAAGGTTGGTGCATTTGAACGTCTGGGCAGTTTTCCAGTACGAGGGATGCCGATGGCAACTCGATTGTTGCTCTGTGAGCACGCAGAGAAACTAGCAGCAACTATTGTTCTCAAGAATCACCACTCCAGGCTGCCTGATCTAGTGAATGCTGCTATACTGATCGCATTAAACAAAAGGGAGTGTGACATTCCACCAAGTCTTACGCCTGCAGATGTGTTCTTCCGAGAGGTAAGAAACCTGTTATTTCTGAATCATTGTATAGTATCGCATGTAGTAAAAGCTGCAATGCTTTAATGTATACTTTGAAATTTTTCCCTTTAAAAATCAATTCAACTTTACACAATTTCTCTTTAAATAGGGGTGGTGTGGTAGTATTTTCCTCACTTTAGTGTACATACTTTTTTATGTCTGCAGCTGAAACATGAATTCTGACAAATTTCATGTAGCAGAAATAAAGTTGTTATGATTTCCAACTAACCAACATGGATGAGCAATGAAAGAGACAAGTGAAATGCTCTGGCACATCAGAAAACATGTGCTAAATTATCATTGTTAAGGGGTGAATTGCAGAATATGAAGCTTTCCAGATAGGAGGGCAGCTTTGATGAGCTGTCCTGGGTGGAATTGTATCAATTCAGTCTCTCATAATTTTTTGTCCTCTCTAACTTTAGTGCATCTAAGCTAGTGCAGTTTATGCTGCATTCCAGTCAAGCACCCAGTCTTTCTTTCTTTCTTTCTTCTTGAGAAGAACTATGCACAAAACATTTATTCTTAGGAATTTTTTTCTTGTAGAGGAAAGTAGTTGCTAATGGAGAAAAATAAATATAAAAGACAATAGAAATAATTGTCTACTATTTTAAAGCAGGTATGTTATCCAGTATACTTTATCTAACAAAGGTTCTACTGCCAAATGTTTCAGAAGGTGGAGGAATATGCCTAATGAAAGTTTATGGGGTTGCCTTCAAAAGTGAGATTTCTGCCCCAACCCCCCCAAGATTTAAGTCCAGAAAGAAGGCAATTCTTGCATTCTAAGAATTGTAAGAACCATAAGCTGGTGATATCATTATCCATTTAGGTAGTTGACACCTTTTAATATTTTTGGTTATTGATGTGGTTTCTACTAGTGTTTGTTTATTTTTCTATATAACTCTGTCGTAGTTTAACCCCAGCCAGCAACTAAGCACCATGCAGCCACTCACTCGCTTCCCCCCCACCCAGTGGGATGGGGGAGAGAATGGGGGGGGGAGGAGTAAAACTCGTGGGTTTGAGATAAGAACAGTTTAATGGAACAGAGAGGAAGAAACTAATAATGATAATAATAACAATAATAAAATGACAATAATAATAAAAGGATTGGAATATACAAAGCAAGTGATGCACAATGCAGTTGCTCACCACTCGCCGACCTAAGCCCAGTTAGTTCCTAAGCAGCGATCTGCCCCCCTGCCCCAGGCCAACTCTCCCCGAGTTTATATACTGGGCATGACATCCCATGGTATGGAGGAATACCCCTTTGGCCAGTTTGGGTCAGCTGTCCTGCCTGTGTCCCCTCCCAACTCCTTGTGCCCCTCCAGCCTTCTTGCTGGCTGGGCATGAGAAGCTGAAAAGTCCTTGACTTGGTCTAAATGCTACTTAGCAACAACTGAAAACATCAGTGTGTTATCAACCTTCTTCTGGTAGTGAACCCAAAACATAACACTCTACCAGCTACTAGAAAGAAAATTAACTCTATCCCAGCCAAAACCAGGACAAACTCTCATAACTTAGCTTTCATGTATCAGCTGGTAATGGATATGTTTGTGTTTAGTGCAATTTTTCTATCTTTAAGGTGTCCCAGATAGATTCCATCTTTGAATGCTTACTGGAAGAAGAGGAACAAATCCTGAAAGATATGCCTATTGAATCAGTTGAGTGGGCCCAGATAGTTGTCAACGTGAACAACATCATTAAGGTATAGAACTGCATTAACTAAAATGTTTGTGGGAGGGGAAAGTAAATCTTGAAGAGCAATCAATAAGTTGAGTGCAGCACATCTGAGTTACTGACACAAGAACAAAAGTGAATGCACTTTTCACGTGTGCAGATATATTAGGAAGGAAAAGATGGTCTCATGCGGAATTAGGGGCATTCCTCTTCCTCCTGAGCCACTGCTAAAGAGAGTTTGAGAAGTTGCAGCATTGTTAGAAGTTGTGAAAGCATGAGTACGTAGCAAAGAGTGAAGAGCTTGTGCTGGAGCACTGAGGTGTCTTGCTCAGTCAGTATGTGCTCTTCTGCACAACTGAGAAAGTGATGTAGAAAGAAGGGGATATTAAAAGAACATTTTGGAATTGTAAAAGACAACGTCTTTTATGGTCTCTGTATATGCAGGTAGACTCTAAAAAATACTTACGTACTTGCCTTTAAATAGGACATGCTACAAGCTGCCTGTCAGTATCGTCAATCGAAAGCTTCTTTATATAAAACAGGAGAGCTTCCAGAAAGAGAACCTGAATATATTCCATGGACAGGTGAGAAATTATTATTACTTAGTTTACTAATTATCTATCCTAAACAAAAAGTACTTTTCATGAGTTTCAGAACACATTAATTTCAATCTGAATGTTAAACTTGCTGTTAAATGCTGCTATAAGGCTGTCAGTAAGAATAGGAAAAGCTAAAGGTTTCATTTGGGGAATGAACCAATGAACATTTATTTTGTCCAGTATTGATGATAATTCTTTAAAACTTGCATTGCAGATTTGACTACAAACCCAAAGTTTGGGAAACAACGCTAATTTTTTGTTGTTGTTTTGTTTTGTGTGCACTGGTTCTGGTTGGCAGACCTATGGGATATGTAACATTAAAATGAATCATAAAAGGTGGTCTATAACTGTTTTAAAAGAACTGATGATTCTCCACTTCCTTAAGTGTGTTTTGTTTTGGTGGTTTAATAACATGAAAAACTATCAGTACAAATGTTTGCAGAAGCAAGCACTTTCCAGTTGATGCTTAAGCTTCCTTGTGGCCTCTACATATAAAATACACTTGTTTAGTGCTCCCAAGATAAAAATCTTTTGAAAAGCAGGACGCACGCAAGCTATTATGGTGTGCTATATCTTGATGACTACATCCAAGTATTTAAATCAGGTTAAAAGAAGTTGCCTTTTCCTTGTGTATTCTCTACTTTGCTTACAGATCATGCAAGTGATTCTTTTCTTCTGAAACGTAGCTGGTATTGATGGTTGACGGTGTAGATCTGTGTTGTTCAGGGGGTGGTTCTATTTCTGTTCTTTTTTGTTTACTACATTTTGGCCAAATTTAGTATGTAAAGGTAGATGGGAGTATGTGTTTGGTTTGTTCAGGATTTTTTTATAATATTGCTTTGATTTTTAAAATGTTTATTAGCTTTTTTCTTTCTGTTGTTTTTTCATTATACATAGTAATGTTTTTGTTATACTTCAGCATAGATTCCTGTGGTGATAGGGTTATTGTTTTCTGTGTTGTTTTCCCAAGCATCTAGTGGCCTTCGTACAGCAATAATACGTCAGCATGGAATCATTCTGAAGATGGTGTATCCCCAAGTGGACAGTAACCTCCGTAGCATTGTGGCTGAACAGTTGGTGGCACTACTGGATTGTTTTCTAGATGGCTATGTTTCTCAGCTGAAATCTGTGGACCGCCCTGCTGATCAAGAGCGATACAGCAGTCTGGAAATGGAGTATGTACAGAAGAGATCGGAACTCTTGTCTCCTCTCCGTAAGTAGTGTCTGTTTTCCTTAATGCAAGGATTAAATGTTCCATTTGATGAGGAAATTATTTAAATGTGATAGAGTAAATGGCATCTGTGTATGAATTCTGTCTGTTCTACACGTTTGCCTTCAGAGTATAAATGACTGGTTTTAAGATTTAATGAGATATTTGCAAAATAAAAACAGATTACAGAATTGCATCCAGGACTGCATCCATGCCCATACCTGTAATAAGACATATTGCTGCTTGAAGTTTTTTCTTTTGCTAACTTGTTACATTTTTCTGGCAGGAATTTATCTTGTGCCACTTGGCTGAAAATAACTTATAAATGGATTTCTAAATGTTTATATTGTTGCAAGTTGACATAAACTTACCTGCCTGAAAGCTTGTTTAGTGTTTATCAGGGAAAAGTTACTTTTTGAATCTTGATTATTTAATAATCAAACCTGTTGTTTAATGTGTCAGATGTGGTCACGTCTTTAATGAGTACTTGACAGCAAAGCCCCCTTTTGAAGTGGAAATAACTTGGAGTAAATACATTTTAGTAACTTTATAAAGTTTAATTTTTTTTAGATGAAAAATGAATTATATAAATACAACAATCTAATAATCACTGCTTCCTAACATTCTTAAATATTCTTAAGAAGAGTCTCTTAAACTATCATTCTCAGTGTTACTGACATTCCTGGGCTCTGTTAGCTTGTAAATACATTTGATATCATTATGTTCAATCTAAACTTCATATTTCCTTACAAACAAAATTGAGTAGTCTAACAACTTTTACGTATTTAACTGAACCCAAAAGAGTTTAAGTAATATATTTTTAATACAAACCCCATTGTCTTGTTCTATTTTTTTATCAAAAGCCTTTGCCTGCTGCTTTTTTTCACTTTGTGTGATTAAATGGCTATTATTACAGATACTAAGTCATGGGTTGAATCCTCCCCCCTGTCCCCCCCAGCACAAATAGCAGATGATACCAACTTTCAGAGAAAATAGGATGTATACTGGCCATTTAGTATTCTAAACTTCTCTTCTTCCCTCTTGTGTTGGGGGACAGAGGTGGTAGGTATGTGAACTTGCACATGCACAGGATATGTATGCAGTAGGTGAATGTTTCTTTGGGAATGTGTAAGTATCTCCTTGATGTGAACACTTGAAAGTTGTTTTTGTTTTTCTGGTCTCTGCCGTCGGTCATCCTCTTGGTCAAAGATGAGCTTGTTTGATATAACATCTTTTCTTGGTTACTTAGTTTCCCTGGGACAGTATCAGATGGCAGCTGCTTTAGCAGAGAAGTACTGTGACTTTGATATTCTGGTGCAAATGTGTGAGCAGACAGACAACCAGGCCAGATTACAGCGTTACATGAGTCAGTTTGCAGATCAGGTAACTCTTTTATCTATTTCCTTTAGATAGTGTTTTATAATAAGTTTGCACCTGAAATGTTGCAAAAGTTATGATTTCTTTTGGGGCTTTTTTTTTCTGTTTTTTTAATGCGCATGTATTTACATATACATACGGGGGTAATGTGGAAAATTGAAGTCAACATTCACTGTGCAGAACTCAATTGAGTATTTTACCCTGACCCTGCAAAGCAAGTCAGCAGAAATACGGGTGCTAGCTGTATGGACAGTGGCTTTTCATGGGACCTTTTTTGTGCCTCAAACACGTTGTCTCACTCTTAACAGCTTGCAGCATTTTGTGACTTGTTCACTGAGGTGCTGTAGTCAGTGTACTGCTGTTTTATTAAACTAAAATAATAGAAATTTAAGGATATTTTCCAAAAGAGAAGATGAGATTAAATGTGTAAACAGAAAAGTAGTTAAGAAGAGTAGGAAGGTAGGGGTCTTGCTGTGGTCTTTTTTGTTGTCCTGCTAGGTACTTGTTGGACAATTTTTCCAATGTCAGTTAAAATCTGGTGTAAAAACTTTTAAGTGCGCTAAAAAATTGCAAAGCTTAAGGAAAAGGCAGTAGAGACTACTTGAAGTGAGGGGGACTGGGACAAAAGTTTCCTAATTTGAGAGTTGGTGAGATCAATTTGTTTAGCTTTCCACAACAACTATGGAAAGAGAAATCCTGCAGTCTACAGGTTTCCTAATAAAGAGAGTGCATAAAGGTTGTTTTAATAAGAAGAAGCGAAAGTATCAGTAACGGACAGAAATTATAGTAAACGTTTTTAATAGTGAGGCTTAAATACTCACTGCCAAAGAAGGGGATAAATTATCTTTTTTTTTTTTTTCTTTCCTCTTTACATACTTTATTTTAAAGGAAAAATGGAACACTTTCTGAAAAGAAGTTACTGTGGCAAATGTAGAGCTGAATAGATCAAGTCTAATGGATAGAATATCAGAGCAGTGGCCTCTTTAAACTTTATTTTTTAAATTGTTAATGCAATTAAAATTTAGCATTATTGTAAATTACTCTGAAAAGACTAAATTAAATCTCAAACACAAATCCTGATTAGTTATTTCACCTTGAAGTTTTTGAGGATAGTTTTGTTGTTTGTGGTTTTTTTTTTTTTTGAAATACATTGTTTTTTAACAATGACTGAGAGAAGTAAGGTTGTACATTCACTTGGAGATAGGAGGGAATGTTTCAAAAACAGTGACAGTGGAAGTAAACATATATGAAAGGAAATAGTAAGCACAGAGTTCCAAGGGGGGGCAAAGGAACAAGTGAAAAAATAAGACTAGAACTGTGACTGATGCAAAATCTGTTTCCATTCTTGTGGATTAACATGAAGAATTTACATTTGGCACTTCCTTCGCTTCCATTGAAGGATGCTGTGTCTATCAGCATCTGTTGCAGAGTAGAAACAGTGTTTAAAGAATTCATGAGCTATCAGGACTCTTTAAGTTTTTTCATCAACACTATATTTTTGTGTGTGTGTGTGTGCGTGCGTGCGTGTCTTGTTTTGTTAAGCAGGTTCTTACCATGTTCTTACCAATTGTATTTTATGAAGTGTTTTGCCTTAGAAGACAAACAAAATATTTAAATGTAACTTTTAAAATGTGTTCGTATTCCTGTTATCTTCAGAATTTTTCAGATTTCCTGTTTCGCTGGTATCTAGAAAAAGGAAAGCGAGGGAAGCTGTTGTCTCAGCCTATTGCTCAGCACGGACAGCTGGCCAATTTCTTGCAAGCTCACGAGCATCTGAGCTGGTTACATGAAATCAATAGTCAGGATTTGCAAAAGGTAGAGTTTCTTAAATACAACCAAACTGAAATATCACATGTTAAACAGGTCAAGTACATATTCAAGTAGGCAAATAATCTAGTTATGACTCTTCTTCATCAAAAGACGGCTTATCTAGATGAGTTAGGGGAGAGATGACAGAGATTATTAATGGAGTACCAATAGCCTCCCTCCAGGCACCATCTGGTATATCATATAAGCCACTGCACCATGTAATGGAAATTAGGGCTGCTTTTCATCCCTTGTGGTGACTAATATTTTTATCAAGGAAGTTTTGTTTGGCTACGTGATCGCTACTTTGATGGAATTGGTGGTTTACAGTGAATATCAATAACATTATCAGATTATCCAGCGAGGGAAAAACCGAAAATTGTATTTCAAGAGTAACTATTTAAAGCAAAGGAATTTAGAGGTATCACAAAAGTAAAAAAGGTATTGATTACTTCAATACTTACTTGCATAGTTTAAAAGTGTTGGGTTTTTTTAATAGCAGATGTGCATGCGGATAGATTAATGTGACATTGTTTTTAAACTTGATCCTTTGTTGCCTTGTAGGCTGTCCAGTTATTCTTTCCCCACTTCTGGCTGGTCAGTCTTTCCTTCCTTCTGCAAGACTTATGAATGTATTTCACTTTAGCAAATCAACTATTTCTAAACAAAAATGGCTTCTTTCAATCCATGTGCACATTTATTAAGCATGCAGAGCATGGAAACATGTACCCTATTGCAAATTATAGGTTGATAATACTGTATGCCCCTTAAAAAAAAAAAAAAAACCACCAACAAAACCCAAAACAAAACCCAACAACAACAACAAACCCCAAATTGAGAATATTGTAATATTCTATTTGTGTCAACTGAGGTTTTCGCTGTTATAGCAAAGCACTATGAAGACGGGGCAAGGACTCGAAAATATACAAGTAATTCAGTCTGGATAGTTTATTTCTGAGTAAGTGCTCAGAAACTTTCTGTTCCTTTGTCTGATAGACAAAGAAATTCTCGCCTATATGTTTGGTTACTGCAGCAGTTATACATACAATTCTGTTTTTTTCAAATTCCTAAATTAACAAGTAAATCAAACTGCATGCACAGCTGTTCTGTCAAAGCATATTTGCCTGGCTTTTATAGCAAAGCCACCTTGTCTTGAATATCTTGAATAAGATCCCAGAGGTATAATATGCGAAGTTGCAGTTTTTCCTTGATCATAAGATAGTTTTTCCTGATTAGTACTAGAAAGATTTTTTTGATATAATTGGAGTAAAGATCTGTGTCTCTTCCTGAAGAGTGTAATGCAAAGTTGTAATGAGCAAGTTATACGACTTTTAAAAATAAGGGTTATAGTATTACAAACGATAAATAGCTGTGAGACTGCAGTTCAGATTAAATCCTTATCTGTTAACCTTCTGATGTTAACTTATAAAACTGATTTCTAATATCTTTATTAATTTCAGGCTCACAGAACATTGCAGACTTTAGCAAATATGGAGACCCGATATTTTGCAAAGAAGAAAACGCTACTTGGCTTGAGCAAATTAGCTGCACTGGCATCTGACTTCTCAGAAGACATACTGCAAGAGAAAATAGAAGGTAAGAAATAAAAACAGAGCAAATGAAGAATAACTTCATTAGTCTATTGAATTAGAATCATGTTAATTTTGCAGATTGTTAATTTGTTAGGTTGAGGGCTCTAAGTTAATGTGGTAAGGATAAATGGGCAGATGATTTTGCTCATTGCAGGAACGATAAGAAAGATGTTGTGAGGCAGTAACCTCAGTGTTCACTTTCACCTGTGAGTTAGGACTATGAGCATGGGAAATTTGTACCTTTTCACTTCTAATAACACGCAAAATATTGGCATACATAACAAGCTGCACAGTATTTTGAGATGTCATAGACAGTTCTGAAGTGGCTGAAACTTGTAAACCATTCTCACTGAATGTGTTTTCATGAAGCTGCATTTTATATTTCAGGTGCAAGGTAAAAATGATTTAATTTCATAAAGTCTGTTTATGGAATGGCTCTCAATTCTGAATTCTTCTCAAGTCCTGAGACTCTTAGGCTGTACAAGGAACTACAGTAACTGTGCTGTATTGTAATAATATACCTGCAAATATATACATTTGTGATCAAGAAGTGCTTTCTCAGCATCTTGCTCTGTATCTAGAAAGGTTACAGTGTTTCATTATGCTCTAACTGAAAGGATGTTAAGGGGTAAAGTAGGAGTACCTATTCTGCTTCTTTACCAAATGCAACGGTTCCACTGCTCTGCCATTCCTGTCACTTTGGAAAATACCCTTTTCCCGATACTGTTTGTGCAGCCCATGGTTCTGTGAGTTTGTGAAAAAGCAGTTCTACACTAATAGTTAAGCTGGTACTGGCCACCAGGGGGAAGCTTTGAAATACTACTCAAGGTTACTACTCAAGCTTACTTCTATTTATCTGCGAGTTTATCCGTGTATGTTATGTATAATTCTTAAAAGAAATCCTGTTGAAAAAGCCCAGGGATAATTATGATAACTAAGTAGCCTTTACAAATTATTTTTAGTTCGTAATAATAATATGTTATCTGCCTTTTAAATTGTAAAACATTGCATGAAATCTTAAATTTTCCATTTGTTTTTCTCACCACTGTGGGGAAAAAAAAAAAAAAAGCCTATGCTGATGTGAAGAATCTCATCTTTAAATAGGAAAACTGTAGAAAAATGAGGAAATCAAAGCTTTATTTCAGTAGACTAATGTACTCTCAAAATTTGGTCTGGACTTTGGTACACGTTTCTATATTGACACATGACATAGCTTTTAAAACTATGCTCTTTGTTTATCAGTTTCCTATTGATAAAGAAAGAACAATTATTTCCACCACATTTTGCTTATCCATTTAAACAGATAAAGTGCTCCTTAGAATTATTTTCCCCTTTCTACCATGCAGTGGAACTGGGTGGGCAGGGCAGGGTTCACATAGTGTGGCTGAAATTATTCCAGTTTGATTGTTTCAGCCTAATAAGTTTCTAACCCTGAAGCAGATCATACTGGAAAATTAAACAATCAAAAATGGAATAATTCATAAGATGGAGCAAGTCCATGGCACAGGTCTTCAGCCAAAAGGTAGCTCCTAAATTTGCAAGCAACTTACTCTGCTGCATAGTGCAACAGCCTCCCTCCAATCCCTCCATTTTGTGGTTTTGGGAAAAAAAGAAGAGTTATCAGTCTGCGTTATGCAGGGAACCTGAGTGGAAAGTAAGAACTAGTTCACCAGGATGGTAATACTGACGTGGAAGTATTTCTGTGCTTCAGGAACATAGATGAGTGTCCAAATAGAATGCTTCATAACAAACACTTGTAGACCTGAATAATATTGTGACTTGACAGTTACTACTCTGCCATAATAACATGAAACATTCATTTCCTTAAATGACTACAAGAAATATCAGAACAGGAACGCTTTCTGTTACATCAGGAGACACTTCCTGAACAATTACTGGCAGAAAAACAGTTGAACCTCAATGATATGCCAGTGTTGTCTGCATCTCAGCTCATTGATGTAAGTATCTCGTGTTTTCTTCATTACGCAGGTAAAGTTCCAGTATGTTTTCTGCCTCTGTGTGATAAAATAAATGAGAAGATCACAGCTGTCTTTATCCCTTATATGACTTGCTAAGCACCTACAGATCTGATATATGATGAATTGGTTTATCTTTCCTTAGTTTCTACCAGCACCAAACTTCAGAATGCTGCTTTTCGTTCAAATTTCTTCCTGTTGAATGTGTGCTTTAGAATGCTGCTAGGAGAAAAAGCAAATCAAATCAGTGCTAGAAGTTGATTTACAGGTCTAAGCCAGTTTTTGAATCTGAGACAATTTCTACCTTCTGTTACATTCTCAGTAGGGCAGAACTTGGAAGGCAGAAGGACCAAAGAATTCCACCTTAGTGGAGAAGGATGCTGCTATCTAGAAAAAGAAAAGGCTAGAAGCAGGAAGAGGCTTTTGGTCACCTATTGCAAAGAGGCACCCAAAGTCTCTCTACTTTTTTTTCCTTTTTCAAAAACAAAAAAACCCCAAACCATTCCAAAACAAAAACATGAACTGTTCCAGTACTGGGATCACTAATAGCATTGAGTCCTTTTCCGCACCCCTTTCTGGTGGTAGCCAGTAACCAGTAGCCTTACTGTTTCTGCCTTGTTGGCAGCATATTTTTACCATCCAGTGATGCATACAAAAAATATTCAATGAGTAACAACAATACATTTTAAGACAAATCAGGTCCTGTCTGGTTGTCAGTTTTGCAACTCCTTACTTTTCTGTAATCTTGTGGAAAATCAAAAGCTGATAGTGTGCTTGTTTACATTATCCGCAGTTTCTTAGAATAACACTCATAGCAGATTCTGAAGTCATTACCTGTATCTTTAAGTGAGGCTATTTGTGGGATTAGGGAAGAGTAGGAAGTGTCACTCATGACTTGGCAAGCACTGGCACCATGACAGTTTTCCTTCTGAATTGTCTCTATTGTCAAACCAATGTTCATGCTTGCTACTTGCAATGCGAGAATGAAACTTGGAAAGTGTAAATAAAAAGAACGTTAATGTTAATTTTCCTTTGAAGTACTAATTTAGAATTGGGAGGCGGGAGGGGATGAAGTATTGATAGCAAACTCATCTGTTTTTAAAAGGTGAAAGGCAGTACGTGTGCTTAAGTATTGCTTTGAGCTTAATTACCGAAATAATTCTGAGATCTTATTTGTGGAGCTGAGCTCTGGCTACAATAGTCCAGGAATGTTACAGCCTTAAATGGCATTTCAATTTGAAACCTAGCAGCCTTATATCCAATATCATTTGTCCACAGACCATTGTCATGTAGGTGGAATGCTGTTCTAAAACCTTAAGTATATTCCTTACTATAAAAATACTTGCAGTTGAATCAAGACATATTTTCATGAGAAGGTCATGTAAGTGGAAAATACATGATGGTCTTCCCACAATGAGTTGTCTATGATATCAGTTACATTAGTTTGTAGGCTAAAAATAATTTTCTACGTTAATCTCTCATATCATAGATGTACATATGTGATGAGAACAGAAGGGCCAATGAGTATGACTTCAAGAAAGCACTTGATCTGCTGGAATATATTGATGAGGTAGGAAAAGTTTTTGAAGGATTTCTAACCCAGACACTTACTTTTTTTATTTATTATTATTTAAGCTAGGATGATGCATCTGTAGTTAGTTAACATATTAGCTTAGTGTACAGTAATTAAAAATAACCCCTGATGTGGGTTTTTTTCAGTTTGTTTTTAAGTCACTGGAGACTTACTGCCAAATGTGGTTTAGATAATTTAAGAAAAATGACACTCCTCATCTTCACTTCCCATTTATAGTCTATGGTTTCTTTTTTAGAGCCTTGCTTCCCTACAGGCTTTCTCCAAACATGACAAAGATCATCTGTTTTCAGTAGTTAAGTTCTTGTATCTTTCCTATTGGCAGTTTCTCTGATTGTCATGAGATAAGGTGGGATAGTCACCAGTTTTTTAACATGTAAATAGCATTGAACCACAGATTTGCTGTCTGCTTTCTCACTGCATCTCATTCTATGAGCTAGTATGTTGTCAGGAGTAACTTTCACTAAGCATGAATAAATCAACTTCTGAGGAGCATCAAACCTAAATTAGCAACAGTCTGCTAAAAAGCTAAAGTTGTATTATTTTAGCAGAAGTATTCCTTATCAATTGAAAATGAGAGCTCTTTTCTGATTATCCCAATTCCTGTTAGTCTGGGTAGGGCTTCAAGTTAAAATCCTCTCTGTAGTATTGCTTTGTAAACACCATTGTGCCATTTTGATAACTACAAATATCTTTACAATTAAATTGTTTTTAAAATTTAAATTGATTTTAAATTGGTTTTAATTGCATTTCTTTTGCCAAACTTTCTTTTAAATAACATTACTGTTAACTAGTATTTTTTTTTTTGCTTTATGTATGAATGTTTACTTGTCCTGTGTTTAGTACTATATTATATTTTGTGTACTGAGGAGAGTATTACTACTTAGAGTAGCATGTTCCTCTGAGTTAGTTCTCTTTAGTTTAAAAAGAAAATTCAATGCTTTTTTTCCTAACTTCCACCTTAATTTTTACAACATAAATAGTCCGAATAATAATATTTTGCAGTAAAATAAACTTGAGTGAACTCATTTGGTTCTCTCTTTTAAATTCGTTTTCCTCTTAAATTTTGTCAACACAATTCATGAACAGAGACAACTTTATTTTTTTTTTTTTACATCTAAATAAAAGAAATATCACTCTAAAACCATGAGATTTCAAAATTACTTTTTGCTCAGATATTTGAGTCTCTAACAACTTGAGTAGAACCATTCAGCACAAATTAGAGATGGTGGTTTAGAGTCTAAAAACTGGCTGTTCCCTAGTTTTCCCTGCTTTTCTCTTGCAAAAGCATAGCATAAAGTGGAGACCCATCCTCTTGCTTCCAGGCTTCTAAATTCAAGTGTTCATGGTTTCTGTTATCTCTTATGAGGGGAATTTAAAGTAGTTGTGATGCTTTGGGACATTGAGAGGTGGAAAAAATATAGGGTCTTTTTTCTGACATATTTTAAAAAGGGCGCTCACACCAATTATCTCAAAGTTTCTGTGCAATGAAGGGACTGCCCTTTCCAAGACAAATATGTATTTTTGAAGACATTTACTAATATATTCATAAAACATACATCCTAATGTGGACACTAATGCATGCCAGTTAGCTTGGCCATGCTGAAAAAAGAGCCTTGACTTCAGTCACCAGTTAGCACATTTTGAAATAAACCTTGCCTAGAATAGACTGTTTTACAAATTCGTATTTGTTCATGTGCTTTAAAATATGCCGCTTTTTAAATTGAGGTAGTTGGTCTTCAGCAGTTGTGTGGTGATGTAGAAAGTCTGAGCCATGTTTTCAAATGGAAGCGAACAGCCTTTGGTGTTTCAACAGTCTGATCAGGTCATCTGTTAAAATAGCATGTGTTAAAAACAATGTTCAGTAGTTGAAGGATCTAATTCATTGGTATAACCTGTGTGACAGAGTGATTATTTCTTTAAAAAAAAATTTTTTTAACTTACCTGTCTCTTCTTCTTATATGAATTGAAGGAAGAGGAAGTGGATGTAAATGATCTGAAACTTAAAATTCTCTGTAAGGCTCTCCAAAGAGATGGGTAAGTTCAATATAAATATAAATTACTGGGAGTATTTGTGACATAGCTTTTCCAGAATTACATATTAGTATACTATTCTCTAGCTCACTGAAAAGATTGAATTTCATAGTATAAGGTTAGTAAAGTATAAAGTATGTGATCTGAATGTGTCTTTTTATTTGTGAAGTGAAACCTCAACAAAAAAAAAAACCTGTAGTACTTTGTTCGCTTAGCTCACTGGCAACCTACTATGCATTCTCAGCACCTGAGACAGAAGCGTAGCCATGCAGCTTTCATTCTTGAACCCTTTGCTAAGGTAAAAGGAATGACCAGTGCCGAAACTTTTTTTTTTTCCCTCTGAAGCATCTCAAGGTAGAAGCTTTTGAAGAGCAACATGTGCAGAGGTCACTCCTGCAAACTTTTATTTCACTTATTTTTGGCCATTGAACCACACTGACAAGTTCATGACCTTTTTGAGTTAAAGCTGCATTCCTGACTGTAAGCGATCAAAGCCTTAAATACTGCTTAAGAGGGCCACTCTTAGGAATGTTCAACACCAAATACAGGCTGAATTCAGTTGGTCAGAAGAATCGTCTCATCAAGCAGTGCTACTGTTCTCTCCTAGGTTAAATAACTCAAATGGCATTTCCTCCCTGCCCTTTCTAATTTTCAGAAGTTATCCAGCTTTTGTAACTCCCATCCATGTTCCAAGAGGACCTAAGGAAGAAAAGATGAGGAGAGAATAGATTCCAAATGGACTGTGCCATTTGTGATTAAAATGGAAATAAGCAGCATTTGGATTCACACTTACGCATAGGATAGATTCCAAAGGACAGTGGTCTGTAGAAAATAAATTCCTAGTTGCATGACTAAGTTATTGTCACATATGACATAAATAATATGCAGAAACAGGTTCACACTATTCCAAGTGTTTCCTTCCATTCCTATTATTTTCAAGTCAGAAGAATCCAGAAACTCCTACATGGCACCAGTCCAATAATTAGTTTATGTCCTGTCTACCGTGGGCCAACAACAGAGTTTTGGACATATTTAAACCTTTCAAATCATATATAATGCTGGCAAGATTGTGGCCACTCCACTAGCTAACCAGATGCAATTTGAATAGAACTTTGCACTGAACGGTGTTTAGAAAACTTGATGTCCCAGTTGAGTTTCCAGTCCAGCAAGGCTCGAAGGCTTACAAAGTGGTTGATTGCTATTTCAAAAGAGGTGGTGTTAACTTTCATCTGTGTGCAAAAGTAAGCATTTGACATGTTACGGTACCTACTTTTAAGGATGGCATCTGGTTTCTAGCTTAACAGCTACAACTGGTGGTAAGGTTCTTGGGTAGAATGGAGAGCCTTGCTAAGTGTGCTTCTGGCGTTCTGGTAGGGCCCTCACTATTCTCTGTGCCTAAGAGTGATTTGTTTTCTCAAAGCCCCCCACCCCTTCCCTCCCTCCTTCCCTCATATTCTTCCCAGTAGAGTTAAAGATGAAATTCTAGAAGTTTAGGCATCTAAGTGTCATCCAGGGTAAAACTGTGGTCTCAGTGAAGTACAGAGGATTTGTCAGTAATGGCTTCTGGGAGCCAGGTCCAGATCTGTTGCAAGCGTGTCCCGTTGGCCCAAGGAGGTTCATGTTGGTTTAGGGAATGATACGAGAACTGGCAGTTTAACATGTGGAACCAGGAAATTCTAACAGCTGAAAGGTTAGAACCACAACAAAAGAAGTTATGTTGATGTTGACTTAAAACTACTACATATAAAGCTCTGCAAGGATGAAAAATTGTCCTTTAAAATAATCTTTCTCTTAGAAAAATCTGTTTGGGATTTTTTTATCACAGATGGGACTTGCATTCACGAGTCTTCACCTTCACAAATGAGACAAACTGTATTTAGTTTGTGTCTGTGTGTGCTGTTACAGGCCTGCACCTTATATTTTACACTTTTTTTTCTCCTCCTTCCTTTTCTTGGTGTTTCCTTTTTTGTTTGTGGGGAGTTTTTTTCACATATGTTAGTAAATTGCTGCTCTTGCTTTATTCTACCAGAAAATAAATCTATACTTGCATCATCTCAATCGTAAAATTTAATTACTGAGGATAGGTAATTCTTATCTTGATGGATAACATTTTTTTATTTTATTGAAGAAATAATGTTTTCTTTTACAGTTTAGAAGATGGGAAGCATTTCTATTGTCCTCTTAACTAGGCTATGTTATAGTAGTGCAATTTTATTGCAGTTTTACTCCTGGAATAAAGAATAATTAACACAAGATAGAAAAAAACCTCTTGCTTTGAGCTGTAGCCAAGCACATTACACTTATGTGTGAACACGTATTAGTCACCTTTGGTAATTTATCAAATTTCCTGCATATTTTTTCTTGTTAGTTTTCATTTGATTTTATCTGTGCAATTCTTTCAAAAAATTATTCTTTGACTTGCAGATGGTCCAGTTCAGATGGTAAAGATGATCCAATTGAAGCATCTAAAGATAGTATATTTGTGAAAATACTACAAAAACTATTGAAAGAAGGTAAAGTGTGCTTAAATATAATTGATTTTCTTGAAATTGTTCGGTTGTTTCAAAAGCTGCTTAAGATGAACAGTACTATATAAAAGTAGCATTAATAAATTCTCAGAGTAATAAAAACTTCCATATATGTTACTCTAGACAATTACAATCACATGGAGCTAATTCTGTCTCTATAAAATATTGAGGGGATGAGAGAGGAGCGGATTTCTTGGTTATAATCTTAGTACCCTCAAATTATTTGCTCAGTAGGGCAGCTGTCAGATTTTTAGCAGTTCCTTACTGTACAGTAAAGTATGTCTTCTGGAGTTAAATACATATCTTCTGTAAGACAAGGGATTGCTAACTATTTATCTGTCATTCAGAAGATCTTAATCTATTTTAGCTTAAATGGTTTTTTTGGTTTTGTTTTCCCTCCCTAAAAACCAAAAAAATAATGAACACCCAACCCCCCCCCCCCAAGTTAAAGCTGATGATGGGAAGTTATGGCCATGGAAGTTATAACTGGGGAGGGGAGGGAAGCAATTTAGAGTCAAAATCTGTTTTAAATATTACTGCATATGAACTTTTTCCAGAACAGAGAAAGCTGCATGTCAAAAATACAAAAATTAAGTTCTTCGGAACAGTCGTAGTTTTGTGTGTTCAATCCTGTCAATTTCTTTCCTTTTGTAAGATTTTCACACCCCAGACTGAAGTGTTGCAACTGATGATATAAATATTTATTATATGACTGATCTGTTGATCTTTCTTTTCTTATTTATTTATTTATTTTGGTGACATGTTATGTGAAGACTGGGATTTTAGATTTAATAAGTTCACTGAGAAGCTGTGTTTGGGTAGGAAATTTTTATTTTGTTTTTACCTCGGTTTTACAGGCTACTTAAGCTTTATTGTATTTCTTGACATGTATAATAGAATTAGATCTTCTCGACTCCAAAAGAGTAATTTAACTCTGAGGCAGGCACCAGTGTTTACTTAAAAATTATCTTAACTGCTAATGCAAAGTACTTTTTTATCAGTGCTGTAATAAAACGTTTTGTGTTGTAGGAGTTCAGTTAAGTGAGTATTTACCAGAGGTGAAGGACTTCCTGCAAGCGAACGAACTTGGCAACTTGAAATACAATGCTTACTTCGAATTTGTTTTAAAGGCAAACTATGAACTCTACGTTCAGGGACAAGCGTGATTCTTGCTATTTTTTAAAATATTTTTTCTAAAGAACTGTTAAATTTTTATATACTTTTTTACGTTCTGTTAGGGTTTTTGCTAAAACTTTGTAATAAAATCTATATGAGTAATATACTTGGTCTTAAATTTATAGACATTGACACTTTAGTCAGGGGAGGCAGAGGTGTGTTTTCAGGCAAAAGAAAAATAAAGTTTTCATTTTCTGCGCCTTTCATAAACTTGCTGTTTTGTTTTATGTCTTCATTAGTATGAGTGCTGCTTGAGACTCAAAGATACACAGACACACAGGGTGAAATGTGGGACCCACTGCAGAAGGTGGAATTTTTTGCTCTCACTTCACTGGGGCTGTGATTTCAATTCAGAGAACATACTGAAAACATGAATGCTGGGTGACTGTGTAGCTTACTGAAGAAACAAATGATTATTCTATAAGGTAACTCTAGTCCCTCTTTGTACAACACTTTTTGCTGTAGAAAATAGGTAATTTCAATTTTGCACAAAAGATTACTGCCACAAAAGGGATACCTGGCTTGTCACCGGTCATGCAGCTTGTCTGTGACAGAAAGGAATAAAGCACAGTTCTCATTCAAAGTCCTCTGGTCCAGTAAATATACCTTTCTTTCATTTTATATCTGTAAGATTAAACTTTTTCAAAACATTTTAATATTGTATCTATTTAACTTTCATTTAAGTTATATCCAGATTCCTAGAACACATGTAAAAATGAGATTAACAGCTCACCATGCAGTCATTCACAGCAACTGCTTGAACCTAGAAAGCAGTTATGAAAGTGTAGGAGTCCAGCACGATCTTCCTTACTCGATGACTTGTTCTACTAGTCGATGCTGCTAACTTTCTTTTTTTTTTTTTTTTTTAGCCCACTGCCCCATTTAGTTATCTCTGACATAGGAATAAAAAAAAAAAAATCCATTTAAGTTTTCACTTTTCATTACTCTGATTGGCAGCAGATTTTAATCTTTAAATAAAAGTTACTTCAATCTGACATGTTGCACCTTTCTTCTGCAAGTAGCTTGACAGCCAGAGAGTGAATGCAGAGCAACTTGCATGCCCTTATGTTTTACTTGTCTGGCTCGATGCCTACTGCAACAACTTGATCCAACAGCTGAGAAGGTCAGAAGTTAAATTGGTTGAAGAGAATCCAGTTTCTAGTTTTAAAAGCACAGCTCCCTTTCCGTGGCTTCCCCTCCTCCCTGTACTAATACAGTAAGCTGGGCTGAGAGTCTGAACATGTTTGGAAGAATAGATTTATCTGGAGAGGTTCTAACTAATATGGGAAAGAAATGCACTAGCAGTCATCTTCTAAGATTGTTCTAAGAAGCGAACTTTGCTCTTCTGCAGCCTTGCATGGCTGAGAGAAAGAAGTGCGGGTATAACTCCCAGCTGCGGCTTCAAAGGAGTGGGTCGTTTAAAGCCTTAGGAGAATGCCATGTGCTTGCTTAAATGTCACTTTAACGGTGGTTTCACGTTATTGATAAACTTGAACATTTTGGGAGAAGGGGAATAATCTAACAAATGATTGCCACCCCTTGCTGAAATATGTTTTACCCAGACTTCTACTAGACTCCTGAATTTTGCTTGAAGAGGAATCTCTCTAATTGACTGTCCACAGTAAAACACTTTGGGGATTATCTCATCCCTTCCTAGACTGTTGAGCAGCTGTATTCTGTCAGGAGAGGCAGGGTGAGTCCCGGAAAGCTTGCTCCAGGAGCAGGCGTTTCTGTTCCTCCTTAGCTCTCTATCTGTTTCAAAGTGCCTGGCTTCTCTGCTGGGATGGGTTTATTCCAGTTGGTATAAAAGCACTCCGCAGGTTCTCAGGAAAGGATCAGCCGTGTAGGCTTCGCAACTGATGTTTTATTCTATTGCTGGGTTGGGAGGCATTTGGCATTTGTACAACGGCTTTCCATCCAACTATTGCCAAAACAGAAGGCTACAAGCAATGAGTTTACTTAAATAAAACCTCATTAAAATAACTTCCGTGTCTAAACTGAAGTTTAATGTTCTTGTATTAAGAATGTTGAGCTGGTTCCCTGTTCTCTTGGGAAGCTTGAAGAGGCTGGGATTTGGGGCTATTCCGCCTCTCCATCCGCCTTTTCATTATGTAATAAGCTGTTCTGGTGCAGAACTCCTGTCTCAGATTACTGGACGGGGAGGATGCCTTCATTTACCACTGCATATGGCAGGTCATGCCACATCTCTAGGTTGTTTCCAAGTGTAACGTAAACAAATGAACGTGGGACAAAATGATTTTCGGTTTTGGTTAAAATGGCTTAAGGAGTATGGATAGCTCCTTTTGAATAAGGAAGTATATGCTGTTTCTTAAATAGTTGTTTTCTCAATAATGGAAAATACACACAGTACAGGATGTCTGCGCTTCTCTCCTCTGTTGTTGCCAGAGTAGCAGGAAAGCTTATCAGTTGTCATTTGTCATCAATTTCAGAAGCTATGGGTTGTGGATAGTGGTCTCCTTTGTGCCCAGCTCTGTTCCGGACACTAGCTTCCAATGTTATCTGACTTGGGACCAAAACCAAATTCATTTCATGAGTCCCGTTAAATATCAGAAAATGCTCTTTTACGCAGAACTGTTAAGAATTTAATGTTGCCATTGGGCATTTTGCTGTAAAGTAGATTGGGGCAGAGAGAAAATTAAAAGAAATAGAAGGGATAGAGTGGGTTTATGCTTGTGTCAGGTTTCACTGAAGGATTAAGAATGTTTTATCTTTCAGCAAGGTTAGGCTTTCTGTTACTTGATTTCTGATTCCACACAACTGACTATATTTTGGAAACCACGATGGAGTGTTACAGTTCTGTAAGCAGATTTGATGGCTGCGATGCCTTTAAGTGCTTTCAGGCTTCCGATTTTTGTACTGCCAGTTGTCGATGACAGAACTGAAGAATAATATGAGAAGTTGAAGAACAGTATGAGAGAATAGCATGTTTTATCCCCAGCATACTTTAATACAATAACTTGACAGGAATTGAAAATCTATAGCAGAATGAAATAGAGAGCTGCCAGAGGTAAAGAGGAACGCTGCCAAACTGGAGGCCGCAGAAGTGAAATAGAGAAGAAAAGTTGTCTGCCTCTCTGTTGACTCGTCTGCTCTGCCGTGCAGTGGAGGAAATCAGCTGCAGAAATGCCTTCACTTGCAGGAGACTCCTCACAGCATGAGCGCTTCCGGCTTACTGTTTCTTCCTCCTCCTCTCCTGACTCCCTTCTGCTAAATTTTAAAAGGATTTACCCTTGGCCAGTTGTGCCTTCAGGGAAGATCTTGAAGGTCGATACGATTCTATGCATCGACTCATCGGCAGGGCTGCGAATCCGCTTGTGTCACTGCCTCTTCTTTCCACCAGTAACCAGAATTTCTGTACAAAACCTTCCCACGTGTCCCCCGGGGAATCTCTGCTCAAATATCCGTAGCTGAAGGAGGTGACCTGTTCCTTTTCACTGGCACAGAACCTTCCGCTCGTCGGAGATGACTTGCCCGTGAGGCTGCAGCCCTTTTGGAACGGGTGAGCCGCAGGGATAGCTGGAGGATGCCCAGTCGCCCGGCCGAGCTCCCCGGCCAGCCGAGGGCACTGGGTAATGGCACCAGCACTGGCGGCTGCGTCAGGCTCCCGCGATCGGAGGGATTAATGCTTCGCCGGGTTTCTCTTCAGGCGTTTGCCTAACAGATGTTATCCCCTGCGTTTGTTTTCCATTTTTAAACCCCGGCAAAGCCAAAAAACAACGCGCGGCTTAACTGGGCGCGTAAAGCCGTGGCTTTTACGCGGCCTGTCGCCGCATCCAGCGGTCTTCTGTGCCAACCCCGGATCTGCTTCCTCACCTCCCCCTCCCCCCCCCCCGGGCCCTCACCTACACCTACAGGCGAGGGCCGTCATTTCCCTTCGCAGCCCCAAACAACCCCACCGAGCCCCGGGGCCCGCTCCGCCCTCACACCCCGCCGGGCCCGGGCCCGCTCCGGCCGACCTGCGCCTCCCCCCCATCCACACACACACACACACACACACACCGGCCTTGCCCTTATCGGCCCCGGCTGTGCCGGGGGGGATTATTTCGTCCCCGGCCGCCGGTGGTGGAGCCGGGGCGGGGGGGGGGGGGCCCGGCAGACGCTCCATATACGGCCGGGCCTGGCTCACCTGGGCCGCGGCCAGGAGCGCCTTCTTTGGGCAGCGCCGGGCCGGGGCCGCGCCGGGCCCGACGCCCAAATATGGCGACGGCCGGGGCCGCATTCCTGGGGGCCGGCCGGTGCCGCCGCCCGCCGCGATAAAAAGGCTCGGTGGCCGGCGGCGGCCCACGAGCTACCCGGCGAGGAGCGGGAGGCCTGTCTGCCAGCGGCCCGACGCGTGGAGCCCGCAGCCAGCCCAGGTAAGTCCCCGGCCCCACTGCCTCGTCCTCCTCCTCGTCGTCCTCCTCCTCCTCGTCCTCCTCCTCCTCCTCCCTCTGCCTGCGGCTGTCCGCCGTCCGTCAGGCTCAGCCTGTGCCCCCACAGACAACCGACACCATGTGCGACGAGGACGAGACCACCGCGCTCGTGTGCGACAACGGCTCCGGCCTGGTGAAGGCCGGCTTCGCCGGGGATGACGCCCCAAGGGCCGTGTTCCCCTCCATCGTGGGCCGCCCCCGCCACCAGGTACGGCACCGTCCCCCTCCGAGCCTCCCCCCAAGCCCGGCCACGGTCACGGGGCCCCGCTGCCTCCCAGCCGTCTGCACGGAGGGAGGACGCCCGGACTGCTGGGGAGCCCCGTGGAGAGGTCGCTGAGCCCCCCCCCCCCCTTTCCTCCCCTGCAGGGCGTCATGGTGGGTATGGGTCAGAAGGACTCCTACGTAGGAGACGAAGCCCAGAGCAAGAGAGGTATCCTGACCCTGAAGTACCCCATTGAACACGGCATCATCACAAACTGGGACGACATGGAGAAGATCTGGCACCACACCTTCTACAACGAGCTGCGCGTCGCCCCTGAGGAGCACCCCACCCTGCTCACCGAGGCCCCCCTTAACCCCAAAGCCAACCGTGAAAAGATGACCCAAATCATGTTTGAGACCTTCAACGTCCCCGCCATGTATGTGGCCATCCAGGCTGTGCTGTCCCTGTATGCCTCTGGCCGTACCACTGGTGAGTGCAAGTGTCCCGCTGGCCCCTCTTCCACAAGCAAGGACGCCCAGGACTGGTCCCCCACAGCTGACAAGTGCTCTGCCCCCCAGGGCTGGGCCCTTTGTGGGCTGTGTCTCAGGTGGCTGCTTCTGGTCTCCCCAGGTATCGTGCTGGACTCCGGCGATGGTGTGACGCACAACGTCCCCATTTATGAAGGGTATGCCCTGCCCCATGCCATCATGCGCTTGGATCTGGCCGGCCGGGACCTCACCGACTACCTGATGAAGATCCTGACTGAGCGTGGCTATTCCTTCGTCACCACAGGTAAGCACTATTCCCTCCCCCAAAATGTCCCCCCTGGCTTCCAACCCTTGCACCTGCAGGGGTGCTGCAGCCTCTTGCCCCGTGGCGAGCCCCGTGAGCACTCCCTGTTGGGAGTTTGCGTGTGGTTGGGGCTCTGGAGTCCCAGCAGACCTATGGAGGAGATGCAAGCGTTCCCTGTTCCTCCTTTGCAATCGCTGATGCCTTTGCTCCCCCCTGACAGCTGAACGTGAGATTGTCCGTGACATCAAGGAGAAGCTGTGCTATGTGGCGCTGGACTTTGAGAACGAGATGGCCACCGCTGCCTCTTCCTCCTCCCTCGAAAAGAGCTACGAGCTGCCTGATGGGCAGGTCATCACCATCGGCAACGAACGTTTCCGCTGCCCAGAAACCCTCTTCCAGCCTTCCTTCATTGGTGCGTGTGCCCCCCTCCCTCTCTCTTCCCCTGCCAGCTTTCCCCTGTCTCCTGAGTCCTCCCGCAGAGCTCTCGCTTTGTGCTTAACTTGTGCCTGTTCTTCTCCCCTTCCCTGCCCCCAGGTATGGAGTCCGCAGGGATCCATGAGACCACCTACAACAGCATCATGAAGTGTGACATCGACATCAGGAAGGATCTGTATGCCAACAATGTCATGTCTGGGGGTACCACCATGTACCCAGGTATTGCTGACCGCATGCAAAAGGAGATCACAGCCCTGGCCCCCAGCACAATGAAGATCAAGGTAAGGCTGGAGCATGAAGGACCCAGGCGCAGGAGCTGCCTTCTTTTGCCCTCCTGCAAACAGCGTGCGGGGCTGTGCACACCCCGATGCCTGCCACCGGCAGCGGTTGCTTGTTTACTGATCTCAGCTCTCTTGGCTTTTTCTAGATCATTGCCCCACCTGAGCGTAAGTACTCTGTCTGGATCGGTGGTTCTATCCTGGCCTCCCTGTCCACCTTCCAGCAGATGTGGATCACAAAGCAGGAATACGATGAAGCTGGCCCATCCATTGTCCACCGTAAATGCTTCTAAACACGTTTACATGATCGTTTTGCCAGCCACACTCAGGATGACAGCCTTCTAGGTTGCAGGCTGCCAAGGACCTGCAACAGCCATGTAACTTTCTATTTTGTAACGGTTTCTGGTTACTGTTGCTGCAAAGCTCCACGTGACACAGTGTATGTAAAGTGTACATAAATTAATTTATTTTACCTCGTTTTGTTTGTTTTTAAAACCAATGCCCTGTGGAAGGAAACAAAAAACTTCAAGAAGCATTAAATCATCAGTCATTCTGTCACACCCCTAATGCGGTTGTTTGTCGTCATTTGCCTGGGTTCTTCCATCACTCGCTGACGTGGCGCGTCACTGAACAGTGAGGGCGGTGGGTGGTGGGGCTGGACCTCCCCAGATAGGAGAAGGACTGGGGAGGGGACAGGACCCCGGCCGGAGGAGCCAGCTCTGTGTGACTTGCTTGGGTTGCGGGCAGCTCAGCGGTGCTGAGAGCAGCCCGGGGGTGGCTCTGTGTTGCATCCTGCCGCTGCAAGGTGGGCGCCCGCCACTCTGCAACGTGCTTCTCCTAGACCCGGGGCGGGGGGGGAAAGGAAAGGGTTACCTGGAGCCTTGGCTTGCAAAGGATTTTATTTGGCTCGGCCTGCCAAAAAAGTAGCCCTGGCATGCTCATGCAGCTCCAAGGCAGGTGGCGGGTGCAGGTTAAATAAAGAGCTTTCCACTCCGCTTATGGGAAACCCGCCTGCCATCATGCTGTCCCTGGGGGGCCGAGGGCAGGCAGGGCCACTTCCTCACCCTGCCTGACTCGCTTGCCCTTGCCAGTGGTCACGCATGAGGGGCTGCCGGCGAAGGGACCACCCCCTCCCGGGGCCAGATCCTTCAGGCAGGGACTCCCTGGGAGCCCGAAGGAAAACCCCAGGGGCTTCCCCCTGCCGCAGGCGTTCGCCTGCCCTTTTTGCCTATGAGGAGGCAGAGCAGGGTGGGAGGTGGGGAAGCTGCCCCTGCTTGTCTCACTTCTTTTTTACTGGGGCGGGGGGGGGTCTGGGGTCCCTCTTTGCTTCCACCCCACCACGTGCTCGGCTCCCTCAGGGAGCCACCCTAAAGCCCTGCCAGGCTTGGCACAGCTCCCCGGGTCAGGGCACATGTGCAGGAGCAGGCAGCCTTTGGAGAAACACTCCTCCTGGAGCACAGGGCCCTGGCAGGAAAGCAGTGCTTGACATTTGGGGTGTCCCTTTGCTGTGGGAGACAGCAGTGCTGGGAAAAAAAAAGATGATTTTCAGCTAAACTTCCAGCCCAGGAAGGTTTTTTTGCTCTGCTGCGACTATGCTAAGGGTGCACTTCTTTTGTATTTTGGCTGGTTTTACCTGCATTAAAGAGACATCCATACTTGAGTATACATTTTTGTAGCCCTATCCCAAAGGAAAAGCCTGCGGGAGGAGTTGGCCCGATCCTTCCCTGGAATCTGGGGGCAGGGAGGGCCCCAGGCAGCCCGAGGAGCTCCTGAGCCAAGATCGCGCTCCGAGTGACTGGGGTTGGACCGGAAAGCAGGAACACGGTTGCTTCTTAAAAACCAAACACGAGCTTTTACTTGCCATGTGTGGAAGTTATTGCGTAGTGACACATATTTAATCTGACAGCTCTGTGTTGGGATTTGGGGAGCTGCTTAACTAACGTTAAGTCCTCGGTGCTTGACCCCTGATCTCAGGTTCAGTTGTGGCTTAAGTGGTGTTACGAGATGGATTTTAGGACCTGCTTCTGTTATTTGATTAAAAGGCTGTTTAAGAAGCACGGATAAAAGTTAAGTTAGAAAAGCAGCCTCATGGATTAGACAGCACTCGCTGTGGGGTACCAGTGCAGACTCGGCTTTTCCACCTGCGTGATTAAAGTTACAGTCCTAAACCCACAACAGAAGGGGCTGATTTTTTTTTGGGGGGGTGATGCTGAGCCAGCCACCCTCCCTCCAACCTGATCAAAATCGTTGGGAGCAGGGGATGCTCGCTCCCTCTGAATCAAGACCTAGATTTTGCAGTGCCAAACTTGGGTTTAGGACCGCTCACAAGCGCAGCCATGGGCAGAGGGCAATCCTCCAGCAGCCAGGGCATTGCACGGGCACTGCCTCGCGCAGGGAAGCTGGTGCTGCCACTGGCATCTCGTTGTCTGCTGTCTCTAAAACAGCAGCGTTTTTTCTCGTACTAACCCACAGCATCAGGTATTCTCGATAGTCTTAGTGCCAGTTTCATCCTGTTGAAGTTAAGCGACAACAAGTGCATTTTTACAGCTGAAAAAAATGACTGGTTTGTTTTGTTGTTTTGGTTGCTCAACCAATGAGCTGAGATGCAACAAATTTTACAGCCTACCAAACCAAACCTGTTCAGGTTTTAATTTCAATTGAATTTATTAAATTTAATTTTCAATTAAATTTCAATTTAATTTTCACTGACATGCCGCAGGAGTGAGGGTAATGGCACAATGGCTCTCGCCTGCACCAACAGCATCCTCTGGGGCTGTAGCAGACTGCTTGCTCCACAGCCTGCTACACCTGGGGCTGGACCAGTGCAGGACAGCCCTCAGTCGCACCCAGTGGGCAACAGGAGAAGCTGCTCTGGATGCAAATATCACCAAGGGATGGAAAATCTCGAGGAAAAAAGAGTCCTTGAGGGGAAAAACATTATGTGGGGCTGTTTAAATGAGCTCGAGAGGCACAGCCATGACTGGGTTTTGATGTAAGCTTCTCCAGGGTCTGCAGATGTCTGGGCCGTTAGCAAAATTATTTAACAAGCTAAGTTAACAGGGAAAACCTGGGTTCTGAGGGACAGGCTTGAGAGACCCTCTGAGCAGAAGAACAAAGGGAATCCTGGAGAAGATGAGGGTACTGAAGGTGCTTCCTAATTTTATTTTGATAGAGCTTTTGCTAATGTGATAATCTGCATTGCACTGAGAGCAGAGCATGGCCCAGGATGGGCTACCTCTCACAAAATGTCACAGCCCTGTCCCCAGTTTGGGAAGGGAGCTGGCACCCCAACACAGTTCTCCCCTCAGGCTCCAAAACTGCAGAAACAAAAAGCACTTTGACCTACAGTATGTATTGGGTTTGGCTTTGCTGAGAGGACCTAACAACCCCTCAGTGCCAACACCAGTGCAGCTCCACTGCGTACTCAGTTGACTGTGAATCTCCATGGGCATTTGGCCAATAATATTTATTCAGTGAGGTTTAGTAGAAGGGCAAAATAGGGGCCACTTGAAAATTACCATGAGTTTTCACAGGAAACTCCTAAGTAACAAATTCTGTGGCAATCTTTATTTTTGAAAGTGAAGCATTAAAACGAAGCCCTTCAAAGCACAGTTGTTCAAAACTTTAAATGCTTTTATTTTATAGGAAAAATTTTTGCTGTTTCTATGTCATTAATCCACAAAAAAATGTAATCAAAAGGAACATTGCTTGTTAGGGTTTCGTTCTTTCTTTCTTTTTGAACCAAACAGGCATTTTTTTCTTTAAAAAATAATTAAAAGAGCTATTCAGATGTATAGATTTCCATGGTGCACCTCCTGGGGCTGCACAAAGGAGCACATGAAGGTGACTGTAACCTATTGATCAACCGATGGATAACTGCAGGCAGTGCTGCTTGTGGAGGGCTCCCACGTGGGACAGATGCCGGTCACGCAGGGTGGGCAGCGTTAGCGACAGGGCCGTTAGGAGCATCCCCCGGCCTCACGCTCTGTCCCGGGAACTGCTGGCAGCTTTGGGAACCCTCTTCAGTCCCTCAGGGGCAGAACAGCCTTTGAGAGGACCAAAAGGGTCCGGCTTGAAGCCTGGGGAATTAGTTGTAATTGCAGCTGGCAAAGGCTCTGTTTATTATTTGTTCGGGACCTGAAAAATAAAGCAGCTTCTGACTGCTGTGCAGCGGGGAAAGATGGGAGTATTGCTGGCTGCCACCGCGGATGTGCGCTGGGTGTGATGGAGATGAGCAGATGATGGAGAAAACTTTTATTGCCCAGGGGGTCTCCTTCTTCCCCCCTCCAGGACATCCTGTCAACCTTGAAACTGCACCGTCCGGTGCAGAACCGAGGCCAGCAGCATGCAAACCTCCAGCACGGCGGTGACCCTGGGCAGGTTATCCTCTTGTGCTTGCAGGGACCGCAGTCAAACCCCGTCTTGTCTCGGCTGCTCAAGGCCATGTTCTGAAACTAAAGCGTGCGGCTCGGAGGCAGCTCTGGCCACCGTTGTTCAGGGAGTGCCGCAGGCAGCCCGGGAATGAGCCTCTCTGTAACCCCACCTCAGGGAGCTGCGTATATATAGATCCCTGGAAGCAGCTTTCTTCCTTGGCACATCCCTCCCACCCGTAACACCCTCCAAACATGCTCTCCCTGCCCCGCTGTGCCCTTGCTGCTCGGCTTCCAGCAGCTTCTCTCCCAGGGAAAACAAGGCTTTAAAGCTGAGAAATCTCGCTGTCGGAGGGAAAAGGGGGAGGACTGCCTTATAAAAGGGCTCTCACACCTGTTCAGAGATGAGCAGCCTAAAGCCAGTGGCAAGGGGCATCAGTCCTTGACCCTGGCTCACGGAGGCACGAGGACCTGAGCTGTATTTGCAAAGGAGGTCATGCCTCGCAGCTCCTCTGGTTAGGTTGTCCTCTTTCACCAGAGCAGGAGTGCTGCGAGTAGGGGTTCAGGTACACGAGTGTAAGGGGACCTCCGTGTGGATGCAGGTCTGTCCTTTTCCCAGGGGAAGAGCTTCCCTGCTGCCCGGCGCACGCAGGCAGGGACAAGGGTGCTCCCGCAGGCAGCGCTGCGGTGGTTACAGGAGATAGCGACCCTTCCTCTCACGCCTACTGCTCCCTCAGATGCAGACATCATCTAACCCAGCTAAATGCAAAAGAAAATTACTTTACATTGCCATTAACAGTGGCCGGTGCTGAGCTTAGGTTGCTGGAGTTGCGTTGGCTAGGACGGGGTGGGAAGGGGACACCCAGATTGCAGAGGAAGGGCTGGTCGCCGGCGCAGTGCAAGACCCACAGCACTGCCAGCCGTGCTGGGGGAGCAGACGATGACGGGACGGTCCTGCCCTTCCCAAACCTCCCTGTGGCTGCAGGGAGATGGCTGTCCGCAGAGGGAGGGATGGGGGGCCGTGCAAGTGTGAAGCAGCTCAACCCAAAAGAAGCCAACAAGGTTTCCCAGGGCAACTGTATCCGCTTCTGTAAGGTTTTTTAAATTCCCTTTAGCAACCATAATCACAAGGTATGGTTAAAATAACAGAGGCATGATGATCTAAACCGGTTTGAGTTCACCGGTGATGAACAGCAGTGTGACTGGACTATCTGCCTGTGGAGTCCAGCCAAAGGCTGCGGCGGGGAGGGAGCTCTGTGTGCTCCTCACTACATCCCGGGCTGGAAATGAAGTGTGGTCCAGGCACTGAGGCCATCCACTTTCTTGCCATCAGTTATTCGGAGTGGTTGGGTGGGGATTGAGGCACTTTTCAAAAGGCTATAGAGCAGGATATTTCCTCCATAAGGATTTTTTTGTCCTGGAAACACCTACCCCCCCAAAAAACCACTACCAGAGCTCCCTAACCCCAGTCATTTTGAAGCAGTGATGGTGGTGTTCCTACCTAATCCCAGCAGCACTACTGCAGGTGATGTGCCATGTTTCTGTGACTGCAGGAACAAGCAGTTTACATTGGGAGGTTGGTTTTCTTTCCCTTTTCTCCTTTCCCGTACCAAGCCCATCATGGTTTTCCTCTGTGACCATGAGCAAGTCAACGCCCGAGGCTCTGTTTGTTGCCAGCAAAGTGGCTTTTCTGTTTTCCATCTCAAAGGAAGATAATGAAGAATAGCTAATGTTCATGAAGGGTTTTGAGATGTTGTCATAGAAGGTGTTTGGGGAATGTGAAATACTTGCAATCCTAAATTTAGCTCCAAAAGTCATGCAGCCCAGTTTCCTGGCACAAATACCAGAGAAAGTCTTGAAATCTGAACGTTTTCCAAGAGCAGCCACAAGCCGGAGGCTGCAGTAGCCACCGATGGTGCCGGGGATCTCCAGCTGTGCCTTCGGAGAGTCCTTCGCCTTGCTGAGAGCCCAGACCACCCTCTTCTTCCCGAGCTGTTCACGCCAGCAACCCAAAACACCACCGGTTTCTGTCCTCACTCTGGGTGTGATGCCTCCATACTTGGCCTGCAAGAGCCCTGCGGGATAAGATTATTCTTCAACCCTAATAAAAGTGGCAAATTTAGGAGTATTACAGTATTCAATCCCGTCAACTCAGGGAGAATATGAGAAATCTCTCTTTGGATAAATGTTTTAGGAAAAACATGGCAATCGATTTTAGACCTACTACTCTGAGATTTACTCCCTCTTCCCTTTATTTGTGTCAGCCCACTGAAGACAGCCCATACTGTCTGAGACTGCATGGTCGAGGGGTTATGATCCCCCTGCTCACATGTGAGGGGTTAAACACCAGACAGGTTAATATAGAAGATTGATCTGCTTAGACAGCAAAATACGGCATTAAGTGGAACTTGGTGCTAAAATCCAAAGTCCAAGTTAAAAAGGGTGCCAGTTAATCCTTGAGGTGCTTAACCTCTGCTGACACCTTGCTTTATTATTCCTATGTGCCTGCTGCACATGCTCCCGTGTGGAGAAGCAACTTGACGTAACCCCTGCCACATCTCGACCGGGATGCAGAAACCAGGTGTAGCTCTGCCCAAACTGGAGGTGCTTGGTTTCTTCATCACCCACGGCTTCCCATGGCAAAGGCTGCAGCGGGACTGCGGGCAGCCCAGGGAGCGCACCTGCTGAACGTGCATCATTGTTTAAAAATAAAAAGGGGAGAGCAAAGAATAACATGGAAAATATTGCAAGGTCAGCAGACGGCGTGGGGAGGGCTCGTGCCTGGGCAGGGGGGTCTGGGCAAGGACAGGACAGATACTGGGAGCCGTGGACACGGAGGCATGGCCACGTAAGGAGAAGGCGTCTGCGGTGATCTGCAGCACAGGAATGATGGAGAAGGCTCCCAGGGGTCCTGTATTGACACTACACTCAGTATCAATTTTTATTATTTGTGAGAGTTAGATGTGGCCTATTTCAGCCTTGCAGCAAATTTTCAGCCCATTTATCCAGTCTCAGATACCTTCTGCTGGGTTGGACAAACCCTTGATTTAACAATTTGCAAACCTGCTGCCGTTGATTCACGCAAGTAATCCTCTCTGAAGCCGCTGAGAGGACAACAGATTTGGTTAATATTTAAGTGCTTGCATGATCGGGTTCCAGATTAAGAAACAAAGCCATAGCAATAAAAGCAATCACATGAGGAAGTGGGAGGAAGAGGGAATAATTAATTTTGTTGCTGTAAGTCCAGAACCTGGCATGGCTTGAGGCCATGAAATGGTCATCTGGAAGAAAAAGATTAAAAAAATATTCTTTTCCTGGAATGTGTAAGATGTATCCATTTAATCTATTGCCTGTTCTGTAAAGATTTTATTGCTGATCTCATAATTCACATCTATTTTTCTCCATTTTCTGTGGAAGAATCAGTCTGAATTAAGGACCAGGTGAGCAAATGAGGGTGTAGAAGAAAACTGAAAAGCAGTAAGACCCAAGTCTGGACCACAGGTATTCTGTAGGAGTAGCAGCTTTGACAAATAAGATACATGGATGGAAAAAAAAAGCATTTAGGGAGAAAATGTTTTATGACATAACCATCACCCCATCAGCTTTGCAGTGGGAAAGAGCACTGAGTTGCAGAGCTGGAAGTGAGGACAGACTCAAGCTCCGAGGAAGTATTTTCCTTTCCAGCCCTGGTTTATCTCTGGCCAGCGAGACAGTAAGTGGCTTCTGAGCAGTTTTGGAGAAATCGCCATAAATATACTGACTGCATATGGGAACGGTGTTTTTATATGGTAAGTGTAACCGTGAGCAGGGTTTGGTATTGCTAAATGAATATTTAAAGCAAATGTCTGATAAGTTCTTCACTGGCAGTTTGACTTGTGAGTCACGTTGCACAGTCCCCAACCATGCCCCTCTCTATTTATAAAGTCATGCCTTGCTATATCTGACTCGCTAAATAAGCCTTCCAAATTGCGGAAGGGATTCTGGTGGCGTATTATGGGACACGGGGAATAATTCAGAAGAGTAGGGGAAGTTAGAAAGGGCACGGCAAATCTCCAAATGCCTGCCGCCTTCTGAAGACCGGAGCTAATGTGCTATTTGGCTTTTTGACCGTGAAAAAGCCCGGGAGGCAGGGGCCGTCGACTTGAGTCTGCTGGGCACAAGGTGGGGAAAGAAGGGCAGAGCGAGGGTTCGTCTGAGCCCTGGCTGTGTTCTAGGACGTGTGGAAGAGCAGGGTGAGGTTATCCCAGGGAAGCATGCCCACAAACCCAGCTGCAATCAAGCCGTGGTTCGCTCCCCGTGCACGCTGCCTGGAGGGAGGGTGGAGAGCTGCTGGAGCTGGTCCCTACCCCTCTAGTGGAGAGGACCGGAGTTTGGGGGGGTCCCCGCCGGCATCTCCCCAGGGCGCTGCTGCACACGAGAGCGCTTTTCGGGTCGCTGCCCGCCGGCCGGCTGCCGGCCGTGGGGTGCCCTGGTGCTGACAGGGCTTAGACGTGCAGGAGGGGGGAACGGACACGTCTCTAGAGCTGCGTCCTCCCCACCCAGGGCTCCAGCTGGAGCTGGGGAAAAGAGCGTGTTACCAAAAGCCGGGCTGCAGAAGCCCTCCCGGACACTGCGTCGGTGTCCACCTCCGGCACGGGGTCGCTGGCACTGTCTGTGTCGCTCCCTGCAACGGGGAGGGAAAGGCTCCCTGTGCCCTGCCTGCCGCTGCCTTCTGTGGGGCAGAGACGGGCCCCCCCGGCCCCATCCAGACCCCTCACGCGCCGCCGCTGTGTTCCGCAGGGAGTCCCATTTGGTGTTTTCTTCAAACGCCCAAACCCCTGACTCGTGCAGTGATGCGCATCTCCCCGTCAAGCGGGCGGAGGGCAGGGGTGATGAGGCAAAAGTGCGTGAGGTCTGACGTGGAAATTGTACTGGGGAGCACAGCAGCGGTGCCGCTAAATGCAGAAGGAAGAGTCCTGGCCTGTTTTCCCCATCTCCTCTCCACAGGCAACAGGCAAAGGAGGGACAAAGACATGCAAAGGGTTTTTGAAGGGTGGTTTGGATGAATGCATGATCATCTTTTTCTGTCAGTCATTTTTCCATGGTGGTTATCTGCAAATCACCAGGCAAATGAGAGACGAGGGCTGAACGTGGGACACGTGTACATCCTCATCTTCGGAGCTACCTTGGGGCCTGAGGGCCATGTCTGCCTTCGCAGAAGGAAGGGTGGTGCAGTCAGTGTGCTTCGGGAGCAGCCTCTAGCCCCAAAGATCTTTAATAAAACACGGTTTGGTAGCGTACACGGACATACACAAAGTTCCCTACACATAAATCGGTATTTAGACTCAATGGGACAGGCAAAGCGTCTAGAAGGACTGTGCAAAAGTAGCCAGGCATGGTGCCCCTCTGCCTCAGCTGACCGCAGAGCCCTGTGTTGGCACAGCTGCTGTATCTTGGGAAACAAAATTGCTCATTGCTCACTACATTTAATGAAGGCTCTTTCTACTTGTACCTCTTGGCCAGACTTGTCCCCTGAGCAATGTCCAGGGAGAATCCTGGGTTAGTGTGCTCTTGCTCCTCTCCATGGAGAGGTTTGATAGGGGAGGGATGGAGGGTGATTTCTGCAGGAGACCTACTTCTCTATCTTCCTTGGAACCTTAGGGCGTAGCTGTAAAATTACAAATATCGAGGTAGGCAAGTCCAGCACATTCGTAATCTTCCTTGGAAAGCAGATCGGTGGGGTTGCAGAGTCGCCCGTTTCTGAGACTTTAGTGACGGAAGGTACTGGTTTTATTCCTTCTTGCCTCTTTCTGTGTGCCTCCTGGAGCTAACCGCTTTCTGGTGGACGTTGTTTGACTCTGAAGGACTTCACAGGAAGGCAATTTCTTTCCTGCCCAGCTTAGCAAGGCTGGGCTGCTGTAGCTTTCATTCAGCTTTGCTGAGCACCTTTCTCCGCAGAGTTCTTGGGGCGGGCAGTTGGTCTGAGCACCACAGGGACAGCGTACCAAAGCAATCACGTAGGGCTCTTCAGACAGGTGTACAACTACAAATTATTAGTATTTCACAGCCAGAGGAAGATGCTCTGCCCTTGTGCGGGTCGGGGAGCGGGAGCGTGGGGACAGCAGGGATGCCCACACGGCTGTGGGAGTGCCAGCAGCACAACCCAGAGTCTCAAACTCCCGGTCTCCTCTCTCGGGAGTAAAGCCACCCGCCTCGTCAGCCGTTGCTAGCAAAATGCCCAGCTCGAGTGCACTCGCAGATAACTCTTGTGTTTCCTCTCGGCGAGCACGTAGCTGGTACTGAGCTTCTCCGGCGAGCTCAGCTCGGCGCAGCTTTTTCAGTTCTGTATCCCCTGAATTTCCTCACGTTGTCCATCGCCCCTGATCCAGGGTGAGCGGCGGGTGCAGCAGGAGTCATTTCTTTCTTGCCGGGGCAGCTGACGAGTGTCGGTGCTGGGGCAGGAGGCAGCAAGCTGCACAGCCAGCTCTTTCGCTGCTCCAAAACCAGCCCCCTGCAGCGCCCTTGGCCCCCTCGGAGGGGACACCAGCACGTACTTCTCCACGTGCAGCCCGGCTGACACTTACAGCGGTGTTTCTGGACACCGATGGTTCATTTTGCAAGGGGCGGTGGGGACAAGGGGGTCCAGCTGCCTTCCCCGCTCCGTGCCGCCGTGGGCTCGGGGCACCACGGTGGGTCACGCAGGGAGAGGTCTGGTTCCCAGGCGGCTCGGGCTGGATTCACACCAGCAAGCTGGGGAGATGAAAGTCAGCCTAACACCACTCTCCAGAGCCAACAGGTTCCCCGTGCCGAGTAGATAATTCATTATAAACAATATACACAGATGTCAGCACTCTCTAGGGGAGCTGCTCACAAGTGGTGCACAGGTTTTTTTCAAGGGCATCCATTTGTCAAAACCATTCTCAAGATAATTTCTGGTGCCCCGGGGGGGATGTGATGTTTCAAGCTGGGGCTTTTCCTGCCAGGCACGGGTTGCGCTTGCTCCCCACCGTCTGCGAAATGAAATCCCGGCACCCAGCCGTGTGACGGTGGATTTGAAGTATCCTTTTTGTAAGGATGCCGCAGGGTCCGTAGCTGCCGTTGGAGAGCAGCTGGCCTTTTCGGTGACTGTCCTTGCGAGCAGGCTGCTTTGCTGGAGTGTTTTAGGATGGAGAGCACCAGAGGGGACAAACAGGTGTCTGGAGACAAATGTAGTAAAATTTTCATCTGGAAAGGCCTGGGGAAATGGCTGTAGTGTTTGCTTTTCTGTACTTTAAATCAGTACTGTGTTTTGCTGAACAACTAGGTTTTCTCCCAGGAAGCGATGAGGAAGCCCTTAAGACATGATGGGAGATTCTACAAAATGCTGGGTGGCTTGAGGGGCTGCAGAGAACCCCCCCCACCAAATTAGGCTGGTGGTTTAATTACAGAAACAGAGGAGGCCCGGGTTGGCGGGTGTATGTCACCCGCTGCCCGTGCAGAAGGGGCGGTGGGGCTCAGGGCAATGCCAGACCACAGGCCAGGCTGGCTGGCATCCAGCCCCGACGGCTTCGCAGCGGTGCTGACAGACGGGCTGAGCCTCCGCCGCGGTGCTGTCCTGCTGCCGGCGGGTCACCGGTGTGCGTCTCACCCCCCCCAGGCCGCCTTGTCTTGCTTTGCCTTTGCCTTGCCAGCTCCCTCCCACGGGCAGAGCCAGGCGGGACGCCGAGGTTAGAAACCCAGACCCAGCGTGGCCCTTTCCAAAAAGAAAACTGCAAAGCTGGTGTCCGGTCGGTAGCGCTTAGCACGTACGCGCGTGCTTAGGCTGCGAGCTGGGGTTGCTGCCGAGCCAAAGGAAGGGGCATGGTAAGACTTTAATCTCCCTCCTTGTCGAAGGCTAAATGAAGCCTGACTACACTGGCGTTTCCCGGTCCGACAACCAAATGGCTGATCGCACGCCTCTCGCTAGCTGTGGAGACCTGCACACATGGGGTTTGCACATCTGTGGACTCCAAAGGGTTAAAAATAGATCCCACCCCGCCGATGGCACATTTTATGTCCATTTAAAGGTGTGCCATGCTTTTCATCTGTTTGCATCCTAACACTCCTCTGTGAGACCTGAGAAAATGCCTTCATGGTGGTGGCATTTTGTTCAAGGCCGTTTTTTTTTTTTAAAACTGTGGCTGCCCGGGCTAGCTCCCCTTCGAAGCGCTATTTTGGGGGGGCTGCATTCACCCCTGACTGCCCTGTTCTAAACGGGGAACTGCAGCACGATTGCCAGCACGCTCGTGGTGCTCTCCGCTGCTGCTGAAGTGGTGGCTGCCCCAACGTGTAGTCAGCAGCTAACAAGTTTATATTTCTGAGCAAGGCAGGGATTCGCTTTGTAAATGAATAAAGTGCTTTCCTTCATTTTTCTTTCTTTCTTTTGATGTACCAGGGAAGGGAAGACTTGTTAGAAGAGCGCCGTCCTTTCTGCCACTTGTTTGTGTTGGCCGTGTGGGATGGCGGTACTACTTTTGGGGTGGACGTCCCAGCAGGTACCAGGCACGCGTTCCTCCAAGCGTCCGCCGTGGGCACGCTATCGGAAACAGCTGGGGCTGGACCTGGGCGCACCAGTCATCCCAGTTCATGCGTGACCTGGCCCGGCACCCTCCCCGGCCTCATCGGGGCTGCTGGGGTTGGCTCCCCCAGTGCTGCCACCTCCCCACCGCTGGTAAGGCAGGGGAGAAACGGTGCGTACTGGGCACACCACAGCCCCGGTGCAGGTCGGGTCCAGCCCCAGCCAGCGCTGCAGGGCAGGGGGGTTCCCACGCACGGCTCCCCAGGTCAAGGAGGCTGCTTAGGATGCGGATGGGATGAAGGGATGGGTGTAGTACACCGACGGGCACTCGGGCAGATTTTAGAAGAAGGAAAACCGAAGCAGAGTCGCTGCGGGTCCTGCCATGGAGGGGAGGAACGAGGTGGGGGCTGGCTCGGTGGCACTGGGCTGCACACTTTGAGGCGTGTGACGCCACTGCGGTGGCCGGGAGCGGGGAGCGAGGCAGGGTGCCCGCTGCAGGGGGGTGCCAGCAGATTTCCTCCGCGGAGCGATGCTGGCAGGAGCCGCGTGCTGCTTGAAAAGGGGCTTTCTCTGCTGGCATCCACCAGGTCACGAACAGCCCAGGCCACCACCTCGCGCCGTGTGAAACCCAAGAAAGCCTGGATAATCTCCAAAGGGCGGATAAAATTCCCATATCAAGCAAGCCTCACTCTAACTCTGCTAAAGCCCAGGGAGGTTTGCCTTCGTGGGAGGACCTGGGTGCTTTTATAAGGGGCTCCATTCCTCCCCCAGGAGCCCCCAGCCAGTCAGCGCGGCTGAGACCATATTAGGGATGCCGTTCCCCGAGTCCGGACTGCACGCACCATCACGTTCCCCATAGGAAGGCTCCCTGCGAGGTCCCCCCTACCCTGACTTAAAAAGTCAGCAAAGGCAGCGGCTTCTGGGCGAGAGGCAGGGAGGATGGGACCCGGCTGCTCATCCTCCAAGCCAGTGCTCTTCCCAAACGGGTAGAAGTGAGGACGAGCCAAGGTGCCAGCGGGGAGGAGGGAAGCGGGAGCCGCCAGCCTACTGCTCGTGGTTCCCAAGCCTGCCTTCACCTTCCCGACCACCATTTCCCTGTTTCTTCCTGGTGCCCCTGTGCAATTTTGGAAGCAATTTAGCAGCTTAGCTCAGCAGCTGAGCCCCGTCCCTGTTCAGAGCCAAGCCCTCAATGCTACTGGCTTTATTTGGGACTGAACCGTGGCAGGGTGCAGCACTGCTCCATCAAGAGGCTGGGACCCCTGCACACCGCCGGGTACTGCCGAGCGCAGGGAAACCCCTTCTCGGGGAGCTCCCCACATCCCCATATAGCCTTTGTCCTGCCCCATCGCAGTGTCTTCCTCCACCCCTCATCCTCAGCTGGAGCCAGCAGGTCCCTTGGGGCTGCTTCTCTAGGTGGGCTGGGGAAGAGCTTTTAATACGCAGGCTTTTGTGAACTGGTGCTCGAGGGGCTTCGGAGAAAAGGTAGACGGCTGTGGCAATCTTCAATGGATGATCTCAAAGCACACGGTTGTGCCACTGAGGTCCATAAATGGAGTTTGCCTTGGGATGAGGTTTATTCTGTGTTGAACGCCCACCGTTTCCAGGGGGAGGAACAATGAGATTAGGTTACACAGGTTTCACAAACTGACGGTGAAATCAGCCAAGAGTCAACACTGAGCTGCCACTAATTTCTGGTGTTTAAAATCAGATTCAGGAATATGCACTTGAGCTGGGCTTGTTCCTCAGCCCTCTCATTGCAAATTCTGTGAAGTTTTTTCAAGCATTAAATTATTTTCCACAATGCATTTATTATTACCCTTCAGTTTACTGCTTGGGAAACTGAGGCCCATCACTGTACAGGCTGGAATTAGATTCAGGACTGGCACTGGGCCACATGACAGGCAGGGGCCAGGTTTGCACATGGGGAATGGTGAGAAATGTGGGTTCCTATGCTGGAAAAACAAGCCCAAAGCCGTAGGAACATCTTCTGTCCCCATCACCTAGAGGCTGACGCTAGCCCAGCAGTGATGGTCTGAAGCGCTGATCTTTCAGAGCTGATCATTTCAGCAGCGCTCCCTTAATTGCTGTGAGATGGGGAGCAGGTTACAGCACAGGCACCTCTGTTTCTCCCCCCAAATTTGTCTTCTCCCAGTGACAGATTGGCTCTCAGAGGTGGCCAGCCCATGCTGGAGATTTGTAATCCCTTGCTTGTGGCGAATGTTGTACCAGCCTCTTGGGTGCCGTGCTGTGGTCCAGGGGCAAAAGGAGGAGAGGAAGACGTGTCTGGGATTGAAAAAGGAAGATGAACAGGAACGAGAGTAAAAGTAATCCTGACCAGTGGCCAGATTGCCCTCCCAGAGCTCCAGAGGCAAGGGAGTATGAGCGGAGAACAGCTTTGTGCAGCATTACGAGCTTGAGAGAAGGTTGGAGGAAAGTGTGTGGGCTCAGATACTTCTCCACCTCTTGCCTCTCCCCGAGTGGGTGCACACAGCCTGCCTCGGCTCATGGAGGCGGCATCCTGGAGGTGTTACTGAGACCATGAACTTGACAACGTCTTGCAAGCTGCAAGTGAATGTGTTGGGCTCTGCCACTTGGAACATGATCCAGTTCTGTCTTGATGATTTTTTGTGGAAGTGAGATCCCTCCACAGGGAGAACTGCCTCGATCCCTGCTTATCCTTTCTTTCAGGGGAACTTTGGTTATTTCTGGCAGATATTAAGAGCACAGACATTCCCAGACTGGGTTTCTTTGTTTTGAACTATCCCCTTTAAGCACGGAGAAGGAGAGGTGGCTGCAGGTTCCCACAGCGTTACACCTCCCATCCCTTCTCCAGCTTCTCTCCCAGTTCCTGGTGGAGATGTGGCCAGGCTGACAGTGTGGAGCAGAGCTGGTGAGGAGGAAAGAAAACAAGGCATGAGGGAAGGCAGAGGGGACCAAGGCAGGGGACACATATGTGGAAATTGGCTTCCAGCACTCCTCCTGCCTCCTCACCGCGGCTAGAGTCCCTGTGCCTACAGCATGATCCAAAATGTTGGACCAAATCTGCTCTTTCTCCTGAGGGAAGCCTGGGAACTGGGCAGAGACGTGGGGCCGGCGCTTTCCCTGCAGGAGTAAATCAGCACATCCCCACCAGCGCTGGGCAGGCTCCTCCTGCTTGTCCCTGTGCTGCACCTCGGAGGGAGAGAGATGCAGGAACAAGCTAGAAAGGCCCAGGGCCCAGAGGCATGAAAAAACCCAGAGATGGTTTTCCGGGGCAGGAAAAAGAAAAAAAAAAACCAAAACAACAACAAAAAAAAACCCTGGACCCAGGAAATCCATGAGAGGTGACAGTTCCCAGGTCTGCCTGCGATAGTCCAGCTGTGAAGAAACACATTTTGCTCTGTAGGAAAGAAAGGCAAGTGGGCAGCCTGCACAGACCAGGGGGACGCAAGCAAATCTGATGGACGGCATGGGGAACAAGGGTTAATTTGCTGGAGGGGGAGAGGCTGGCTGTTGGGAAGTGGGAAGGCAGTGAGTGAGGGGGTGCGTTCACAAAGCCACCCCGCTCTGCCGGGAAAAGTGGCCCCAAGCCTTCAGAAGAGCCCCAGGTTGGAGATGGCAAGCGAATACATGTGGATTTTCGGGGAGCAGCTGCATCTGGATTTACACCCCATTCACTGGCCGCTTGGGAAGAAGGGATGTGATGGGTCGGTGCGGGGCGAGCGCTGCCGCCTGCACGCAGCCACCTCCACCCCTGCCCGTGCCCCGCTGCTCCTAAGGAGCCGTGCCCACCTCCAGGGAAACCCACATCCATCGCAGAAAACGCTCAGGCGTGCGGCCGAGAGCGGGGTCCCCTCCGCTGCCCGTGGGGAGCTGCGCAGCTGGGACCCGGTTCCTCGCCTCGGCCGTGGGACGGGCAGCAGCCGGGCAGCGACCCAGGCTCCCCAGCCAGCTGCTGGTCACTGGGGCTGCTCAAGCAGGAGATAAAAACGAGAGCAGGTGGGGAAATCTCCTTGGATTCTCCTGCCTCTTCCTTGGCTGGCACATAAAGTTGGAGTTTTCTCAGGCTGAGTCGGCAACCTGCAAATGTGTTGTGGGGGGCAGCGCCTTGACGAGCACCCTGTTACTGCTGGCCGTGAGATCTCTTCTCTTGCTAGGACCCCCTTGACCTGTCAGCAATGGTGTGCGACCTTGCAACCTTAAGGAGTAGGAGCCAGGAAGAAAAGAAAGGGGAAAAAAAAAAAGGCCGATACCAGTAAGGACCTTGTTCTTTGCCCATGCTAACAGTTTTTAAGCTGGGAGCTGAGCTGTGTTCACACCACGTGGTGAAGAGGCAGCAGCAAGGTGGGTGCCCGGTCCAGGACTCAGAGCTGCAGCAGCCAGAGGACACTCAGCAGCGGGAGATGTCTCTCCCTCCTCCTGGGCCCACATCTCTAGCACACAGCCCGAGGAGCTACGGCTCTTTTTCCATCTCTTAGAAAGGTGGATGGAAAGTGTGGACCTTCAACAAGGCTGAGAGGAGCTGTAAACTGTGCTGCTGTGAGCGCTTAGAGGCACAGCCGCTCTGAGCTGTGATGGTAAAAAGTTTCAAGTTGCTCCAAGAAAAATGTGAGATTTGCACAAGTAACAGGATTTGTGCCCGGAGCTTCTGGAAGAGGGGTTGCAGGGCTTCCCTGGCCGGTCGCAGCCCACGCTGGCCACGAGCAAATTTCCCAGAGCTCTGGATAACAGCATCAGGCAGTTCTGGGGGACTTTTGCAGCCAACTGCACTACTGCTGCCCCACAGAGAGCATTTGAACCAGCTCTTCTGATCCTTCTCTCATGACAGTGTTACCCTGTGGGCAGCTGGTGCAGACCTAAAAGGGATAATAGCCCATGAAACCAAAGAACCCACATCTGCGGGATTAACCAGGCTTCTATTAACAGCGCGATGGCTTGTTTTGTGAAGCGATTGGGACAGCTACCCCTAGTATTTGGCAGAGTTTCACTGATCTAGGTGAAGGCAGAGTTTCACAGGTTTAGGAAGTCTGTGTTTTTTCCCTGCCTGGCAAAATATTCTCGCTAGTTTGGATTTGATGTTGTTAAATACTTTAAAAATATGGTTCTCTGTGAGAAACAGCTTCTTTCTTTTCCCTGTTTTCTCTCTCCTCCAGACTTTACCCGAGCAATACCTCGGCAGCCCAATTTCAGATCATGACAGCTCCTGCTTCGGCTGGCAGCCAGTCTGCCAATCTGAAAGATGTGTTGACATGTAATTTTCCACTCCTACTACATATAAACTGTCCACTATCCCCCCTTATTGCCCAGACCCACAGAGAGGTTCAATGGCAAAAGACTGCAAGCCCAAACCATGTGTAAACCACCCATGCGATTACCCTGTGTCTTTCTGTGACCACACTCTGCAAAAGAACATCCATGCTCGTTTTTCGTTACCCGCTACTTTTTGCATAAAAATCAGGTTATGTCTCTGCTGTTGACTTTGCTGCGGTTCTTTCAGACAGAAGTAAAGCTGCTGTCCTCCCTGGCGAGAAGCGCTGGTGCTCTCATTCGAACGGAGGTAGCAGAGGGAACCGGGACTCCTGGGGTTTGGCATTGATCAGTCATCTGCCATGGATCTGGTTTGAAACTCTAGACCTACCTGGCCACCCGGTTTGCTACCTGTAGGAAAGCAATAATAAGGATTAAGAGGCATAACTAAAATCCTCAGGGGAAAAGCACTTTAAAAGGAAAAAGCATGTGTAGAATTTCAGTCTTATGGTGTCTTTATTTTGCTTTTTAATGAAGGGAAAAAACCAGGAAAATATGCAAGGGAGGAAATTCTAGTGTTAGTATCAGCTTCATAAATATTGTAGTTCCTCATTCAGGAATCATTTAATAACTGGCTACTCTCAGCCCATGGACATCTCTGTCATGAGGTATCGAAGCCAAAACTCGTGAGGATTAAAAAATAATGATGTTTATACAGCTACGCTGAGAACATCCAGAGCTGCTGTGTTGAGGATGGCGAATGATTCTTGTCTGGCACACATGGAGCTATTTGGCTCTAACTGGAGGAGTGAGTGAGGACCTGTCCTTCACCCAGGACAGTCTCAGCATCCTCCCCCAGAGCTGCCGAATGTCTCCGGAGCTGGTTTGGGACGGTGGCTGGCCTGGAGGGACACTGGGCCCTCTTGGCTGGCGGTCGCTCCACCGTAAACCTGAGATTGCCTGTGGCAGGCCGTGGGGAACGTGCCCGACAGCCACCGCTGCTGCTTGCATCAGCCTTAGGTAACGTGTGATTTGCAACAGGAGCGTTGCTGGGAGTCTCTGCGTGCTTCTGTTACAGGTCTTTTTATACAAACGGTCCCCCGTCATTTTCCAAGCCTAGCTGCTGCCAATCCGCCAGGCACTGTGGGATGTATGTGCAAACCGTCGGACGGGAGGGTTGAGCTGCAAAGGAAAAACTGGAGCGGGAGGGTGAAGGTGCAGCTTACCTCACAGCACACGTGCGGCTGGGCGCTCGTTTTCGTGCCAGCAAGGGATAGAGGCCCTAAAACCAGCACGGTACGATGGAGAGGATGGGTGGAGGCAGCTACTAACAATACTATGTTATTCATGAAGTGCTGACATCTTGCAGGCTGATATGAAGAGTAGGTGCCTGCTCTGGAGTGTGCAGAGTTTAGGGAAAAAATGCAGAAAATAGGAACGGACAGGCTGTGTGCCAGGATCTGGTGTTTTTCGTTCTGGCATTTCAGATGTGGCGGCAGGTTTGTGGGCACCCCAGGAGAAGTTTGGCCCAGCAAAAGGTGAACCCTTTCTTCTCTGTCAGGAAGGGAAGGCACCAGAGAGTATCCGTGTACCTCTGATACAGCTGCATCTTCCTAAACTGGGGACAGAGGTTCTTTGGGAAGGAAAAAGCTGCGAACAGTTGTTGCTCTAAAATGATACCTAGGAACAACAGCAACATTTTCATAACCACAACTGCCAAGCTAAAATGTGCCGGTTGACTCAAAATGACATTTTGTACAAAATAACATTTTCTAGATGGAAAGCAAATGCTGCAAACCCCAGACCTTGCCCATTTATATGAAATCCACTAATGTCATCTGCTCATATAGACTGAGCAGAATATCAGAGTAACAAACCAGAGTCCTGGTTAATTGGGGAGTGATCAGCTCTGCTCTCTAGCCTGCACCGCTACGGCAGTCTTCTTTAGTGCTGTCTTCAGTTACAGGTATTTTTATACCAATTGTCCCCTGTTATTTTCCAGGAAAAACCCTCCATTAGAGCAGGTGGTGCTGAGGGCATGGCTGGGCTGCGGTGGGATCACAGAGGTACCAGTAAGGGCAATGGGAGAAGGTAGCGGGGACAACCCACCCAGCTGCCACCCAAGCCCTCGGTGGGGATAATGAATGAGCGAGGCAGTTCCCAAATGCAATCCCCAGGACAGCACGGACAGGGGGAAAACCGCTGCATCTTCCAGCGAAGCGTGTAGGCAAGGTTCCTGTACGTCCGCCTCGGGAAAGGCACCACGCATGGCACAGCACGGTGAGAAGGCGCGCTCAGAAGTTGCTCCTCACTCATTTTTGAAGCCGTTGAGTGATGGTGGGCACTTCTGGAGTGCTATTTCTGGGCCCGTCTTCCTGGTAGATACGCTGCCCAGGCTCCGCTCCCTTGTAGCTCCATCGCCGCCTGCCCCTGAGAGCAGCCGGCAGAGCCGAAGGGAGCCAGAGAAGCTCAAACTGGTTTTAAAATGGAGCTTAATAGGTTTATGAACGCAGCTGTACAATGTGCCCGCCTGCAGCCCCAGGCTCCGGACGCCAGTGTGGTTGGCCTCTCCCGATGGCATTTTCCCGAATTGCAGAGGGCGACCCTGGATTTGCCCAAGATCCTGCTGTCATGGGGCTGTTGCCGTAACTGCAAGGGCTGGGGGGGCTGCGATGGCTGGAGGCGAATATCCCAGTGCTTCTGCAAAGGTCAGGCAACATCCCTCACACCAGGGGTTGCAAAGCCTCAACCGGTCCATGTAAAAACCGAGAGCTACGTTCTGCTCGGTCTGAGCATCGGTTCGACTGAGTTTGGTTATGTCAGCTGTGTCGGGGATTGCATCAACGCGCTGCACAGGCAGAGACGCTGTGTGTAACCGCCGGCCCCCCACATTAAAGCCCGCAGCACTTTTGCTACGCTGAACAGTCTGGGCCGGCGTTTTCCATCCCGGGTACCCGCGTCAGCTTGCATTTTTTCATTTGTGCCAGTTAGGGGAGGCACAAGGCAAGGCAAGGGAAAAATACTGCTTGCCTCCTTATTAAAAAAAAAAGAAGTCGTTTCCTAGAACTGTTTCCGAAAATCCGTCAGTGCCCCCGTGTGTTGGAGCAGTGGCTGGAGAGGCGGTCGGAGAGCCGCCACCGTGCAGAGCCTTGCGCATGGCGGGGCGAAATCGGGTTTGTGGCTACCCAAAATGGGATTTTTGCAACCCGCCGGCCAGAGGGTTGGGGCTGGACGAGGGGCACCCACCGGCTCCTCTCCGAGGGGTGCTGGGATGCTCGGGCGATGCGGTGGCGATGGAATGGCAGCGACCCTCCCCAGGACAGCCATAACGCGCGGGCGGGATCCGGGTGCGAAGCCTTAAATACGGAGCATGCGAGAGAGAGCGAAGGAAATATCCAGCACCCGCTCGCGGTGCAGCCGTCCGGCGGAGAACCGGCCGTGCCGGCGCGGCGTGGGCGCCCAGGAGGCCGAACGCCGGCTGCAGAGGCCTCGTTGTTTTATCTCCGAAGGGTTTCATCTTCCCGAGCGGGAGCGGTGACCTCACGCAGGCCTGGGTTAGGCGAATGCTACGCCGGCGTTCACTGGAGATGGGTTTTTTTAAAGCAGATTAACGCAAAATGGAGAGAGGTCGCAGCCGCCTTTGCATCCCCTTGGCAGGCCGACGGCTGCTCCCCGTCTGTTTTTTTTTTTTTTTTGCCTCGGAGAAACGGAGCGTACGTCGGCAATCACCCCTGCCGCGGCGTTGCACAAAAAAAGGAATTGTGATTGCAAGTGCCTTAATTCTGCACCCTGTGGTTTTAGATCTCCCCTGGCAGGAGCGGGGCTGTGCCACCGCGGCTGCCTCCTGGGCAGCGAGGCAGGACGGGTGTCCCGCCTCAACCGGGGCTCCAGCACTGCTGGGGGGACCCCGGTTTTACGGGCACCCTCGCCCCGTTGGGGCCCGGGCACGGCTCGCCCTGGTGCGGGCTGGGTGAAGGAGGGGGGCTGCTGCGCACGGAGGGGGGTACCTCGGTGCTGGGGTAGTGTGGAGGGTCTTGCTGCGGCCGAGCCCTGAGCCTGGCGCTGGGTCCTGCTCCTGAAGTGTGGGCAAGGGGGTTTTGGCTGTGCTGCAGTGCTTTGGTTTATTTTATTTTATTTTTTTTTTTAATTTTGGTTTATTTTATTTGGTTTTTTTTTATTTTACTTTTTACTTTATTTTATTCTATTTATTTTATTCTATTTTATCTTATTTTATTTTATTCTATTCTATTTATTCTATTCTTCTTTATTCTATTCTATTTATCTGAATCTATTCTATTTTTTTGAATCTATTTATTCTATTCTTTTAATTCTATTTCTTTGAATCTATTCTATTCTAGTCTATTTCTTTGTATCTGTTCTATTTCTTTGTATCTATTCTATTCTATTTCTTTGAATCTATTCTATTTCTTTGAATCTATTTATTTTATCCTATTTCTTTAAATCTATTCTATTCTAGTCTATTTCTTTGTATCTGTTCTATTTCTTTGAATCTATTCTATTCTATTCTATTCTATTCATTTGAATCTATTCTGTTCCATTCTAATTTTCACTTCATTCTTTCATTCGCTTTACCCCCCCCCGCTCGCCAGCGCTATCGCTCCCCCCCCCGCGCCGACGGCCCCGCGCGTGCCGTGACGCCAGCAAGGTTGGGGCGGGGGGGGGGCGGGGGGCGGGGCGGCGCGCCGCCATTGGCGCGGGGCGGGCGGGGGCGGGGCCGAGCGGCGCTGTTTGGATTTAAACGTTGCAGCGGGAGGGGGCGGGCCCGGCCGGCGGCGGCGGATCCCGGTAACGGCGGCGGTTCCCGGCCCCGCCATGGTGGTGCCGGCGCGACGCGTGAAGACGGAGTACATGAAGCGTTTCAAGGAGCCCAAGTGGGAGTCGTGCGGCGCCTGCTACCTGGAGCTGCTGCGCTACCGCCTCAGCCGCCGCCTCCTGGAGCAGGCGCACCGGCCCTGGCTGTGGGACGGCTGGGAGGAGGACAGCGGCGGCGGCGGCAGCGGCAGCACCGCCGGGTCTCCCTCCCCGCCGGGCGCCGGCAGCCCCGCGGCCCCGCAGGACGAGGAGGAGGCGGCGGCGGCGGCGCCGAGCGAGGCGGGACGGGCGAGCCCCGGTAGGGAGCGCGGGTAATGGCGGGCGGGGGGGGGGGGGTGGTCTGCGTGTGTCTCCGGTGAGCTCGGGGGACGTCAAAGATGGCTCCGTCCGGGCGGCCCTGCGGGGCGGGGGGGGGCACCGGCTAGCTCGGCTTGCCCGCCCTCGGGGCGGGGGCGTCCGCGGGGCCTCAGGCCGGGCGGTCCCCGCGGGAGGACGATGGCGTTTGCTGAGGAAAGCAGGCATCGCCCTTGGCGTCAGACAGACGGGGAGGTGTGTCGGGCTTCCCGCTCGGTGTCCCCCCCGCGACGAGGGAAAGCCGGAGCGGCGGGGGGCTCGGGGGGGGGGGGGTGACACCTCTCGTCAGCTGGGGCCCCAGCGGCCGGCCCCAGCGCCCGCTCTTCCCCACCGAAGGCAACAAGGCGCCGTTAACCGGGCGGATCCTTGCTAGGCCCGCGGAGAAGCCGTAGCTGCGGCATCGGAGGCGGCTCTTGCAAGAGCCGAGCGGTGGTAACTCTTCATCCTGAGTCACAGCCGCTTATGTCAACTGTTGCCATGGGAGCGGAGCATCTCTGCCATTATATAAGCAGGTTCTCTGGCAAAAAAAAAAAAACCAAAACCAAAAAAAACCCCCAACAGCCGCGAGTTGGACTGCGTGCCAGCACGCTTGACGTGCTTGCTTTCCCGCATCTGCACACGTAATCTGTCTCGGCTGAACGCTTGGTTCTTGATGCTGCCCCAGGTTTGGTCTCGGGTTTGCAGCCAAGCGCGGACAGCTCTGTAGGCCTAAGCAGGTGCAGGGCTAATAACGTTTTGCTCTCTTCTAGTGTATCTTGCTTTTTGATGTCTTGAGAATTAACTGTGCAGAGTGGGTAGACAGGTAACAGCACTGTCAAGCTTCCCAAATTGGCATTTTTTTAATCCCTTAGGATATTATCTCTTACCTATAACGAAAGAAAACTTTATCTGGAGCCATTGACTGGTGTTTTGCAATGTATTTTGAGTTGGGTGTATACCTGTTGTACAGCAGCAGGGAAAAATCCTTGAGAATTGTTCAGTTAAGCCTCAAGCTGCCTGGGGGCTTTTCTGGGGCTAGATGTGCTTGTTTGGAGTGGGGACACTAATCTGTTTCAATGCCCCTTGGGGCCTGAGCGTACCAGAATGATCTGTATTCTGCTATTCAAGGCTAAACTGCATTCATTCTCCTTGGGAATACCGTGTTACACAGAAGCTTTAGCTATGCTGTCATCTGTTCAAGAGGCTCGGTGTTTAGGAGCACGAGGGATGCGGGGTTTTGCAGTGAGCTGTAGTCCTCGTGGCTGGGTACCCACCCCCATATGGGGGTGCACACAGCTGCTGGCTGCCAGGGTAGTGTATTCCACCTCCCCAAAGCACCCCAGTTAACCAGTATGTAAGAAAGTACTAGCAGGTCTAATCTTGCTGGCCTCAAGCAGGCTTTGAGGAAGTTAAGACTGGGGAGTATGTGTGGAAGAAGTAAGTAGGGAGCATCTCAGCGAGATGAAGCACTAAGGAGTTGCAAAAGAGCAGGGAACGCTTGCATGGGAAAACGTGATGTGTCCTGCTGGGCAGTTTAAAGGCTTGGCTTCTAGTGAGAGGAGGGTGGAAGCTGTTGAAGCTGTACTCAGAGCTTGGCACTTACACCTTTTCTGGTGCAGTTTGAACACCTGCCAATCTTGGGCAGTTGTGGCAGGGACCAGAATTTCATTTGCCTGCTCATTGAGCCAGCGGGGTGGAGCAGGTAGCCTGCTACAATCTAGGTGGGACTGGCAGTTGCCAAGGCTAGAGGCTGCTGGCCAGGGGACTTTGCTGAGTCCTTGCCTTGCTCCCTGCTGCTCTCCATCACTCCTCTCTGGGGGGGAGATGGGGCTGGAGTTACTTGGTAGCCTGATTCTGGTTGGGTCAGTTTTGGCAGTGGATAGGAGCTTGATAGCTGTGGATGTGCTGCTCATGCAGGCACTTTCTGTGGTCGGTGATGGTGTGTGTGACTATCCAGTACACACATAGCTGTGTCCTCACTTTATCCCAGTGGCAAAGGGACTGCAGAGCAACAGTGGCCTGCCAATCCATGGTGTTTGGGGCAATTGTGCCTCTTCAGCTGGTGCAACTCTGCCATGGCTGCTGTAAGGGATACTTAATGTTCTATTAGGTCCTTGCAATTTTACACTTACAATGGGAGAAAAATCTGTACCTAACATGCATTTCTTTGCCAAGTGGCTTAGGATAAATGTTTTCCCAAATTCTGCCAGTATTTAAGAGCTTTGCAAGTCCTTAGCAAAAGGACTGAAAACAACTCTGCTTGGGCAGCTGGATTAAGTGGAAATTTATTGTATATTAGTGTGTACATGAACATGTAAGCAAGCAACTCATTCAGTACTGGACAATTATAAGGATGTATTTTTCTTTTGCTTAGTGGCTGGCTAATTAAAACATGTGGAGGAGATAGCACAGAAACTACCACTCTGTGAATCTTCTATTATTCAACTGCTTTTTTCTGGAAGAACTTAATTACACTGAAGTGCTGTGGGGGTAGCTGAGTGTGCTCATGTTGATGACATCCTTTGTCTTCTGAATCTGACATCCACCCACATGCTGCAGCATCCTGGCTGTTACCTGGCTACTGCTGCTTCCCTCTGTTCCATGGGGAACCTGACTTCTGGCTGAGTGGTATCCACTGCGCTTGGAGCCAAGTATGTTTGGCCAGCACTAATGTTGCCTAGTATCCAAGGTAAAGCTGATTTGTAATGGTGCGTGTGGCCGTGGTTTCTCCTTTCCCTTGTTAAGATGAGCCTCTGTGTGTTTGTAAAGCAGTTTGTAAATGCTTCTGGTATGTGTACAGAAAGCTGATGTATGCAGCTTGACTTTAAGGTTTAGTGGTGTTGGTCTAAAGTACTACCAATGTGAACACCTGAGATGGCATGTAGGACAAATGTGTTTTGTCACTGCATCTCACACTTAAGCTATAGCTGAGTGATACGAAGGCATGCTTGGTGGCAACTTTGGGTTAATTCCTTCTGGCCCTTCACTTGCAGCAACTGTTTGTGGGACTGTTCTATAGAATGTGCCCAGGCACAGATGTGCTTTAAACATAATCCAACAAAATCTTGACCTAAATCAACTGGTCTAGTTGACATGTCCTCAAAACTGTCAACAGAACCCACTAGGCTGGTAAGTGAAAGACAGGAGCTCTTGGCAGCAGCACTGCTGTCAGACCTGTTGCTTGTGAAATGATACTGCTGCACGCATGTGCAGGACAAAGGCATCTTTCAATCCTTATTGCCATTTTGCCTTCAGCATTTTTGTGGAGAGGTCTTAAATGACAGCAGTGATAAGCTGGTATCAAAGCAGTTGCCACACAGTAGTTGGAAAGCGACTGATCTGCATTAGTGCAACTCGGCAGAAGATCCAACTTCAAACTTGTTCCCTGATCTTGTCTGCAGGTGTATTTGCTGGCCCAAGAACATGGGAAGGAGTAGCTGGTGGGGGGGGGGAAGAATGCAACAGTGTCAGTTTAGGGGTTTATAGTACTGTGATTCCAAGTTGCTCTAATTTTTTGGTTGGAAACAAGCTTTGCTATCAAGCTGAGCCAGTCATTGCTTTCTGAACTCTGCTGCAGATGAAGCTTGTGCGAATCTAATTAACTCTGAACTGCTGTGCTGCTGGTAGCTCTGATACTGCCTCATAGGAGGCCCGTCTTGAAGCAATGATGTTGCAATGTTTCAGCTGTAGTAACTACTTTCTACCCAGCTGTAGTCAGTTCATACCCACAACTGAGTGGATGTCCCCCCCCCAGGAGGCCTCGGAGGCCTGACCTGTTTGGAGAGGAGTTTGTACTAAAGCAGGAAACTCTTGAGTTCTGCCCATGGCAGTTTAAGTGCAAAGTGTTCCTCCTGAACCTGAGGTAGTACTGTAAGGAGCAAACCTCTCTAAACAGAGGTTAATACCGTTGATCCCTAGGACCTGTGGGTCTAATCAGAAGGTTGTTGATACTTCTAGTAAGTCAGCAGAGCTTTTGAAATGGGATTCTGTCCTGCCCCATAGAGCATGCAGTGCTGTGGGAGGGCAAGAAGGTCCATTTCAGCTTTTTCTGCTTGAGCCCTGGAGAGGAGCTGTTATGCAAGCTGGGCGATGCAGCAGGGTTAAGTGACCTTCTGGGCAGGAGCTTTCAACAGCCATATTGGGTGGGCCTGGCAGCCTTGTTCTGCCTGCTAAGCACTTAATCCCCTCCTGTCCAGTGTGCTCTGCTTAGCATCCATGAGGCAGTTTTAAATGTTCCTAGCTTTTTCCCTCTCCTGTTTAATCCCTGTAATGCTGCAGCCAGTCAGTTCAGTTTTCTGTGTCTGCTGGAGCTGGCATGCTGCATGGGAAGGAGATTTGTAGGTATTGCTAGTGGTTGGGCTCCCTGAGCAGCTGGGTCTAACTCCTTCCCTGCTATCAGCTGCTGCTTTTTTACCTTCCTGTGAACAGGGATGCCTAACAAAATGGCTTGGATATAAACTATAGTTCTAAATCAAAGCCTTAAATAACTGTTAAAGATACCGGCCTTGTGGCTTCACCAGCTGAGTTCTGTATAAATGTGCCATAGGAGTGAATTCATTGAAATACCTGCTCTAATAGCAGGTGCTCTTAAGGTGCTTAGTATGCTCCGGCATACAGCATTTACTGTAAGACTGTGCGCAGGACTCTGTGTGCCATTTACCCATATGCTTTTATTGCTATTTTGGGACAAGCTGGCTCAATCATTTCTGCACCAGCTGGAACTATATCCTAGTGAGCAGCATCCCCAGGCATGGCTGTTGCCTTGAAGTAGTATCTTAAAGCTAGAGTGCCCATGCAATTGCAGAGTCCTCACTCTCCTGTAATTTTAAGTCTCTAAATGCCACCTCTGCTGTTAATGAACTCAGTGTTGCTCCATTCTCCTTTGTAGAGAAGGAAGATGCCATTTTCTCTTGAACGGAGGATGGAACAGTTTCCTGAAATAAAAGCACTCCTGTTTTGGAATTGACAGCAATGTCACTCTTCAATGTTTTATTTTCTCAAAACAGTGCTTCCTTCTGATAATGGCCTCCCTTACAAAGAAGGGGACCTAGCCAGCTGTGTAGAGAGATGCATGGATAATGTTTTGCAAGGGGATAGCTCTGCTACCTGTTGCAGCTGTGGTGGATGAGCTGCCTTGCTAGAGGTGAAGCTGTGTGTCCCAGAGCCCAGGACACCGTGCAGAGCAGGTCTTTTACCACATTGAGATCACTGCTGCATGCTTTTTATCCAGCCTTGGCTATAATGACTGAAACTTTGTGCAGCCACTATTTAGATATGTGAAATTTGTCTGGCCTTTTTTTGTTCTCACTCTGTTGCTCCTTTGGCCTTGACTACTACTCTTGGTTGTTTTGTGGGGACACTCAACTGAATTCTTAACAAATACAGCTCCCAATACTTTAATGCTGCTGGTTGCTACTAACCAGATACTCAGCTGTACTGCAGTAGCATCTGTAGCTGAATGCTGCACCTGCACAGCTTGGAAGGCATGTGTGTATAGGCTAGCCTGAACAGGGACCAGCACCAGGGCCTCTGTGCTGGTTGGCAGCAAGTAGAAAATGTGCTGGCAAGACTAACAGCTAGCAAGAGAGCATGAGGCTTGCCTTGTGGGAATGCTGGGGCATGTGGCATGTCTTTACCCTACAACTGCAAAGGGAGTGCAAGAGTAAATGGATGCTTAACCAGTCTGCCAGGCAGGCAACTTCCATTTCATCAGAGCTGGATGGATGCAGAATGAAATTAAACTAAAGCAGTGTCAGACTGGGCATGTACTTGCTTGACTAGCTAAATCATAGCAATTAGCAAGAATGACTGCTATTGTGTCACAGGATTGGCAAGCCCTTCTGCTTTTAATGAAGACACTTAGGTAAAATTTGTTCTAGCTGTTTGTGGTCAACCTATCAACCTGCAAGCAAGCCTTAAACTAGATGAACTCCTTCTTACACCAGTGGAGGCATTCCCTCCATACACACCAGTGTACACTGGTGGTGGCTGAAAGTGCTGAGACTTGGAACAGAGGTAGCTGGCAGCTGGTCCCTACCACAACCAGAAATAGATGGTGTGGCAGAAAACTTGCAAGTTCAGCATGTTTATGTCAGCAGAGGTTGAATGTATCACACTGTGTGTGTCTAGCAGAAGGCAGCATCTAATGCTCAAAGGTAGACACTTGAAGAGAATCCCTTACTAGCGGACTGCTGTTAGGTTAATAAAAGGCTTTAGTTGCCTTTTATATAAAAAGCTGAGTTGGCCTAAAAGTCACAGAGACTTCAGATCACAATGTCTGCTTGTGCCCACAATGCTTAGGGGTCATGCTCAGTGTCTAGCACACACCTCCAACTTGTCCACACTACTGATGAAGATTTGCAGGATGGAGAGCTAAAACAGGGTTCTGTGTATTTTACTTTTTTCCAAAGTCATATTTTACTAACATACTGTAAGCAGTATATTTGATTAGAATCATAGAATTGTTTAGGCTGGAAAAGACCTTTAAGATCAAGTCCCACTGTAAACCTAACACTGCCAAGTCCAGCACTAAACCATGTCCCTTACCACCACATGTACACGTCTTTTAAATACCTCCAGGGATGGTGACTCAACCACTTCCCTGGGCAGCCTGTTCCAATACCTGACAACCCTTTCAGCAAAGAAATTTTTCCTAATATCAAACCTAAACCTCCCCTGCTGCAATTTGAGGCCATTTCCTCTTGTCCTATCACTAGTTACTTGACAGAAGAGACCAGCACCCACCTCACTACAACCTCCTTTCAGGTAGTTGTAGAGAGGGATGAGGTCTCCCCTCAGCCTCCTTTTCTCCAGACTAAACCATCCCAGTTCCCTCAGCCGCTCCTCATGAGACTTGTGCTCTAGACCCTTCACCAGCTTTGTTGCCCTTCTCTGGACACGCTCCAGCACCTCAATGTCTTTCCTGTAGTGAGGGGCCCAAAACTGAACACAGTACTCGAGGTGCGGCCTCACCAGTGCTGAGTACAGGGCAACAATCACCTCCCTGCTCCTGCTGGCCACACTATTTCTGATGCAGGCCAGGATGCTGTTGGCCTTGGCCACCTGGGCACACTGCTGGCTCATATTCAGCCGGCTGTCGACCAGCACCCATGGGTCTTTTTCTGCCGGGCAGCTTTCCAGCCACTCTTCCCCAAGCCTGTAGCACTGCATGGGGTTGTTGTGATGCAAGTGCAGGACCCGGCACTCGGCCTTGTTGAATCTCATACAGTTGGCCTTGGCCCATCAATCCAGCCTGTCCAGATCCCTCTGTAGAGCCTTCCTATCCTTGGGCAGATCAACACTCCTGCCCAACTTGGTGTTGTCTGCAAACTTACTGAGGGTGCACTCAATCCCCTCGTCCAGATCGTTGATAAAGATTTTAGATTAGATTAGTATTAACAGAATAGTTCAAGGCCTTGTCATCAGTTTGTAACACCTTACAGATCTCAAAGGTGGGGAAAAATCTTTGGCCATTCTTTTCCAGTCAGTAATTGTTATCCATGGGCGTTCCCTTGACTGCATTTAATGATGTTATAAAACAGACTTGTTCAAAACAACTTATAACCTTATTGTAAGGCTTACTTACAGCCTTTCTTAGCAGCCTTTCTCTTACATTTATGAAGTATTGCAGTGCGATACCGGACATTGGCTTCTTTCATCTGAAGTCTAAGACCCAAACTTTTGTATACAAGAAGTAGTATGCAGGAAAGGTCAAGAACTGCTAGCTGTGAGGCACCACAAACAAAGGGAAACTAGTTCCTCCATAGCTCTATAATGCAAGAAGATTGGATCTTATGAACAGTTGTTTCCCTGTGTTTTTATTATTTAATGTCTTATATAATGCTGATTCAGCCTTCAGTGTTGGTCTACATCTGCAAATTATGATGCAAATGATACATACTTTAAATTCTCCCTCTCAAACCCTACTCTAACATACCCACTGCCTGGAGGACAAATGCTGGACCCTTGTTATGGAAGGTTTAAAAAGCATGTGTGGGGGAAATGAGCCTCGGAGAGTATTGCCTGTAGAGTGTGGTACTTTAAATGTAAACATACTTCACAGAACAGATAGCAAGGGTGATGTCTGTCACTTTGTAAGCCTTTGCTTCATACTCCCCTCTCCTCCATAAACAGAAAACGGTAATCAAGATGTATGTATAATCAGGGAGCTTGAAAACAAACCACTTTTTTCTTTCAGTGGAAGCTTATAATATGAGGGATTTAGTATTGCACATACTCTTATCAGACTTCATCTCTGACTGGCTGCCAGCATCTACATGGCATTCAGCAGTCCATCTGTTTGCTGTCTGAAAGATGGAAGGATGAAATAGTGAAGACAGAAGATCACTGGAAGCAGTCTTTAAGATACTGCCTGGAGCAACAGGCATGTTTAAGTATGTGAAAGCTGATGTACAGAGGGATGGGCTTAGAAATACTGTAGTCACTAAAGAAAGAATGAAAGCATTTAAGCAAGGTATACATCTGTTGCAAAGGAAGTTAATTCTTCCATTTCTAAAAAAAGCACAGCTTCAATGCCGTATTAGGAGAGGCTGTGCAAATGAGACATTGATATGTTGTCATTGGGAGCTTAAAGCATAACTTTTTTTTTTTTCTTTAGAGAAAGAAAGAGAAGATCAAGAAAAGCAGCAGAGGGAAGAGCAAGAAAAAACTGTAGAACACACTTCTATGAAGGAAGCCGACAAAACCAGCCGTTCAGGACGACGTCCAAGTCGAAGTGCCTTGTCCAGTCGTAATGATCGAAGATCAGCCAAAAGTCCTCAAAAGACAGATGCACCAAAGGAGAATAAACATCCATTTGCTCTGTATGGGTGGGGAGAAAGACAGACAGATACTGGAAGCCAGAAAACTCACAATGTCTGTGCTTCTGCTTCAGCGAGTGAAGTAAGTAAAAGCTTCTGTTTCATTAAAGGGCAGTGACTACTCAATGCCTGGATAAGACATATGTCTATTATCTAGGTAAAACTTCTCAGGGTTGCCTTTATTTGAGTGCATGGAGATTCTAGCAATAAATTCTAAACAAAACAAAACAAAACAAAAAAATTCTAGCAATAAACCTGAAGAGGTTTGATGTGTTCAAATCAAATAGCTCTTACCTGTTAATTGGTTTTGAAACTTCCCATGTTTGACTAATACTTGCAAATTCTGATTAAAACTTGGCTATCTTGTTTCTGGCTGTTACAGCGCTACCAGCAAAACTGGCTGTTATAAATATATTTCTGCATTCTGAACTTCATGAAAACAAGAGAAAAGCAGCAGGCAGTTAGCACCAGGCATCCCACAGCAGGCAGGTATATAAACGCTGGGGTAGCGCTTGTGCTGTGAAAGAGTGACTTTTCCTGGGGCACTCCCTAGGAATGGGAGCCTCACTGAGAAGGTATGAATGCTTTGCTGCTAAAATGTCTGTCTAGCAGCCTGTTTCAGCAGGTTGCCAACAGCGAACTTTTTTCTGACAGCAGAATGGTCTATTGGATGGCTGATGGATTGCAGGGTTGATGTAAATATTAGCAAAATAGCACCAAATAAAATTCATATGGTCATGGACAGCACCAGGATTCTGCTGTAGTGGGGTCTGTTTCCTGGCTTAGCAAGAAACACTAAGGTTGGAGTGTTACAACAGATCCATTTCTTTCTTTTCTGTAACTCTCCTAGGCTGGTAAAACATAATCATTAATATATCCCTGCCAGTGTCTTGTCTTTACCTTACTACTAATGCAGAGTCTGAATCTATGACCCAAGGTACCTGAGGATTAAGGTGGGTGGTGTTCTTGGTGTATAAGATAGAGCTGACTTCTGATGGGCTGTTTGGAAGGTGGTTGAAGCATAGTCTTTTCCTTCCCGGACAGCTCAATCCTTTGAGGGGAAATGAGGAACTTGGGCCTTGCAGCTCTTGCAAGAAGCTGCCCTTCCTGATAATGGACACTGTTACTGGATTGATAAACTTTAGTTAGTGGTGGAAATAGCTGACCAGTGCTTTATATTGAAGCCTAACAGGCTGATGCCTGACTTGAGCAGAGATATTTATACTTTCTAAGACTTCTAACATTTCCTATGCTGGAAACAGTTACAGAACCCCTAAGATCAGGTCTTGAGTTTGGAGTGAATGAGTGGGATGCTTCTGAAACACTTCCAATTATGTAGTGCTTTGTCACTAAGGATGTTTCCTTAAGTGGGAACTGGCTATGTACTGCCTGGCTAGGTCACTTTTCTTGAATGTTTGAAAGGTGTTACTTTCCCCTAATTGAGATGAGAGACAGGGTTTTAAATCTGGAGATAGAAGCAAGCAAACATAGAATCTGGCTCTTAAGATTAAATTTGGGGAACATATGATAATTTATTAATATAAAAATGTATGTAGGTGTGCCTGCAGCATGTTGTCAAAATTAAGTTCTTCAGTCTCTAGTAAGGAATCTCTAGGGATTGGTCTTACTATTATGGCTTAGGTTTTAAGGGATGCTTGGGCATATTTGAGGGATGTTTAAGAATTTTAAATAGCAGAAATAGGAAAATCGAGGTTTTTAGAATATGTCAGAGTAAGATTGAGAAACATTCAAGATTTTTGGAATTGTTTAATAGTGTGAAGTGGGAAAGATAATGCAGAATAGAATTTAAGGTGGTTTTTATAAAGAATTTCTGTGCTTCTCTTCTGTTAGTGGTACAAATTACAGAAGAAAATACAATCTTGCTAGCAAACCCTGATTCTTCAGGATGGGGGCTGGGACAAATACAAAGTGATCCTTGGATTTCCTGGGGGGGTTCCTAGGCTGTTTTCCTGCTGTAATTCTAACTCTGGTCTTTTAGATTCATGAATCTGCTCTGCGAGCAAAGAACAGGAGACAAGTGGAGAAAAGGAAGCTTTCTCAGAGGCGAGTGCGATCAGCAGAAGCAGAGAAAACTTGGCGAATAAAGCCCTCCCCACCAGATAACCCTTGGATGACAGAGTATATGAGATGCTACTCAGCAAGAGCTCGGTGAATTTGGATTTCCTTAGGCATCTTCAAAAGAAGTTACGCATATCAGGACACTGGTGCAAGGAACCAAACTACTTATGCAAGGTTTTTATAGGGAGTTTCCAGCTGTTAAGATATTTGTTATGATATTTTTATCTTGGCTACCTACCTCACAGTGGGGTGTATTGTTGGAGCCATAACACTTGAAGAGGCTTTTAGATATAGCTACCCAAACTTTTAAACAATTCCTCTTTTGGGAATTTTTCTAATGCTTCAGTTGACTTGTTTTGGGGGCAGAAGGGGGGAACCTTAGCATACAGGGAGTCAAAGCAAACACTTTTTTGAACTCGGTTACAAATAATCTGTTGTCCCATATTTTAAAAATCCAAGTCATGGGGAGGTGGTGTTGGGGAAAGACTTTAAAGGTGTGATGGAGGTGCCTTTGCATTTATAGTACTATTTGATTTAATACTTCTACCAAAATAAGTGTATTAAGACAGGCAACAGGAAAGCCAGTAAACAGCACTAATAAATGTAGATGCTTTAGGCAGGCAAATACCAAGTATTGTCTGTATATAGAAACTTTCAAAAAACTTTGTTTGATTAGTGAATCTGCTGATGATAACTTTTATTGCTGTTTCTAAGGTCATCAGACTAAACTACTAATTTTCAGGGCAAGAAACAGCTACAGGATTGTTTTGCTGTTGCTGTGCCTGTTGTACCAAATAACTGATGTAGACAATCATTACCTGATAACTGCTGCCTAATAAGCAGTTGCTTGTTCTACCAGTATCACGTTGTACCACTGTATTAAGCTTGTGGACACACTCTAGGCTTAATCATGTAAATGCCAGTTTATTGAAGGAGAGGGCTGGCTCCTGTCTCATGAAGTCTATTATTAATGCTTAAGAATATCTATTATGCTCAGTGGGGGTCAGAGTGCAATATGCATTCCATTTGGTGGTATTGTACAAATATACTGTTAAAGATTTTAACCTTGAAAATCATGTTGATAAAACTTGCAGATGAATTGCTGAGCAGCTTTCTGCCTCTCAAAATGGGTGCAGAACTCCTCACTATAGGGGGGTGAGGGCTAGGGGGAAGAAGGAGAGGTGTACCCTCCAGTAAACAAGAACATATAATGGAGTTTGAAGACTCTTGCTTTGTAGGTCCTACTTCTACATAGTAAGACAGTCATTGTTTGTGAGATCCTCAGTGGTTTGTGTTTTTTTTTTCCCCTCAAGCTGCTGTAAATTATTTTTTTCAGTTTGGTAACTAAGCTTTAGGCAGATTATTGCTGTAGTTGTGAGCTTCAAAGTTTTGTTCAGATGTGTTGTGTGTTAGTTACGTATGTTGGGTTATCTCAGTTTAATTGTTTTGAAGTTTGTGTTTTACCAACTGGACACCTTCTCACAGGAAGCACACTTGCACTTCTGCAGCAGAAACCTGCACTAGTCTTAGCTTCATGCCACAATCTCAGTGAGTAGGCAGGACTCTAGAATTACTACTGCAACACAGAGTTACAGGCTTAGTGGAAAGCCTGATTGCAAGTGTTACTGATAGACAGTCATCATGCAAAGGGACCAAGCACTGCTGCCTCCTAGTGTTAATTACATTACATCAGTAAAGGTTTTATTATTCTCAATTTTAATCTTACCAAGATGTCCTAGAATCATAATCTGATTTTTTTACCTGCCTTTTAAGTATAAAGCTATAAAAATACTGACAACTGTTGTTCAGGCTACCTACTAGAGATCTTATAGCTTTTAAGTCTGGGAATGCAAAGTATGATTATGTTTTATACACAGCAAAATTACTGTATTCCAACTTCTAAGTAAACCACAGGCTAGAACTTTCTAAAACTTTAGAACAGTGCCCAAAACTGAGGCAAACTATTCCAGAGGATGCCTTTATTCAATATGAGATTCTTTTAATTTCCTTTTATGCTGTGTGTCCTTCAAATAGCTGCTGTAAATATGCTTAAGTTGCTTCTGATGGTGTTTCAATTCAGAAATCCACCCTAGCTTTGAACAACAGTATCAAAGCACTAGCTCAGCAGTGTTTAACAGCCTTATTCAATAAAAACTCAGCCTGTCCCTGTTGCCCACAGGCTTTGTAGGCTTTATGTAACTACAGCAGATGGGACTGTGCCCTCAGTGCATTTTGTCATATTAAAGAGCTTCCTTGATTGGGTAGGGCAGGACTCATCTTGCCATGCTTTCAAAGATGGCTTCTACAGTTCTCTCTTCCCACAGAGAATGGAGGAGCCAAGATGACTATGTGTCTGCCTGAAGTACCCATTTTTGGTCAAGATGGATTTCCCATTAGATGTTGGCCTTTCCAATAATTATAGAAGGCTTAAATGTCCTCTGCCTTGGATACTGGGTACTAAAGTGAAAACATTTCAAACAAACAGGCTTGTTCAGGTGTTCTACGGAGCATGAGAATCTTCAACAGCATCAAGGCTGCTGTGTACTGAGGAAATGATCTAGTTTTTATCCTTGTCTGGTCAAGAGCTGTTCCTCACAAAAACAATCTGCTAGAAGACAGTAGTGACACTAATTGGGTCATGTGAGTCACTGCCATGCTTTTTCAAATGGTCTGTAGCTAAAAATTGTCCTGGGTGCTATGTTGGTACTATCTTGGTTTAAGTAATATAATGCCTGAAGTGAGGGGTAAATTATTCTGCAAATCAGGTAGCCTTCCTGCATTTGGGCATTATTTGACTAAAAAAAGGCTAGTAGGTTTGCTTAGACTATGTGAAATAGTATAGTTCTGATCACTGCAAGTTGTATATGCAAAACATTTGGTATGTGCCAGGCTAAAGTCTGGAAAACCATTATTTTAGTGTTTTGATGTTAACCAATGAAAAGCCAATTGACTTGGAAAGCAGAACTTTTCAAGTGTAAAAGCTTTAACTATATTCTGTAGATTCTAACAAGAGGTGGCTGTTTTGCATCAAATTGGATTCACTAAAAAATGGAAAACCTAGTGAATGTCACCCTATCAATTAAGGAAGTTCTGAACTTTGTCTTGCATGGACTCTTGAATTCAGCCAAGTGATGAACACTTCTCAGTCCTGTTTTAAAAGTAAAACTTTGTTTGCAAGAACACAGTAACTATTCAGTTGTCCAAAATCTTCATTAAAATAACTGTTTATTCCTTTTTGTTTCTGAAAGTACTTAGCTAAGTGAAAGAAGACTTTTACAATGTGTAATGCTGCAATTTAACTATAGTGTTGTGAAGACTAGTGTTTACAATGTAAAATGTTACAATGAAAACTGCATAAGAATGTCCCTGTACAATACAGTAGCATGCCTGTTCAGTCACTGCTGTCACATCTTTGCAACTATGAATTACAGACTCTTTCACTGGAAGCTGAGAGAGATAGTCAAGGTAATAGCTAAGCTTAGAGCCAAACTTAACAAAACTAAGGGGCAGACCTGAATTTTTGGTAAGCATTTTATCCAGGTAGCAAATGCACATTTTAATCAAGTTTTTAACATATAGGTGTATCTGTTCTTTTTTTTTTTTTTTATGGTATAATGCAGTGCCACTGAACTATAAAGGCCTCTCTGACTCTTTTGTTTTTGACTGTGATAGGGACCAAAAGCTAGCAAACTGAGGGCCTCATGTGTGGTAACCTGGATATTCCAGTTTATTTTCCAGCTCAGTTAGTGCACTCACTCAGCAGCAAAGCCATATGGAGCCTGACTCAACACCTTGACAGTAGCCCCTATAACACTAGGGGTACAAGTGAATAGGAAGTTGCCTCAGCTATTGTTAGCACTGAATTCACTTTAAAAACCATAGGGAAATACCATTTAAGCTTGAAGCAATATGTGTTTTTTTAAAGTTTTTAAACAGTATTTGTTTTTAATGCTTCTGTATTGTCTGTATTTAATAGTGTAGTGTCAACTTGTATATGTGAATAAAAAGAGTGACACAAAGTGCTTTGACTGCTTGTACTGTGTTTTTTGGGGTCTCAGGTTTTCTAGTACAGGGTGCTTCAGTCTCTGCATGCAAACTCTGGCTTCTGCTTGTCCCATATATTCTCCCCTGGAATGTAAAGTAAGTGACAGGCTTCTGTAATGACTGGTGTTGGGTAAAGGGTTAGATTACAGTTACAAGCTCAGCTCTTCAGCTGGACTTGTCTCCTATGTTCCTCCTGTAACTCTCCCACAGATTCTTAATACCCTTTCCCAATCTGCCTAGCTTTTTGTACCACTAACAAGGGGAAAACAAATACAGTGTAAAATATAATAGCTGTCTAAAGTGCTATGCATGCTGAAGCCTTTGGGAATCTTAATTTAGAACTTTGGAAAAAGGGTTACATGGGGAAAAAACAGGAAGCTGCACCACTAAGAACAAGTACAATCTTGCAAAAAGGAGTTGTTAGTTAAGCTATGAAAGGATGGCTAGACTTAAGTTCTATATGCTGCTGGTTCTACTGTAAATGAAAGAGACCTGGTGTTTTTACTCTGTGGATTTACAATCTATTTCTTGAGATTTTTATAGCGTTAATTCTTTCAGCATATAGAATATAATGCAAATGAGTGAGTTGCAGAGTAATTGTGGGTTTTTTTATAGCATTCATTTTTTAAGGTCTTGTGGGAGCTGTGTACTTTTGAGCCATAAGGTACCTAGTTGAATACAATGAATGGATGAGATGGGTCAACTGTGAATTCAATTATGTGAATTGCCTAATAGTGTGGAGAAGCATCTTCCCCTCCACCTTACCTTTTTTAAAGCATTAACTTCTGCAGCCACATTCTCCAAGAGACCTAAGATGGATCCATCTCATCCCTAATCATTAGTGCAGAAAGACACAAGGAAGCAAAGTGCACCTTTGCAGCCATAGAAGACACAGAAGGAAAACAAGGTATTGTTCTTCTCTAACAGGGGGAAGCAGCTGCAGGGCAAAGCTGCCACCAGAGATGGGAATAAGGGCCCTGGCTCCTGGGAAATACACTGAAGCACTACAGCTCCTTTAGCATCTGCTGCTGCTTTCTCAGCAGTATACTGACTCTGTGATGAATTTAGTAGAAGTGTTTTTTGAAGAGCATCTAAGGTTTGTCATGTCATGGACTTCACTTAGCAGGCAAAACTTGTACAAGTAAATAGAATTTGCTGTAAGACACCTAGAAAATCAAGAAAGATTCTTTATTTGGTGCTAGATACAAGCATTAAATGAAATAGTGTAGGCCAACAGACTCATTAAAAGGCAAGACACAGGCTTTAATAAGACATTTAAATCTTTTAAAGGTCTGAACAGCTAAAGCTCCACATCCAATAAATCCTAGGATATAGGTATCCAGTATTATTTCATGTAAAACTCCAAGCCATCTTGCTTTGGTACAGTAAGAATTTTACACTAAAAACATACATAATTTAACCTATTTATTACTTACTGTTTGGGTGAGCTAGGTTTGGTTTGCTGTGTGAACTATAATGCTAAAAAGCTTAAAATCTACTCCAGGGCTATTATTGGCATGATGTTTATTTTTAGAAATAAGAAACCCTCAGAGGAAAAAAAGTAAACAATATAGCTTGTACTGGTGAGAGCTATTGCTTCCAACAGTATTTCCCTCAGGAGTTGCCATTTTATAAAGTTTCTTTTTAAAATGTCAGCAAGATATGCAGCATAAAAGGTTGCAATACTACAAAACATGCACATTAACCTGGTTAATGTGTATACAGTAAAAGTATACATTAAAAAAATGGTAAAAACCTGTCAAAACTCATTATAATGATACTATTCTTTCCTTCCAGGTAGGAAGGGGGAGAGCTTAAGACAGTTGGTTACAGAAAGAATAAAACTGTGCTTACTGCTTCTTAACCACAGACAGTTGACCAAAATGTTCGTAAGAACCAAGTATACAAAAGAGGCCAGTCTTGTATGTAAAGGGAAAAGGACAGGAAGAAGTATAAGAAAATCCCTGCCAAACCCCTAAAATTTCTATTTAAAAGCAACAGAATTAAGTAACAGTCCCCCACTCTCTTCAACTGCTACTGTAGTAACAGAAAGAAGTTTTGATCAGCCACCAACATCACTTCAACCATTTTAACACCGACAGGAAAGACCTTTAGCTTTACTTGTGCTATGTCACAGCTGGTAAGTGCATGCTTAGTTTCACTTTTGTCAGTGTACCAAGAAACCTGATTAGATTGTGCTAAGGGGGGGAAAACAGACTCCCCAATACCTCATCTCTTCCCAGCATTCCAGAACTGGTTTGGGGTTTTGGAACCAACACTCTCCCCTCCCCATCTCTGGCAGAAACACAACACATCCCAGTTAATAATCTGCCATTTGGACTGGTGGAAGAGGCAACTACATCCAACATCTACTTCAGAGGACTTGCTTTCAGTAATTACTTCCAGTTCTGAGTACTGGAAGCCAAAATAAATTGATTGAGGATTAAGACAGGTAAGTTTCTTTGGAGTTCTTGTAAATGCACACTTAAGCTGTTTCAAAAATACACTTTTACCAGGAAGAGAATACTCCTTGGGAATAAGTGTTACCAGTTACATAACAAATCCAATCCTAAACATAACAAGATACATAGGAGAGAGATAAAACATAAAACTCTTTAGACCTAACAGCCTTTTTAAAACTAAACCTAGGCTTTTCAAGTACAAAGCAAACTTAATTCCTTTTAATTCAGAGATGACCTAAGGTATATAGTTTTCAGATAAGCATCCATTTGAACCAAAAATGTCACGACAAAGGGAATAGTTTTAAACACAATTCTAATTCCATGAAAGATGGTATACCTCTGTGTAGCATTCTTGCTTTGCTCTTGTGCTTTAACTGCCCTCTAAACTACAGCATCAGTCCTGTTTTCTGGTTTAGTTTTTAAACATGCATTTGACAAATAACCCTTAAATAGAAAAGATTCATATATAGAAAATAATACAGCATGTTTGGCCTTGGAATTTCAATACTGGGTTCTGATCAAATTAATTATTTTGTGTTAATTTGCACTTCCAAGGAGACATCCCATTTCTAGTTATACAACTAACTGAGTAAAAACATCACCAGTGCTTCCCATCAGTGCATGTGAAATTGCCCCACTGAATTGGTTGAATTCAGCTACCTCCAGAAACACTAGCATAGTTCTGCAGCTCCTTATCTGGCAAAATAAAAGCCACAGGTCTCTTACCAGATCAGTTGTCATGGCACTGTAAAAGTGATATGCAATACTTGTGGTTTGGTCCTCCCTCTTGGACCCTGTGCAAGTCTCTTCCTCTTCTGTCTCCAGCTGAGGAATGAGGACAGGATTCCTAATCCCTTGCCCCATGCCTCTTCCCCACAATAAAAAGAGGGCAGGAAAGAAAGTCTGAATCATGTTTTAACATAGGGGAAAAAAAAAAAAAAAAATAATCAGTACCAAGGCTGAAATTCCCCTTGATGAGTTTCACAGGAAGAAAGAACTACTGAAGTAGTATGCTTGGTTTTTTTCCATCACACAAGTCTCCTGGGGGCAATGTGGACAGCATTGCATATAGCAGTGCACTCACATGAAGTTCAAAGGTAGAGCTCCAGCAAGACAGACTGTAAGTTCCTAATTTTAAAGTCTAATTTTAAAATTCAAGCTCTTAACTCTACTTTATGAATGTTTAAGAGAAATTAGTATTTTAGATTTCATACATTCAGGGTATTTTAGAACCACCCATTTGGGTTCAGTTTGTACCTCACCATGTATGCTTCAACAGAGATCACATTTCCACAGCTGATTGCTCTGTTTGTGATAAGAGGTCAGAATTCCTGCTGTGATAATTCTCCATAAGCCCATGCCCCTGCCCTAGAATTGCAACACACACAGAAGATGCACAGTTCTGTTCACATATACATTCCACCTTCATGATGTCAGTGCTATACAAAACATCAGGACCAAGAAAAAAAAAAAAATCCCAGTCAGTCAACAGCCATTTGAGAAATTTAAAAAGTATTTTTTCTAAACTTCTGAAGTTTGATAAAAGAGCTTCAGAAGTTATTTAAGAACTGTGATAAAACAGGATATGTGAACGTCAATAAAAACTCTTCCAACTTGACATACTAGTAAACATAAGTATGGGTCCTAACCATATGTTGAGAATCAGTCATGTCAACAGCTTGTTAGAATGTGGCAAACTAAGTAAGAAAAAAATAAAACAACCACCCTTCACTGACAGTGCCAGTGGTTTTATAATCCAGGTCATAAATATAAACTATTGTGCAACAAACAAACATGACAAAGCCTACCTCAGTTAGATTTGTTTATATGATAAAAAAATAAAATATTAAACTGCTTGTAGTGCAACATTCTATCAGCATACATAAGTATACCATGCTTTGTAAATTTACTGTTACATTATTTACAGTATATAGCAATGCTTTAAACTAGAGGTGAAAGAACAAAAATAGGTAATGGAAAATGTTTACATACAGGTATGAGTCTTAATATTGTCCACCAAATTATCAAGTTCGCTTTGCAGACTTTTGCGTCATGTGAACATTCCTGCCCCACACCACACGGTACACCTTTCTGTCAGCAGTGGTCTGCTCTGTTTGTAGCTAGAGGAAAGATGTTTTTAAGAACTGCATAGCCTTCAAGCTTTTCTGTTTCTTCAAACACCATTTGCAAGGACAGCTGTAAAATACACAAGAACTCCATCAATTATCTACATCTGATCAATCTGAAAACTCAACACTTGAAATAAGATCAATAAATATTCACTCCTGTAGAGCCATACCAAAGTTGGACTAAATTAATGCCCTTTTCCAGCAGTCTCTTAGTTGAAGGATGATATTTTATAGGAGGAAAATAAGGGAGGAAAGCAGTTCAATTCCTATCCATTTATTTAAAAATCTGAGCTTTAATTGGGAGCTAAGCTCCCAGAATACAGAACAAAACAGGAGACTGTAGAATTGTATGCTGCCTTATTTAACGTTCTGTAAAGGTTCTGCTGGTGTGCGCAGCTCAAACGGATAAAAAATGAATACAGTAAAAATGATGCAGTAACTATGCCTGCAGTACTTGTTTAATTTGATATCACTGTCCTCGTATTACAGAAATAAGGATTAATTATATCAGAATAATTAACTACACAGGGAGAAAGGGTCACTTACATACTGCAAGGAGTTAAGTAAAATCCATGAATATTGAGAAGTGTCTTAAAGACAACTGTTTTTAAGAAAGACTAACCACCAAGCTGTTCTTAGGAGTAGGTTATGTGACTTTTATGTCTCTCCCCTGCCACTGCTAAAGGGAAAAATCTCACTTTCTCTGAAGAATGTCTTTGGAAGACTTTTAGAAGACTGCACACCCCTTCATAGGCTGAAACAGTCCTAGAAGAGCTACTTTAGATGACAACACTGCTTAAGCAACAACTACTACTATTCTCTCATTTACATTTCTGCTCATAGCAGACAGGAATCAAAACGACTTCAGGCTGCTTTTAGGTAGCGGGAAAAAAAAGTCAGTGGAAGTTTGAAATCCAGTATTTCCTTTAATTTTCAAGTCTCAGTCTTTAAACTTCCTATTTTCAGAAAAGGCCACATAATAGCTTTGGAGAAGATATTGCACCATATATTTTGTGAATTCTCATTTCTAGTAATATTTGCCCATGATACAACAGAAATTATTCACCTTCTCTACGGTGCATTAAGTAACTATTAGGGCTATAATGCATTTCAGAAATACAGAATTTTAAAATGTTTTCCACAGCATTACTCAGAGTAAGTAAAGATCTAGAAATACTTCAGTAAGAACACTAGTCTTGCTTTAGTGGGCAGATGGTAGAAGAAAAATCAGAGTATAAAAAAAATAATCCATTCTACTACGCATTATTTCACTAGATTCTATGTTACTTTACAGGCTAACTGTGAAAAAGCCAAGCACTCAATACAGCACATATATGAAATATGGTAATTTACCCAACACCCTAAGATTTTTGTAACCTTACCTTCTGTATCTAAAGTAAGTATTTGGGATTTTGTGTTTTGTTTCTTTAACACCCACATTCTTGAGCACTTTCTGCTTGTGCTCTACGTGGTGATCTCAGCTGTCTCAAGGCAGCATCTCCATACTGAATACCTGAGCCCATTCTTTCCGGATCCAATTCTCCTGATGAGAAACGAAATGGTCACAAGAAGATGGATCACATGTAAATAACACATTCCAGTTTAACTGACAACATTAAATTAAAAAAGTGCATAATGATATTCTTCTTTAGTTACAGAGAGATGCATTGCAATTCTGTTTACTTTTGGGCAATTCCAAACCTGTATCATTTTCTCCTGTAATTTCAACTGTGTGCCCTTAATCACGACAAAGCGGTTTGTCTCCAAGTTAAGCTGCAACAAGAAATGTATTTGCACTAACTGCTTCTAACAAAGGAAATGTTCAAAATGTTTCCGGTGCACACTGTTTAAAAGAGACCTGCTTTCAGAGACTAATGTGCAAAGAAAGGAGTACTGTAGACAACAAGCCAAACAAAAATGGATCAATCTGACAGTAGGATTCCATAAAGCACTGCCCCCAGAGGAAATGATCTCAACGATCTCAACCTTCCCTACTTCTGGTATCCATTTCTGCCTACTCCATACCCTGTGCCTACAGAAACGTTCTTATGGCTGTATGGTAAACTGGCCAAGATTAGAAGCATTTAGTCTTAAAAAAACCAAAACAAAAAACAACCAACCAACCACCAAACAACAATAAAAAAAGAATCCCTGTGAATAATTCAGATCACTTATCGAGGTTCATCGCACACATGTGAGCCCTTTGTAAGTTAACAGATGACACCACATTGAGGGGACCAGTTGAGAGCTCAAGAGTAGGGCTGCCATTCAGGAAAGACCTTGGCTGAGCCAAGGGAACAGGTTAGCAGGAACCTCATGAGCAACTACACATACAGAGCTCTGCATCTGTGATGGAACAAGCCCAAGCACTGGCACAGGCTGGGGGCTGACTAGGTAGATAGCAGCAATTGTCTAGCACTGCAACATACTGCCCAGAGGGGCTGTGGAATGTCCATTCCTGGAACATATGAAAATGTGCCTCGACAAGCCCCAGGCAACTTGCTCTCACCCTGAACCTGAATGTACTTTAAACAGGAGGCTGGACTAGAGACCTCCATAGGTTCTTTCCAGTCTCAATTTTTCCATGATTCAATGCATGTGTGCTGGCACAAAGAAAACAGGAGGAGCTCACAGAAAGCAGGACTCACCTCTGTTATGGTAATGCCTCTTTAAATCAGTCATGGCACTACAGTAACATGAGAAACTAGCTATACTTTGTTTTTTTTGGTTTTGTTTTTTTTGGTTTGTTTTTTTTGGTTTTTTTTTTTTTTGTTTGTTTTTTTTGGTTTGTTTTTTTTGGTTTGTTTTTTTTGGTTTGTTTTTTTTGGTTTGTTTTTTTTGGTTTGTTTTTTTTGGTTTGTTTTTTTTGGTTTGTTTTTTTTGGTTTGTTTTTTTTGGTTTGTTTTTTTGGTTTGTTTTTTTTGGTTTGTTTTTTTTGGTTTGTTTTTTTTGGTTTGTTTTTTTTGGTTTGTTTTTTTTTGGTTTGTTTTTTTTGGTTTTTTTTTTTGGTTTGTTTTTTTTGGTTTGTTTTTTTTGGTTTGTTTTTTTTGGTTTGTTTTTTTTTGGTTTGTTTTTTTTGGTTTGTTTTTTTTGGTTTGTTTTTTTTGGTTTGTTTTTTTTGGTTTGTTTTTTTTTTTTTTGTTTGTTTTTTTTGGTTTTGTTTTTTTTGTTTGTTTGTTTGTTTAAAATGAAAGCTTCTGTTTGCCATTGATTTGATGTAGCAATCAGGAAATTCCTATGAAAATACCATATTCTTTTAATCTAAAAAATTGTGTTTGGCATTCAAAATATGTAATTGGAGTCTGAGACAGACTTTTCAATATGGCCAATACTTAAAACTTTGAAGATATCAAACAGCTAGAATATGAGAGGAAAACTGAAATGCAAATTAGCTGTAATGACACCTAACACTTAGGAGCCTGCCTCCAATAGAAACCTGCCCACTTGCGCTGAGAAGCTTCTGGTATATTTCTAGATCTGCAAAAGTAAAAATGGTTTCAACCGAGAGGCAGGAAGGTCACTTCAGAGAAACATGGTTGCTAGGAAACATCTCTGAAATTTTCAGTATCACTGTTCAAATTCTCTTGACTGTTACTTCCTGCTATGTACAAGAAGCAGGATCAAAAGTTATGTCTGCCCTGATACTAGGTTTTTATTTTGCATTGCTAAAACTGCCTAATGTCAGACTTGATGTTTGTAGGGACACAGCAACCCACAGAATGCACAACCTACACCGAGTTAACTGTTAAGGTAAACACTGTGTAAAAACATCCATAATTCACAGCACCCCCCCTTTTAGATATACAGATCTGAATTAGACATCCATTCCTATTAAAACATATGGGAAGCAGGTATAAACCAAATGGGTTATTCTACCACCATGAAATTTTGGTTCTTTGGGTTAATTCTGTTGGAGAACTTCGAATGGCGGTACTTCCACATGTACTTTTAGTTTTCAGGGGAAAAAATAAACCCCAAAACATTAAAAGAAAATAAATCTCAATTTACCTGATTCAATTTTATTGAGTATTTTTCTTGCACACTGTACAAAGGCCTCTTCAACATTTTCCCCCGTTAGTGCACTTGTTTCCAAGAACATCAGCTCTGCATTTGACACCAGAAAAACAATCTCAAAACAAGTCTGGAATATCTGATGTAGTAATTCAAAGCATGAAAGTTAGGAACAATAAAAATTTTCTTAAGGAGAACTATTGTCAAATAGTATGGTCGGGAAAAATTAGCTTTTGAGGGCAAAACCACAAAAAACTTCCTCTGGAATTTATACATTAACCCTAGAAAGTTGGAATCCAAAGATAATAACCCGGGCTGTGCATGAAACCAAAGAACTTCACATAGTCACACATTAATAGAAAGTTATATGCAAAAGGACAGCCATTAGCCATAGTTGGTAGAAAAGACTATTTATAATTTATTTATAAAAGCAAAACCAGATTTTACTGATGGTAGGACTGCAGCACAGAAGCTCAGACTGAGACTGGCTTTAGCTGCCACAGAAATGTGTCCTCAGATGGGAAATTCTGAATGCTACGGACTAGGTAGCAGTCCTCTGGATCCATGCCATGCACTGAACTCAGTTTCCCACGAGTAAAACTCACTGCTTCCAACTGCAACACACCCCATCCAACCTTGCCTATGATCTATAGAATCTATAAGATGCTGAAAACTAGGAAATCGTGCTCTTCATTTTCTCCTCAGCCCTTTAGAGGCAAGGCAATACCTGAAGTTGTATTACATTCCCGAGGGAATATATCTGCACATAAAAGGTATTCTTTAAGTAGCAGCTGCGACTGAAAGAATCACTGGTAATAAGACTTAAATAGTACATGTAGTTTTGACTGCAGGCACTGTCCTCTCTCTCTGCCTCATGTACTGACAGAACTTTCTTCTCTGTAGATATTTGACAAGGTACAGTGGCCAAAGCACTCCCTAACTGCACAAAAATTAAATTATTTTAAGTATTAAGTATCTTTGAATGCTACATGGAGATTTTGTACTACTTACCATTTTCTTGTGCAAACCGGGATGCTTCTAAAAAAGTAACTTCACGATCTGCATCAAGATCCTTTTTGTTTCCACAGAGTATTATCACAATATTTTGACTTGCTAACATTCTTGCATCCGTCAACCAATTAGTAAGCGCATTGTAGGTCTCCCGGCTATGTAGAAAATGACATCCTTTATTAGAACACACTCAGTTCTCATGAACAGATCACCAAACTAAAACTCAGAAGGCAAATCTGTATTTGCGGCAAACAACAAATTGCTGCTAGTCAGGCAAGTCACCTACACATCTCGGTATGCCAGCTATGAACTGAGAAGAGTATCAAGTTCCTTCATGAAACTATTTAAAAGCTTCAAGTTTTTCAAAAGCAAAATTAAATCAACCACAAAATATAAATAAATACACACAATTATAAAATACCCTGTTAATGTGAAAAGCTAAAATTTTAAGCACTAATCTAGTTTCAGCCTTTTGCACACGAAATTTTGGGGTAACAGAATGAGTTATTGTTTAACATGGAATTCAACTGATACTTAAGTTTCAGGTGAGATTGTAAGAATTTACTAAACTTGTGTAGAAACACACGCCTGAACTTTCACATTTGTGTCAAGACCAATACCACCGCAGGGAGTTACCCTGCACACACCATTAGTCATTGTAGTGGTAGTCACAGATAAAGCCTTCAAGCAGTAAGACTGACATATGAGTCCAACTGACCTTAAGCACAAACCACAGATTTCAAAGACTGCTCAGAGGAGAACAGTCCACTCACAGGACAAAAAGCAACAGATCTAGCGAATCATCATTAATCAACACAAAACTTGATCTGACAAATATCCATCAACGGTGGCCAGGAAAAAAAGTGGAAATGTGTAATGGTAAGGTATTCTATTGGCTGCCTATAATGTTAAAATGTTAAAAGATGCAGAGATGAACAGAATTTTGGGCTACAGTTAAGGAATTTGTAGGTAGACCTAGCTTCTCCAGAGGATGACCTGTTACACCAGCATACTAATAAGCAGTTTCCACAGACAGGGGTGTACCACCTTGGTTAAAAGTGACTAAAGTCTGCTCTTAGTTTCTGTTGCAAGGCTTCCTGAGCCAGTGGTTGCACATAGTCCACCATGATTAGAACAGCTACTGGTGGGCCAATTCCCATGTATTTGTCTAACCCTTTGAGACTGTTTACATTTATGACATTCATAATATCTCATGTAAGCAAGTACCAAAACTTAAATATGCACTAAACCAGAAGTACTTTTTATACTTATTTTCTTTTCTTCCTGCTCATTTTCCATCAGAGGATTAGGTACTTGGGGAGGAATCATTATGCCTTAATTGTATCTGGTAGTCTATAAGCAAAAGAGTTGCTAGCTTTCTTACCTGGTTATATCATAGACAAGCAAAGCACCTGCAGCTCCTCTATAGTAACTCCTTGTTACAGACCTGAAATAGAATTACAGATGTACATTTCTGCAATATCTTCATTGTTTCAAATCTGGGTTAATATAATGCAATCTATATTATGAAACAGAATTCTCATTTACATATTTAAAATAAAATGTGGGTTTTAGATGACATTATCAGCTGTGCAGCAGCAGACTATTTATGACTAGACTTTTGACGAAGCACTTTCATTAAATATAGCTGTACAGGGATTCTCAAAGTCCCTTATGACCTGTGTGCTGCTGAAGCTACACATATCATGATATTATATGGCCTGATACAGAACTGGGAGCTGATGGTGACATCTGTGGCATGAAAACAGCTTAATTAACTTATGTTTGAACTCTCAGCAGTGAGAATGACCAAAGTAGCTGTAACTGAACAATTTAAGACTCCTCAAGTTGAAGAGGAGGAGGCAAGGAAAGCAAAGAAAAGCATCCTTCAAAAGGTAGAGGAAGAAGAGGAAAAACTGCTAAGTACGCAGAAGTGTGATCAGCCTTAAAAAGAAAAGAATTAGATAGATTACAAAAAGCAACAAGAAAAAAAGGACCTGCAAGTCTGTGAACACTTTGAACTTGAAAGAGCAGAATTTGCACAAGCCTCTGAAAGTACAGAGCCTCCAAGCTCCTCAGAATCCCAGGATATTTGGCCAACACACTGAAGAGATCTCATTAACAGAGACTACACAGCACTGCTCAGCTTTACCTAGTCATGGATGTATCCAAAGAACTTGTCTAACAGAGGACATTTACCTGGGTTGCTGCCCATTACTCAGACTTCTACGACCACGCCCACCTTTGTTAACCACTGGCCCACCCCTCCCAAACCAAAGAAACCTCCCACACACCACAACCCCCCCAAAAAATAAAAAACTGATGTCCTATTTGATGGTGAATGTACTTAGGAACACATTAGATCTTTAGTGAGTTTGATCTATGCCTCAGATGTACGACACAGCTAAAATACAGCATTAAAAGTACATTGGTGGTTCTAAGCCAACAAATACATTGCTCTTTCTTTAAGAAACTTAAGAGATCTCAGTCTTAGCCAAATGAACTTGACAACTGATTCCCGCCCCCCCTTCCCCAATAAAATAATATTATACTATGAAATTGTTTTCATGCAGATTTTGGACAGCTTACAACTTCCTGGCATTTACTTATTCCAAACAATAGAAAGTCTTCTAAACACAGAGTTAAGCACACATAGTTAAAACCCTATTCTGAGTTTGGCTGGTGAACAAACTTTTAGCCAAATATTCTACTTGTATACCTTAACTATCACAGAAAATACCCAATGAAAGAAAGGGCAGAACCTCTGATCCTGCAAGGCAGCATTGCTTTACTGAAATCAACAGATCTATGTCGCTATGTCCAAGTTGGAAGATCTGGCCTAGTTAATAATATGAAAGCGGACAAACAATTCCACTGACCAAGAAACTTAGCCTATTTATAAGCAGGGATAAATAATACCCAACACCCACAGCAACAATTTCATAACAAACACTTAATAAAATGATTGAAAAGGGTACCTGAATCTCTCTTGTCCTGCTGTATCCCATATCTGCAATTTTACATATTTTCCACCAACATTTATGATCTTTGAACCAAATTCCACTCCTATAGTATGATTTGAGTCATCTTTGACTACAAAAAGAGAAATAAAACCAGACTTATTTGGAGAATATTTAGAGTGAATAATTAGTTTTTACATAATCCAATTTAGGTATTATCAAAACTCCTCAGTGTTCAAATTACAAACTACTTCCTGAACCATCAAATTCAGTGCCACTCATAAGTCTACTGCCACCATGCAGAAATAAACATTCTTACAATTTTTGAACAGCTTATTCAATTCAAAATTACTACTAGAAAGGCCCTGCCTTAATCAAATCATTCCCAGTTCACATTCATAAACGCCAAAATAACTTTTGTACGCTTTTTTTTTCCCCCAACTATGTTTTCTAATACTTCGATGCAATTTAAAATTAAAATTCATGGAAAAGCGCAGAACACAAAAAGACACAGTCTTGCCCATAAATAAGCAAGAGCTACTTCTTTAAAGCACAAAGTTAAGATACTTGCTCTGTGTACACTCTTGATATCAGAGATTCTCAGCAATATACAACTGCCCTTACTAGAAACAAGGTCACGGCTCAAGTTCAATCATAGAACCATGCTATGTTCCTTAGTGATTACACATTACTACCCTAGAGCTATTCCTCAAGAGATAAGGTGAATTACTGTTTGGTTAAGAAAGATAACAGTCACCTTAGATTTACAAAGGTTTCTAAATGCATATTATCTTTGTTTAATCATGATGATAAATGCACTACCCAACAGGAAATTTTCTTTTATATCATCTGTTCATCTCTAAATAACATTTACAATGGAGTCTCTACCAGTATTTATCATAGAACACTGTCCTTAAAGAACACAAAGTGTCTATGTATTTAGAGACTACAGGCTTTCTAAATCTACTCAAGCAATTCAACTTTTCTTTTATCTGCTCAGTATTTTAGAAAAAAGATCCAAGTCTCTACTATATATCTAGGGAAGCTTATAGCTGCAAGATATAATTCTTAAAAAAAAGTAAGTCTGTATTTTCATCAACATCCCATTATAATTATTTGAGAGTAACAGAGAATACTGCTCAATATCAGGCTTTTGATTAGAGGCAAACAGTGAGCAATAAAGATTTACAGCATGGTTCTGAACATAATTCTCAGTCAAAATCTTCATCTATATAAATAAGAGAATTACTGGAACTTCCATACAAATGATAGATACTCATGTAGGCAAAGCCTTCATCTGTGGTACAAAGCAATGGAGAACTCTTACTGTGCTGACATGTACTTACATTTCTTTTCAATAAACTGGTGTAGTAAACAGGATTTTCCAGTTCCAGCATTTCCTATGACCAAGAACTTAAACAGGAAATCTGAAGAGTCAAAGACAAAAAAAAAAAAAAAATCCCAAAGCTAAATTTTAGTATGCACTCAGATTTTTGTCACAAGTCCAAGTACACAAGCCAGCTATTCTCTAGTAGCTGTTATTCCAAAGAGAAGGGAATAGATGACAAAATTAGCAAAATAACAATAAATCCGAAGAATAACCTAATGTAGTCAATAGTGATGTTACAAAGTAAGAGCTAAGAACGTTATTTGTTTATGGTGATACAAGAATGACAAGAAGAGATGAAAATGGCTGAATTTGAATTCAGTTAAAATAGGCTGAATTACAGGCATATGGCTGGCTTGTATTCCAGCAACCTGTTTTAAGAGTAAGCTTTTAACTATACTCAGTACAAATGTCCTATATAATGATGCCGCTTCTTAAAATCTAGGTTTTTGTACTTTTAAGAATTTTTTTAAAATTTTATTTTATTCGTAATCATTTGAACTTCTCTACATTAACTGCTTGATACTCATACTTTGTTTTAATACTTGTAAAGCTGGAACAACTACAGTATTTTTCTACAAAATTTACAGGCAAGAAATAATTTTTATTCTGGGATGCCTGCTTTCACATTTCCTCCATGTGGCAAATTAAGAAACAGGTACTTCTGGCACTTTACCTATTTATGAGCCATTTACATCAGTGTTCATTAGTAATACATGTATTCAAGATTTATGGTCCATTTGTATTGCTTTAACAGTTACATATAATGCTTTAATACTACCTCCCCAGATCTGCTTTCAGTTTGGCTAAAGACTGAAGAAAGCTTTCTTGTCTTACCACTCTCAAACATATGCACTGATAAACTGTGATTAGAAAGTTTACAATTGCTTCCCCAATATATAGCCATCAAGGCAACCTTTACAGATTGTGCAAGATTCACTATTTATTCTTCTACCAGCAGCAGCTTTTTTTACAGTCATCTTTACAACTTTATTGCACAGTTCCTTATAAATATAGCAGGTCTCCAGAAGACATCAGGTAAGCATGCAATGAAAAGGATTAAGTTTGCAATATCAACAAAAAAAAACCCCAACTTAACATCAATTTCATTAACAGGGTTCAGAGCTGCCAAATGGGTTACACAGATATTGGCCGAGGGGGTGGTAGAATAAAAAAAAAAAAAAAAACCCAAACAAAAAAACTATGTTAAGCAAGTCAAAGCACTGATACATTACTCTGTCAGAACTTTGAGTCTTTAGTTTTACAAATTGAATTTAACATGCACACAAATCTCCATGCTCATTCCCTTTATGCAGGAATTGTTATTTGTTATGTTACATCATAAACACGCCCTAGCAACGGTAAAAGCAACAAGCAAGTTTCTCACATGGTAAGAAAATTCCCCCTGTTGAGAAGTCAGTAGCAAAACAGAGGAGTATGAGCCCTGAGAATGTCCACCATCCGTTGTCTTCACCTGTCTTCCAAATTTTATTCATATTTAAAATGAGGTTTTTTCTTTTTTACATTTTACTTTTGCATGATTTTTCTTGTTTCAAATGTTGTAACAGGCTTGGTATAGATTCTGTATTCTACCCTCCTCGAAAGAGACTGCTGTTTCTTGCTCACAAATATGACCATTTACACGCTCGAGACATTCTGTTCCCAACGCCTCTCACTCTTCACGCCCCCACCCAGCTGCTCATGCTTTCTGGATGAAAAAAGTAGTTACAAAAAGGATTTTACTTCAGGTTGTGAAAATTTTGCATGTTATCCCCTGTAAAGAAGGGCCCTTCATGTCACCTCAACTGCAAAACACGCTGAAGCTGAGAATGCTTTATTCTAGCAAATCTTCACCATTAGTATGAAATGTAGGTATCATAAATAGCCCCAAATTGTTAGGTTAAGAAAAAACTCATCTCTAAAAGAAAGCCAAGTTCTCTTTTTATGGTCCAAATATCACTAGTTATCTGCCTTGTGTACCTTTTTGTATATTTAAACTACCGTGGGTGTGTGTAATCTCACTGGTTTTACCACTTTCAGAGAGTTCCTCAAAATGCGAGATGTTCTGAGACATAGAATTAAAATAATCTGTTTCTGGTCTCTGCAGTTTTTCCAAAAATAAATCTGAAATCCAGTTAAAACTGGTTCTCCTATGTATCTGGTGAATGCTGTTTGTCAGATTTTTCATGTTAAAAACTACAAAATTCAAGTCCACCTTCCTTTTTTCCATGGAAGACTCCTATTATTGACAATAGTATAACAGCTACTGTAAAACTAAACCAAGAAAAGAATAAAACCAAAACTATATTCCTACACTAATTTGCTCTGTGATTGTAAGCACTGGTTGTTAAACGTGGTTCATGAACCCATACTTCTACAACCCAAAAAACCATGCTGAACAGCTAATTTAACACACTGCTCCGTTCTGTGTAGACAGGCTGCAGGCCAGCGAGAGATTTGAGAGAATGGTGTTCCTGTCAGGGACTGATCTGGAATAGCTTCAGAACAGCAGTGTATTTTTCCAGAGGTGTTTTATGTTGAGGTGCTTTATATTTTGCTCTGAAAGCAAGAGCAATATTTGGGGATTTTATATTAATGTCTTCAAACTGATAACATTCTATCAGCACTTTATAATAGACTCCCAATTCCTATCAAGATTCTATTGTGCCAGACAACTTTAAAAGGGTGTCTTTCCTACAAATAAATCACTTAGATGCCAATTCAATACCTGCTTACTTAGTAGACAAAAAATATATTACCCTCTGGCAAAATAGCAAACAAGTTTTCTAAGGTGAAACTTGAAACTGCAGTTACAATTCACTTGTTTACAGTATGAAAGTAAATGTGTTTTACTCTACCATAGAACAGAAGTATCAAAGTCTTTTAATAAAAAAATCAAAACCTTTCTGCACCAAAGGCTGCAGCAATGTTTCCAAACACATGTAGACTTGTAAATGACACTTTCAAGTTACATTCACAAATGTAACTGTGCTTCTATCAGTTTAAATGCCAATTTTATGTAAATTGTTCAAAATAGCAACAGGCTTTTAGACTTATGTTAACAGTTTATCCACAAGCACTGGATAACACATTTCAGAAAATATGGAATACTTTGCACATTTTATCAACTGCAATGAAGGACAAGAAAAGGGATTTGCCAATGCTAAAAATCACAAATATACATATTTAACAAATTTTTAAGTTCACAGCCTAGCATATTAGTAAGGTAATACCAGGTAAGAACAGGGAGAACATTTTTCATTTTGTTATTCTGGATCTTCCTTCTTATAATGTCATTCTGTATGATAACAGGAACCACATCTATTACATTTTTATAACTTATTTTATTGCTTGATTTAGGACATGAAATATCTTCTTTGAACTGTACAGATGTATCTAAAAATTTAGCACAGTTCAGAAACACAGAAACTGAATGAAGTTGGACAGATAGCTTCTTTCAGCCCAACTGTAACATCACTGTGTACTCACACTCGGGAAAAACTTTTATATATTAATTATTTGCAATTTCACCAAACACAACTCATATTCTGGTGTTTGCGCTACTGCTTAATTGCTCTAGTTTTTCTTTTTGGTGTCCTCTTCCTGGAAGAGTTAAGTCACTCCATTTCATAGGCTTTTTTTTTGCAACTGACAAAGCAGCTCTGAGCTCCAACATTCCAGTTAGCTGCCAAGGCTGTCACCCTAGAGAAGTTTTTCTTTTGAATTCTGTTGTTCCTCCTTCATGGGAAAGCTGAAAAGCAGCATCATTCAGATGTTACAAATGCTTGCTACCATGCTGGCTACTGAAAAGGTCTAGAAAAGTTAAAGTACTGTGCCTGTAAATAAGATCATTATATACAGAAAGGATTTAGGATGAAAACTGAACTCTGTGCCAAAAGGAAAAAGGGTTACAAGACATACACTAGAGAAAGCATAAAGAGATGAAAGATAGCATAGCATGGCTGTTAAAGGAAATAAGGCAATATAAAGAATCAACTTACTCCCCTCTGTGAGCTACATGCATCACCTGATCCCAAACTGGGTAGGGGGTACAGGGAACAAAACTTATTTTCTAGCATCAGGGAAAAGGTGTGGCTCCACCCCCAAGATGCACCAGCAGCTAAACTACATGGGGGGGGGGGTAAGGAGGGGGAGCTGAGGGGAAAGGAGAAGGGAGACAATTGTGGGCTTTGACTCAAGTACCAGCAAAACCACATGGTTGATGTGGAAACCATCTCCAGACATCCAACCTCCTCCTTTGACTGAAGTTTATGCCAGCAGAAGGAACAATTGAACAGCTTCTGAGCTATTGCAGCTTGGTCTTTAAAATGTAATGAGAATTAAATTGTTTCTTATATGCTTGCTAATACAGAAGGGGGGAAAAAAAAAAAAGACCCAATTATATCCTCAATCTCAGCTCAGTCTTCTTCCAACTCCTTGATAAAGAGTAGAACTTATATTCACTAATGCTGACCCTTTGGAAACTCTCTCATTCACGCCCTGAAAAAAAGAGTCTTCTAGTAGTTAGACATCTTCTATTTTGCAGAAGTCTGCATAAGGAAAGAGTGCTCTGAAGCATTCCTACTGGCATATACTGCCTCTAAACGAGAGAAAAGAAGAGCTATTGTTCCTGCTTACTCCTTTCTCTAGCAGTAAGAGTTAACAAGACAAACAGGTAGAACAGATAAACCTGGCTCTATTCCAATCTGCATAACAAACGCTTGGAAGAGGGAAGATCTTCTTCCTTACAAGCAAAAGAGCTATGCCCTCTAAACAATAAAATCAATTTGAAATAAAACTGAAGGCCAGGGTGATAAATGCAGAGGCCATCAGATAAGTGGAAGAGGACGGGATGGGGAGAAAAGGATGAATCAAATTGTCCAGATGAAAAAGGAGTATTTTTGAATGGACAAAAAGACTATCTATTCTCTGACGATGACAGAGATCGATACACTTATGTGACCAGACTTGGAATAGTAGATACTGGTGGAGAAAACACAGGGAAGTAGGTACTGAAGAGATTTGACTGGAATCTTACATATCACATTTACTCAAAGGTAGTACAACCTTTTTCCATCTTTCCACCATTTAAAATCCAAAGGCTGCTTTGCATTTATCCATTAAGGCTAAGCTATTCTTATGTCAGTCTATATCTACGATAACACAAAGCCATGTGCACTTTGCTCTGGGAAACAGAAGGCATGTGTTGTTACATGGTAACTATCTACAGAGAGGCCACTGCATCTCAAAAAACTCGAGTTAAAATAATTTTTCTATGAATAAGAGATTTGTTTCCAATGTTATAAAACAAACTTTGTCAAGAATGACCCTCCTCTCCCAAAAGCAGCAGTAAAATGTTCTTTCTAAGCTTAGCCTCAAAATTCATGGAGTTTTCTTGTATTCGTGATTGTTTTGGTTTTGGCACTTTGTAAGGGAAATAAATTGATCACATAGGAAACAGATAAACAGATTAGAAAGCTAAGAACAGAAGATATACAACTGATGAAATAGATCTATAGGAGAGAAAATATGGATTGCGAACAGGGAATTTAGAGCCAAGACTGTAAGAGGCTACAGACCTCGGTTTGAAAAGAGGGAAGAGACAAGAATCACAGTAAGGGACAGAAACAGTAGGGAAAACTGGGTGAACAGAAAAGCTTCAAAGCAGACAGAATTTGACAGAGAAAAGAACTCAGGGAGGAAAAAAAAAATCCCACAACAGGAAGAGACACGTAAATTAACTGAGGTGTATAATGAAGTATGATAGGCAGAAAGGACAGACCACAGGAAAGGCTCTTTATTTCTCACGGATTGAGAAAAATATCAAAAAACATACCCCCCCCCCCCTTTCAAAGGGAAGAGAAGATGAAACCTCACAGCAAAATTAGTCACATAGAAGTCAGACAGCAAAATGACATTAAAAAAACCCCAAACAAAACCACCAACCACTTTCCTGAGTCTCTCTCTATGGGATGAAAAGCTTGAGGTTACATAATTAGAATGGGTCATAATCCAGGCGGTAAGAAGAAAAATCCAATTCATGAATAAGCATTTACAAGGGCAGAAGCTACAGGGATACCAGCACTGAGGCAATACAGTGACCACTGATCTCAGTGACCACTGATCTCAGTCACCAGGGGGAAACTGCCCTAATAATTCCATCATCCTTGACAATCACTGCAACAGCTGGTCAGAAACAAACCATGCTTTGTTAGGACAGCGAGCACATTAAATCCCAGAGAGTTCATCCAGCACAGAAGATCCACAATTTTATCACATCATACTGTTTACTTTGAACTGTCAATTGGGCTGCTACATATGTGGACAGGACACTACAAAATTAGATACTGATTACTGTTATGGTCAGAGATGGTATAGCCATTGTTAAATTTTATGTTATAACTTAGTTTTTGTTCTTCTATCTACTCTAAACCTTGACATTCTCAAGTATTCTAGGTCAGAACTTTTGTAGCATATGTATGAATAGAAAAAACATTGAAGCTCAAAAGAGAGATATACCAAACAAGAATTAAGCAAACAGAAGGAACTATCCACAACTGCAAAACTTCAATTTTAAGGGCTTGTCTTCTAGGACACCAAAACAATCTGTAAGTATCAACAGCTACAGTGGGCTTACAATCGATATTTTGCGTCTCTGGCACAATGCAAAAAAAGTTGTAATGTACTTCTTTAGGATACAATCATCTATTTAGCTTGCTTACTATTACAGCATCAAAAGAGGAGCACTGCTGAAAGTCCCTCTGTCATCTCTGGTTGTCTACCAACCCATTTGCTTAGAGACCACCAATCCCACTATAGGCACAGCCAAAGCAATCCCAGTTCTTCATCACAAGAGTTCAGAGCATGAAGAATTAATCCAAACTCAAATCTAGATTTACAAAGCACACCCTTCTGGTTTCTACATATAGGTTTTACATGCTCCAAAAAAGTATGGAAAAAAGAAGCAGGGTCTTAATATCCTAATGTTTGCACTTCAAGGGCTGCCCCACACTCTTGCCTCATTTTGCCCCTTAGTTCTATGCATTTGCTGTACACCGAAGCACTGACCAGTGGGACAAAACGTCTTAAGCACTGATGACTAGGGTATTGAAAATAAACTGAATTACGTAGCAGAAACAATCGGGTCAGCCTACTAGTAAGAACTCCTGATGCCCATGCCAGCCTCCCTCACAGTTAGCAGAGTTGTTGTGTCCAATTTTGCTTTAATTATCCAAACTATTCCTTATTTACAAGACTCTGCTCTAAGAGCAAGAGGATGCAAGTCCAGCTCTAAACTCTGAACAGCTACCGAATACAAGATGTTGCAACAGAAAAAGCTAGAAAACGTCAAGTGAAAGGGTTTGTCACAGTATTCAATTCTGATCTTACTCTCCAACAACCTACCACATTTGGCTTTGAATACATTTACATGTATGATGGCATTTTTATACTACAAAATATTACAGAACTGTATGTTATGGGAAGGGGAGAAAAACGAAATTGATTCAAGCTGAGTTGTTTCAAGCAAAGTTATAAAGAAGAGAAATGAATACTATTCAGTTGCTTCCTACCTCCTCCACCTAGCCAGCAATACTAGCAACAATACTAGCTCTGCTTACTTTTTCAGCTCCTCACTTCTCTTTGAAGTGAAGATACATCGTGTCAGTGCCTGCACTCTGACTTACTCCTTTGGGTGTTCTTCTACCAGCAGTAGTTAGACATCCATGCCAACATAGGGACATATGAACATACTCACTGATCTTTTCCCCCCCTAACTCACTCTCACAATCAGTTCTTTTTGATGCTTGCACACCTAAGACAACAGGACCGAAATCCTAACTTGCCCCTGAAAAGAACAAAACCTCCAATAAAAGAAACGTGCAGCTTCTCCCAGAGGACATGCACTGCAACTTTCCTTCTGAATTCACTTAACGATAACAAGTGGCTCCCTCGCCTAGATTCCACTTACGTTTCGAATCAACACCTCCACGCCATGAAAGATAATTCTGAACGCTCGCTGCCATATCAGCCCGGGCAACAAAGGCAGCTGCAGCGCACGCAGCTCACAAGAACAGGCAAAAAAAGACAAGCACACCTGAGCCGGGGCAGACACACCCGCCTCAGCCCGCAGAACCGCCGCCGCCACCGGCAGCCGCGCTCCTCACCCCACACCGGCTCAGCCCCTGCTCCGCCGCCGCCTCCCCACTCCTCAGGAGGTGACTGCCCGGGCCCGGGCCCGCTCCCCCGGAGGTGGCGGGGGGGAGAAGGAAGAGGAGGGTCCCCCCCACCCCGCTCCACCCCCGGTTCCTACCGTAGGTCTCGGACATGGCAGTCTGCGACATTTCAGGAGCGTCCCCTGCCCGGGGACTGCTGCTGACCGGCGGAGGCTCGCGGCCCGGCAGAGCCGAGCGGGCCGGGAGGGAAGCGGACAGGCCACCGGCGCCCCGGCCCGCCTCAGCCCCCGCCAGCAACGGCCGCAGCTGCGCACGCGCGCCCGGGCCGCCTCGCCCTCCGCCGGCGGCGGCGGGAGTGGGGCGGGGTGGAGCGCAAGCCCCGCCTCCCCGCGCAGGCGCGGCGGCCTCGCGGCGGGAGGCCCCGCCTCCCTCCGCAGTGGCCGTCCCCAAAACAAGGCGCACGTGCGAGGCAGTGGAGCCGTTGGGGCGGGGGCGCGAGCGCGAGCGCGGCCTACGTGACCACCCGCACACACCACACCCCGCCCCGGGCCAAGGCGGGAACGGGCTGTGAGGGGCGGCGGCCATGCCGGCCGTCTGCGCATTCACAAAAACCTCCCTCATCCAAACATACCCCCTGCTGCTCCGATGCCTGCCTTTGGCAGTTGGCGGTGTTTGTGCGATTAAGAAGTTGCCCTCTGCTCTTCCTGGAAAGGACAGCAGCTGGGGAGGCTGCTGCAGGGAGTGGGGTCCTCCTGTCTGCCTTCGCGAGGAATAGTCCCTCAATTCTGGCACGTTTTGACTGTCCCGAATCGGAGCCGATTCCAGGTGACTTTCCTGCTAGTGAGCATGCAAACGTTTCTTCCCTCGTGCAGAACCTCCCTGTGACAGTCCCTCCTGAAAACTGTATCCCACTGTCCACCTTTAGTCCTAAAATGTCTACCCCAGATTCTTTGAAATACCGTGTCCCCCTGTCCCCCAGTTGCCAGCATTTCTGCCAAAGGCTGAGCCTTTTGCTGCAAATCTCTTTGAGGGACATGGTATCTATAAGCTAACAGACAGGGAGTTGGGCTTTTTTTTTTTTTTTTGCAGAGCTCCTGACTTCACCATAGCTTTTCTTAGCTCCAAGATAAACCCCAAGGAAAGTCAGATTGTTGAATGAACTTCCTGAGTGCAATAGCACCTCATTTATATTATTCTTTATCTGATGTGTTATTAACTGCCCTGTGATACTAGTTAGTCTGGCAGCAAGGAGCACTAAGGCTCCACCACAGGAGCCTGTCCATCTTTTCCTTCCCCAGACCATACTTCCTGTGTGTCCTCTGCATTCTTTCTGCCAGTCCTTTTAAAAATTCCACTTCTGTCATTTCTGGCTTTTTAATGTTGTTGCTCACAACTTCCCATTCTTTCCACTTCTCCTTGGTTTCCCAAGCTGTAGGAAAAACTGCCTCTGCCCGTCCCAGCCACCTCTTTACCGTGTCTTTTGCTGGACAGAGGTCAGCTTTTAAGTTCCCATCTCTAATCAGTGAAACAATACACACTGAGCCAGCACCAAGAGCCCCTCAGAGAATCTGCTGATTATTCTTCATGCTGTGGATCGATATAGACAAAGAAACTTGCTACAGTTTTCAAAGAACCAACTACTTAATGAATTCATACTATTAACAGTAAATAGAGGTTGTATACACAGGTTCCCAAAGTTATCATAGCCCTGATGCACAGAGGATATTGAGATCTAAAATGTCACACGTGAGCATTTCTCTGGGGTATCTGCTCTCCAGAACGCTGGAGGAAGCTGAGGGGTCTTCACATGAGCTGAATGGATCCCAGTACGTCACAGACGAGAGCTTTGTGGCTGAAAGCTGTCCCCCAAAATGGTACATTTTCAGGCTTAGGTTGGGCCTTAAAGAAGTTTGGTGTAACATCACCAAATCCCTGATAGATGTTAGTTATTTTTGCTCAAAAAGAAAAAAAAACCAACCAAACAAAAAAACCCCTCAAAAATCTCCAACCAAAAGTGTTAGCAAAAAAATCCCCAAAGATCAGTTAACACAGAATTAGACAGATTTTACTAGATTACTGAAAATATGTCATGCTATATCAATAAGAGAACATGGAGATTTAGACACCTTGCACTGTATAAGCAGTACTTTAGGCTAAGAGACAAATTAGTCTTGTCAGACCTTGTTTTTTATTATGAGTATCTTGCAAGATGAGCTTGCTTGTATGGAGGTTATAATTTGATATATATGTCACTGTGCTAATGCCAACTCCTCTGCCTCCAACCACTGCCAATTAGTTTACATGCACATGCCAATAAAATACATTAAAACTGTAAAGCTCTCTATAAAAGCTATTAGTAATACTGAAGAGGAAGATGGAGGTTGGAAGAATAGTAAAGCAAAGACAGGAGAACATGAAAGATGAACAGGGCTCGGTGTTTCGGTGTTTCAGTGTTTCTGCTTTGAAGAGGAAATTAGAACAAAGAGTAAAATTCAGAAATAATTAAGAAAGATTGCACTAGGTTAGAAAATATATAGCTGATACCTCAGTAATTTGAGAATATAGGGTCCTGTGTGTTAATAAAATCATTCTTTCTGAGTAATCAAAAAATAAACAGCTAGAATTGACCTCATCAGTGTCCATCTTGAGTATGAGGGTGAAAAAAACCAAAAGCCAAATGTTTAATTCATCTTCTGATTTATGGTTTCTGTTGTTTACATCTGCTAGAAACTTCTGGCTCATGTAAAAACAGATATATTAAGTCAAATTGTATCTGCAGATCAGGCATTTAAATGCTATCATTTGTTCCTCAGATTAGTTTCACCAGAATTATTGTGCTTATAATTGGCTGTGGTTGTAAAATTGCTGCTCAGAAGGTCACGTTAAGGTTTCTCTAAAAATACTAACCAGTGTACCATAATATTAGTGCCTGACACCTTAGGAATGGAAGAGGACCCACAAGATCTCCTCAGAGCCAGAGTCAGGATGGGGTATTCTGTGAAAGCTCTTTCTTCCAAAATAAAATAACCTGACCTAGGACTTTGCAGATTTGGACACAGCTTTTAATGACCTAGCATTCCAAGTCTTGCTGTGGTCTGAAGGTGGCACTACAAGGCCATATGTGAAAGGCACTACAGTAGCCTGACACTACTCTGTGTTTTCTCTGTTAGTTTTGGCTGTGTGGCACGCAGTCCAAACCGAGAGACCCAGGTAAAATGGGGAATAATGTATTCTGCCGCACTTTCCTGTTCCTTATGTGCTGGATGTGGAAAGCAACCCAGTGTATGCGGAAGCTGCAGGCTTCAGCTCGATTTGAAGCAGCAATGAATGTGGCTCCATCAACCCAAATGAAACATGAAGATAGGTGATTGATGCTCTGAGAAGCCTGTGATTTCCATGACCTCCTTGTATGCAGTGTCATTGCCCAGCTGACTTCATCTGAAAACAACTGACATCATCTGAACACCGTCATCTTCAGCTTCCACTGAAGCTACCCTCAACCTATGAACATGGTTGTCTATTAATGTAATTGCAGTTATGCATGGAAATTTGTGTGTTGGATACTTCTACAGTCATGGGCTCATCCCTCAGCTGTTAGCCCACAGTGATGGGAGCTGGTAAAGAAGGTGATGCAAAGGGACATTGGAGCTGTAACTGAACTCCTTTATCTTGCCCCATAGTGAACTTTTTCAAGAATAAATATGAAGCCCACAAGCTACACTACTGTACTGGCAGCCAGTGATGGCTCGAGTCTGACATGCCGTATGCTAGCTATCTGTTTTTTTCTTTTATCGTGCTCTCCTCACCAGTAGTAGGGAGAAGGCAGCCACGCTGTGCAACCTGGTATTCGTGAAGAATCACCGGAAGCTGGGATAAGCTCATTTTAGGATAGCTTTATGCTGTAATGCAGAAGTACAAATTTGCCCTGATTTGGGATTGAGTACCATCTCTTTGTGTCTTGCAGAACCCTATATAACATTTTTAGGTGTTTTGTCCAGGGAAACATACTAATGCATTTTTACTAGCATAAAGCTATATAGAAGCCCTATATTTTTAAAAGAAATGTGCAGAATAGAAAAAAAAAAAAGATTTTAAAGGAAATCAGACTATAGGCCATAGCTTTCAAAAACAGTTAGCGATTTGATTTTGCAAGAATCATGTAAATAGAGTGAAGGAGCCTAAATACTTATTTCAGCATTTCAAGAGAGACACAGGAAAATGAAGGCAACAGAAATTTGGGACATGTTATAAAAGTACATTACTCATTAACCATGTCTAGAACACACAGGTTTGTGTGACACCTGTGTTTTATGAAGTTAGCCTCATGGTGTCACCGATTAACTGCTCTGTTGGTGAAATAGTGATAATGGAATGTAATTGGCTGCACTTGTTCACTTTTAACAACAGGGAATAGCTGAGGGGTTTGATATTTTTAATACCACATACTTGAACTAGAAGGTTTGTTAATAGATTACTCGGGGACACGTGAGACCATGTGAGTGTTCCCCCTTTCAAGCTCAGAGCAGTTCTTCCTGCTCAGGAGCACTCACATATAATGAAACAGTTGCTCATTTGGGTCCTGTTTCTCAAGTGACTATCCTTGAAGATGCAATATAGCAGTCTTGCTTCAATTCTGCCTCTTCAGTTGCTTTGAATGCAGCACCAGGAAGCAATCAAGGCTGGCTTCAGACATGGGTGTGAACCTGCATGGTTCACCTGGATGGCTCAGCAAGTAGTGCCTCTGTTTGGGTCAGTGTGTGAGCTGCATGCTCGAGGAGGAATTTGTCTTGTCACATCCCATGTTACAGGTAACCAAGTGGTGGATGCATGATCTCGTGCTCCCAAGGTCCTTGTCTCCCAGCCAGCTGAATCAGTGACCTGTCCAAAATGTACCATGATGCCCGTGCCTTGCTGCAGTGGGGGCTGCAAGTAGCAGTGTGGCTGGACCCTGGCCCATGGAAGTACTCCCACGTCCCTTGTTCAGGTGTAGCCTAAACACACACTGGTTGTCTGGGCACCGTCTGTATCAGTGCAGAATGAGAGGCACCTCCAGAGACCCAGGGATCGTCACCATCTGAGGACAGAATGGATCACTTTCTCTGCACTGGCTCTGTTATAGAGGAAGCCCAATGTAGGCTTCAAAAAACTAAATTACAGATACCTAAAAGTAAGAACTGTCAAACCCCACCCCAGGGAGTCTGGCTTCATCTTCCTTTCTCCAGGCCTTGCTTGTGCAGATGAAGGAGGGCCGGCAGTGAGGCACCAGGCTGGTGGGGAAAACCACTGAATCCCCGGGGCCTGTGCCCTTCGGCTGTCCCCTGCCGTCCTGCCTCCCCAGTGACCCATTGCTGCCAGCATACTCACAGCAGGCTCTGCTTGCAGCTGCTTTTGGAGGCAGCCAGGAGGTGTGTGCAGTCAGCTGATGGTATATTATTTTGCAGCTTCTAGGCCTGCTACTGGCAAGTTCATCATGCTGTTTTGTTCAGGTTTGGCAAGTAAAGCCGAATCTTAATATGCTTATCTCCCTCTCTGAACTGTTACATACCTTTAAACATGCAGTCTGTAGTGACATACTTGCCTTTGAAAGCCTCTTTCATTAAATAGTCTAAACAGACTGTGAAGCTCCTGGAATATGTTTGTTTTGTTGTGTGCACAGATGTGATTAGAGGGGGAGCTGGTGGGACACAGGCTGGCAGTGCTAAGCTCTGCTCAGTGGAGAGAGCTCCCTGACCGGCAAGAGTCCTCTGGTCATGAGGTGCTGTGATTTTCAGCCGCAGTGTTGTCAAAATAAGCTGCAACTGCGTCTAACGCTTTCCCAGTATTGCTCTCCCTCCTGAACGTGGTGATATTATGCAGCCATGAAAGCTGGGATAGGCCAGCTTTCATGTAAAGAGGCCAAAGAAGGGCACATTGCACGTCTGTTGTGGCCGTAAGGAGAGCTCAGCAGCTGGAAGAGGGCTGGGGGAAGAGAAGGCAGCTATCCGTGAGGGCATGTTTCTAGGGCTGAAGTCTTGCTGTGGCTTTGCATGAGCCTGGAGATATGATCTGTGCCAAGATGGTTTGAGAGGACTGGTCTGCAGTGCAGTGTTAAGCCTTTCACTGCTAAATATGTGCTAAATTTCTCTGAAGCCACAGAATATTTCTGTCTTAAAAGCTGCAAGATTAGCATTTTTCAACTTGCTATCATATACTCATGAAGCATTCCACAGAAGAAAATCTCTTAGTAACTGATCACCTATTACGGGATCAGACTTCGGATTTTTTTTTTTTTTTAGACACACATAAAATTCAGAACATCTGAGGTCTAAAGTTGCTTTTTTATACACAGTATTTTTGGTATGAAAGCCAAGGAATTCACCTTGTGTTTGCTGGGACAGAGGTGCCTGAGCTGCCCCACGTGGATGAGGTGTGCAAGCTCACTTGTGCTACAAAGAGGAAAGCTGGACAAGTTCAAGAGTGTCTGAAGCAAGAATCTGTGCCTAAATGTAACAATATCTGTGTAGCAAGTAAAGCTCAGTTCCCAAAATGCAATTCTGTCTCTGGCCACGCACATCATTTTTCATGGCTGTGTTTCTGCCTGGTTCACCTTCACTTGTAGATAACCTTGTAGCTAGTTTTGCCTTGTAGCTATTCTTTTCCATAGTATTTTTTGGAAAAGTTTGAAAATACTTGTGGTCTATGAAGAAGCTTCCTTCCTTTCTTCTTCTTTTTTTTTTTTTTCTTTTTTTTTTTAAATTACATCATCAAACTGACATGTTGATTGAAATGCATGGGCATGGATTTCCATCCAGCCTACCGTGCTAGTGACTGAATATTGTTATTGATGGCTTATATAAAATGTGTTTGATGATCTTATCTAGCTTCCTAGCTGTTGCTGTCACACAAAACCCACACAGATCTGTTATCACTAGTTAGAGGAGAGGTTGAAGACAAATGAGGCAGATATGTTTTTCAGCAGATGTTACAGAATTTTTAAGTCTGTCAGAAGACTCGACCCTCACTGTGTTTCTCTTTCAAAGACAGACGAATGTTTTTGTGCCTTTTAGTCTTTCAGGTGCATTGTACCTACAGCAATGCCTACAACTGGGTAGATCAGAGGCACCAGCTCTTCACAGTGCCTCTTGCTGCCCGTTACAACTGCCCCAGAAGGGCAAATTCCCTTTCACAACTGTGAGGGCAGGTACACTCGGCAGCACCTCCTTCTGGTTAAAAGCATGTGTTTAGGTCCGATTCTCACATATTAAGGTCCCTTTGGATCACTCTGGCAATGTAAATGACCTTGAAGCAGGTATAGATGAGGGACTCAGAGTCCAGAATTCAGCTCAGAGCTTTTCTGCAGCTGCGTACTGACTGGGATCGGGGACGGTGCCTCCCTTCAATCACAGGCACAGAAATTCAAAGCAGATGCCCATTAAGACATCCCAAAACAGGTACCCTGCCTACATCTACTTGGATACTTGCACACGTGCCCATCTGTCAGGATGGCACTGGGCCCAGGCTGGTCGGGTCCTCTTCATAGGTGCTGGTGCTGTGCCAGGCATGGTGTTTGGTACCTGACCTCCGTAACCTGGCAAGTGACCTCCTAATGGCACGGTGGCCTCCTCAGACCGCTAGCACATACGTATCTGAACAATGTTTGTTCACTCTTGACCACTCTTGTTGACGTCCCCTTCAGCAAAGGAGGAATGAGAGCTCGGGCCGTTTGCCAGATACACGGGTTGTCTTGCAGTAGGCAGCTTGGAAGCTCTCACACTGCTTCTCCTTTTAAGGGACAGGGAGCTTATGCCAGCAAAGCTCTTGGGCTGTTCCATGGAAGGTCATGCCAATGTCAGTCCATGGCAATAGCAAGAAAATTACTTTAAAAAAAAAAAAGAAGAAAATCCTGCTGAGCTCAAAGCATAAATTGAGCACTTCGCTTGCTGAGTGGATGAAGTGTTGCCTGAGAATATAGGATGCTCTTCGGTATGAACAAAAGAACAACAGAAGAGGTTTTCTGTGCTGGAAAGTGAAGTAAAAAAGAAATGAAACTGAGCAAAATCCTAGTCACAGCTGAAAATATCAGATGCAATTGACTCTCTACAGGAAGAACTCATCATCCTTTAAAGCTGCATAAATACGTATTTGCAGGCTTCTGTCAAGCCATGAAAGCTCTGCGTGTGTGTTGGTTTCAACACTATCTAGATGGACAAAGTCAATTAAAGCAATTCAATGTAACAGAAGCAGTGTAGGTCAGCTTCTTCTGGGAGATCGAAGAGGATAATTTTCTGACACCACTTAGCTGATGGGGTGATGCCCATACTCTGCACACCACTGACTGTGCTCAAAGTTTTGGCTCAGGATTAAATTTTACTACAGCTGAGACACACAATCTCTCTCTAAGTTCCAGAAATCAGATTTAGGTCTGCATAAGGTCCTTAAATATAAAGTCAATGTAAACAGCACAGGACTTAATGGAAATCCTATAAAAGTACAAATCCACTGGATTTGCTTCCTGAAGCTGTAGCGAGAGTTAGTTGTGCAGAAGCTACGATTGATCCAGCATGCCTAACTCTGTATTTTGTAACGCATCTTTTACAGCAGTGTTTAAGCACCTTGTATGTTGAGGAGATTCACGCTGATTAAGACAGAAAAAGATTGATTTCACTCCCTCTTTTGGAGACTCATGCAAGGTTGTTTTGGATGATCTTCTAGGTGGTTTCTGCTGCATACGTTCAAAAAGATAGTCTGCATCATTCAGAGGGGACATAGTGCAAGCCTGCTCTTGTTTCTCATGGGATAAAACTCCACAGCCCAGGATGCTTTACACTGTGTTCTTCTTTTAGCTTCTGCACCTTGTGCATGTTTGGGTACGTTTGCTCTGCACAATGGCTCAGAATATTTTTGTTAGTAGTAACAAAAATGTCACTCAATCTGATACTGTAAAAGGAGATTTTGGGAGATTTGCCTACAGCTTGTCAACACTAAAATTATATTAAAAGGCTTGTAATAAGATTTAAACTCTTGGGCCTGGGCTTCCAGTTGTGATCTTCTTCTAAAAGGATAACTCAAATGATGCTTATGGTCCATACTGATGGGAGAAGGCCTTGTGTCTAAATAAACAATTTGTAGATACTTTAAAAATTCCAGACACAAATCACTCAGGAGTCCAGAGGCAGGAGATCGAAGCTTTCTCTGTTGGAGACATTAGCAAAGATAGCACTGGATTATCCTCAGATTAAAAACCAGCCAATTAACACCTCTTGCCTTTTCCAGCTTCATTTCTGACCCATCATTTAAAAATTACTAGAGAAACCTCAGGGATTCATTAAAACTGAAATATAGAGGTAATTTTCTTTATTGCTATCAGCAAAGCAGTTATTGACTTGGGCTACTCCAGCACAGCCCAGCAGCAGTGTTGTGGTGGGCAGTCTAGAAGTGTCACCCTTAGGAGGGTTTAAAAGAGCCCTCCTCCCAAATATGCTGTTTAGGCCCTGCTTTCTCTATTTTACATTCTCCCTTTCTAATTAACTTTTAGTCAAGGGAATTAATATTTTGTTGCTCTACAAATGGTGTCCACAATATATAAAACTTCCCTATATTTTCATATTATCTTGTCTTCATGACTAACTGGAAGGAATTCTAGTGAACTTATAAAACCAGCACATTTTCATTTTCCTTCTTAACCAGGAAAAAGGTTTCCTATAACCTTGCTGGGTAACATACTTGCATGCCTACAATGAAATTCACTGACATTAGGTGAACATCTCACTTCTAAATATTCCCAACCTGTATTTCTGCAAAATTAGAGTATTCCCTCAGGGCTGGGAGAGACCTTCCTGGCTGGGCTGATAACAAGATTACACACTGATAGGCAGCCTTTCTTTGGAAGGAAATTTTAATACATCCAGTGTTTAATTTTGCTGGTAACAACTTTGGTCCTGTAATAGTAATCAGATTTGCTAGTGGCATGTCACTATAAATTTCTGTTACTAAAAATATTTCTATTTAATCAATTGTTAATATTGCAAGTTAAATCATAACCTATGCAGCCACAATACACTTAGGGCTTACTAAAATTTTCAATGAAAGCTTACAGTAGTTGCTGAACCTTTCTGTTGGGCTTTGTTGTATGTTAAAAAATAAATACCTGTATGCTAATTATAGCTTTACTTGGGTGGTTTTCTTTGCCAGTTTTTTGGGGGTACATCACACAGTTGACCAGAATTTTTCTAATCAATTTTTCTGATCATTGTTTTTCTCTTAGCTTGCACTGCTTACCTTTTACTTGTCACGCTAAACCCAGCACACCTATGGACAAAACGAAGCTGGATAGCAATGTTTGTATCTTCCTGCTATACGCTTAAAAGGGAGGCATTGAATTAATCCTCAGTCTTAGAGATGCTGGTTTCAAAATGACCAGAAATGGATGATTGTGCAGAAATATCAGCACCTCATGAATCACACACACACAGGTAAAAACTCCAGAACGACACAGACAGGGTCTTCCTGTCCCAACAGCAAAAACTGTGTTTGGATAAAGTGTGAGGGTTGCCAAAATGCAAATATTTCTTAAATTTTGTGCTGCAACACCATGGCAGGTAATAAAACCATGTGAGTGTAGTTATTTTAAAAATATTTAAATAAACAATAAAATTAGAGAGTAATCTTTCATTCTTAGGTCGTAAAACTTTAGCATGTTATCTTAGCTATTATCAACTAAGTAAATGATTTATTTCCCTATCTATTTATACGTGGCTGAATAATTATTCTAATCCCCTTTCATTAGTCAGATGATGTATTATAAACTGAATCCATTACAAGTTTGTCTTTTGTGGCTGATGCATTTTACACTTAAAACTTTGCCCAATAGTTCTCATCTGCATTTTCAGGAAAGGTTCTTCTTAACCATAAATGTATACAACAGGTTCTGCTATCTAAAAATCTTTAAAAATAAGCAAGCCCTATATCTCATAAACTGAGCTAAAATGAGAATTTTATTCAGAAAGCACCCACTGGATGTCTTGGTGGTTTTGCCTCAAACCTTTCATAGGGTTAAAAGGAAACCTGTCCCTCACCACACCATCCTATAATGAGCATCTTTTCCTGTTACAGGCTTTTTCAAGTATTTTCCAATTTATAGACTTTTAATACATGTTCTTCATATTTGGTAAAACATAGGAACCCTTGCCCCTGCCCCTGCTGAAAAAGTACCTTCCAGATTTGTGAACCTTTTTTTTTTTTTCCTTGGTGACTTTTTTCTTCACAGTAACCACTGAACCAGGGGGTTGGACTAGATGATCTTTAAAGGTCCCTTCCAATCCAAACTATTCTATGATTCTATGAAATTAATAAACTTAGAGAGGCTACCCACTGCTTGCTTCAGGCAATCATCACATAAATCCTTTGGGCTTCAACTTGCAAATCCTTACAACATTCTAAAACAACATCATTATTAAAAAAAAAATATTTCTTTATTTCATTCCTAACAAATTGTATAGAATTATAGCCTAATTTCACTGCTAAAGAATAAGCTTGCAGCAGCAATTCAGTCTTTAAAATTTCCACGCTGCCCGGCCAAGTGGCTATAAATTATGTCTGGTAGGGGCTGGTTGAGGCAGCTTCTGGGGAAGCATTCTCCAGCTGATACTATTTCAATTAATTAACATTGGAAACATTATCCACAACATTCTTGCTTTTAATAGCCCTAATTGGATACACGTAAGTGTCATGTATTAACAGCTCAGTGAAATTCAATCATTTGTGGACAATTCAGACTTAAAACTACATAAGCTAATAACATTACAATATCCTTAGCTTTCCAAGCATTCTCCCACAAAAATGTGTCAAAATAAATATTGCTTTGGCTTCCCCAGTTTAGCAGGTGTGCCCAAGTCGGTTTAGAGCAACTGCAATTAATTATCTAATTCTCCCTGGACCAATGCCCTGTGCTTGCAGTCATTGGTTTCCTCGATGTTGTTTTAATAATATGATTAATTTGATCCATCCTTCCAAAAATGAAGGCTCATAGAAAACAGGTAATTTAAACTGGGCTTCCAGTAGTTTCAGCCATCTGGCCACTATGGTTTGAATCAGGAATCGTCAGCGTCACCCCTAAAGGAAAGTTCCTCAAATGCCCCTAAAAATGCTCCCAAACATTGTTTCCAACGATGCCCCAGCTGGGGCCAGAAGCTGCTTTTAAAGGCAAGGCTTGCCTCGTCTATGTATAAATTGAACAAAATTCCCCAGGTGGATGCACATAATTATACATGTCTTCTAACCAACACTTCACTTTCAAAGCTGATATTGTCAAATATAGAAATCATAAATATCATTCAAATAAACCCTCATTAGTATCCTAGTAAACCGAAAAACCTCTAATAACATTACCTTTATTAAGAACAAAAATGCTGCTACATCAATCTCTTATTAAACGTAAATGCCCTAAACAGAATGTCCTTCACAAATCTGCTAGCTCTTACTTTCTGAAAGGTTTATAGAAACCTAGCAAATGTAAATATATTTTTTGATTGTACCTAATAAAAAATTTCTTCATGTGCAAATAGAGAAAACGCTTGAAATGAAATCTACCTCTTATTTTATGCAATTTTACTAATTAAGAGAAAGTTGTAAAATTCCTGGGGGCTAATTTTTCTAGCAGTTGTGAAAGCATATACAGCATAGATATCTGTCAAATTCATGAAGTGTTTGTATTTAGTCAATGTTAGTAACTCCCCAGAAGTGAGGCTGTGGGAAAGCACATGTAACCTGCTACTCCAGCATCCCCCTGCTCCCTGGCTGGCCAGCGGCCGAATGGTGGCCAGAAAGAGACTTGGAAAAAGCAAAGAAGTAGCAGCTGCCACAGTGGAGGAAGAAAAAAACAAACCACAAATAACTCAGCAATTGTCTTGGAGCAGCTAAATCGGGAAGTGTTAATTGGTAAAACAAAAGGCTGTGATTTTCTAGTAGGTTATTTTCTGCTCTGCTGTATGAAGGACCTGTTTTTGACAGCCCAGGGGGCACAGCCTTCCTCTTTGGGGACTGAGTGATGCCTTGGTCTCATGTGTGCCTGCAGAAGGTATCACTGGGAGACAACAAGGCCAACTTTGTGATGCTGGTCACTCTTGGGCACTGTAAGTCATTTGAATAATCCAAGCAGATAATTGGGGTAGAGGGCAGATCATTTACACCAAAGGTGAAGAAGCAGCACTGTGGCTTTTGACAGATGACTGTTTCAGACCAGGCAGGCAGCAAGGGCAAGCTTCCCATTTTGGAAAGCTGTTTTCTGGTGGAAGTAGTGTTTTCTTAACCACAGCACATGCAGAGCATCCTACCCGCTAGAATAACTCATCACCTTAGTGCATCCACCACACAGACATCACCTGGTATCTGCAGATCTTGCTGGCATGAGACCACCAGCACCCCACTGAAATGTGGATGTTTCTGTAGCAGGAGCTTTCACAAAAGAAAATAGCAAGTGATGTCTCATCTTCTGTCTTAGGGGAGAAAAATGTTGGTCCTTAGAAGATGTTTTTTTAAGTTCTGGTCTGTTTTGCAAATTTTCGTTCTTTGAACAACTACATCTGTTCAGCTGGCACTGTGTAACTGCTCTACCATTTTTCACCCTAGCTGAAGTTACTGGTCTGTGATAACTTGCTGCTGTGGATACATAATCATTTTTAATGAAGTTTCTTCTGGTCCTTACTCCCTCCCTTATGACTTTTCTGTTGTTTTGTGTGTTCTTATTTCTCATGCAAAGAAACAGGAATCTTCATAGCAGCTTGCAGGAAAAGTCATTTGTCTGAGTAAAATCCACAACTAACGTAAGTGGCAGCTACATGCTGGGGGAGGAGATGGATACATTAGGAATGGCATAAATTGTCTGTTTCTTCTATCTTGACCCAGGATCTCCTGGGAGGTTTCAGTTATATCAGAGCATAAATTCTTGAGGGGCTTGAGCCACGGGTTTCATCTTTCCCTCATTCATGATAATGAGAGTCAAGATGCTTTCCTGCATTGTTTTTGATTCACTGCACCAGCCTTGTGCCTGAATTATATGCCTGAGCATCTGGTTTTCCAAGGCTTGCAGTTCCTGAAGATGAGTGGAGGAGGCTTGGAAAACATTACTGTCCCAAATGTCTTGACAACATATGAAGATAAACCCGGCCTTGTATTATCCCACCTTCTAGTGATGTAATACAGGGCACAGAGCCAGCTGCAGGATGAAATTCACTGCGTGAAGTCACAAAGGCATGAAGCAGCTACTTTTCTTTTTTGCTGAGGGCCTGGGAAGTCAGAGACGCTGATCAGAGATGAGGCAAAGCCAGAAGATGGGCTCACAACACATCTCCTGGAGCAGAGCTTGTGCTGGAGTCCTGAGCCCACCCGCAGACTCTAACCTTGAGTAGGGGGACAGTGGGGCTGCAGAGCATCCCCTGGGAGTGACTCTTCCTCAGGGGCAGAGAGCGATGCCAAAAGCCAGGAAGGGTGTTTGTTCCATGTGGTGTGATGCTTTGCACAGTGGAGCTCCAGCCACAGCTGGGGCCTCAGGGCACTACGGCAGTTCTCAAATAAAAAGTAAGAATAATTTTTTCCATACCCTGTTCAATATAGTGATTCCCCAGGAAGACTTCACTGTGATGTGGGTAAGAAAAAACCAATGCATCGTAGGAGCCCAGGAGGACTCTCTCAGAGAGGTGCAAATGATGCGCTGGTGTTTGTGTCCAGCCACGTTCATCCTGGCCAGTATGGAGCCAGTGGACCACATCCACACTTAGGTTCACTAGTGCGCACCCAGCATTTAGATTCGTGTCCAAGGAAACAGGGTTTGACCTCTAACTGCTCCAAAGGGATTTCCTCACATTCTCCCATGGCTCTTACTCATGTTTTTCTTATTTAGTACAACCACACACTGAAAAAAAGCTCTTTCAGTCACGTAAAACTCCTCCCTCCCTCCTTCCGGACTATGCTGGGCCACATAATTTGGGTAAACTGGGCGGGGGGGGGGGGGGGGGGGGGGCAGTGTCTGTGTTTGCTTTCTGACATTCTCTGACTACAAAACCATGGATTCATAAAATGTACTTTCTGAATATGTACACATGCTGCTGACACAGTTGTTGTTTTGGCCAGCAGCCCTTTTCCCATGACAACGTTAGGGAGCTCTCCCTCTGTGCGGTGCCTCCTGAACTTTGTTCACTGCCCCTTTATATGTCAAAAGCAGGAATGTTCACTTCTGGGATGAAAGGAGCTAAAACACAAGCCAGGGTAGCTACACTGAACTAAGATCTGCATGATGACACACTCTTGTGTAATTTAGGGATAGGGCAAATACTTCATTGACCTTTACTCTGATATCTGCTTATTTATCTGTGTTAGATAAACAGCCAATGGCTATATCTCAGCCTCAGCAAACAGCAAGTTCTATCAGCACTGCAGATACCATTTGTTGCTTTATTTTATGGGAAGGAAGGAAGATCGCCTTTTTATTACTGCTTTCAGGGATGCCTCACTGTGAGGCCTGCTTTCCTCCGCCCTGGATGTTTGGAGCTTTTATATCCTTGGCCAGATTTTGCCCTCTGGCAAAATTCTGCCCTGTACAAGTTCTCGAGCATGTTGCACATTTAATGAGACTGACAGCAGTCAGCTCTAGGCTTAAAAACAGAAATAGCAGATCCTTATCTGAACTTCTAAGAACTGGGTGAGGGGGAAGGCACTTTAGTCCTGGTCATAGATGGAGCTTCCAACAAGTTCCAGCTTGGTTACTGTAAGACTGTCTTAGTCCTGGTATAAGAAGAGAGAGAGAGACACCCTTTGACTACAGCTTTGCCGATTATACCTCCGTTATCATCTAAAATGCTAATATAGCTAGGCCTTTATTTTATTAGTTGCAGGGAGTATAAAGCAAGCTTGTCTTATGCAAGCAGCTTCTCATCCCATCAGCACCAGCCTGGCATGAGAAGGGTGTCTCCTTTTGATTTTCTTGGCTTGGTTAATGTGGTTTATTTCACACTCGGAAGAGCTAGATGCTAGAACTTAGCGGGGGAGAAAATTAATTTCAAGCTTGAACAGAAAGTTTGGGATCTGGTTCAGATTTCCAGTTTGCTTCAGCTTGTGCTCAGCACCAGTGACTAGATTACTGAAAGGACCCCTTTGCTCAGTACTCCCCTTATTTATACTTAGGATGAGTGTGAGACAGAATCCCAAACCAAATGTGTCCCAGATTTTGAGTTAATTTGGACCTGGCTCCAAAATTTTCAGAGCTTTTTTCTCTAGGAATAAAAAACTTCCCTCCAACCTACGTTTTGGAGAATTTCACACTCAGTTTAGCTTGATCTCTAACCTATCAGCCTGCCCTGATAGGGTTTCATTTCTCTACTGAGTTCTGCATAGTCCTTTTTCTGATCAGTGCTTTGTGTGCATTTTGTGTCTGAGCCAAAGACCACAAAAACCTTACAAGGATGTCTTCATGGACTTCAGGGACAGCTACATTAAGCTATGACATGTGTTTCCGTGTGCCTTCAATCATGGGGTTTGGCAAAGTTGTGAAGAGATTTGGTTGTCTTTTACTGAAACAAGAAATCCTGGATTCGATTTGAGTCACTCTTTGCTTCCTCCTTCCTGTGCTGAAATGTTCAGTAACTTATGGACATCTTCCCAAGCAGTGTTAACATTTGATCCAGAAACCTTTGGTGACCTGCTGATTGCTATACAGCCACAGGCTAAAACAACTCCACTTTTCCTGGACTCACTCCAATAGCTTTGATCTAGAAACTGAAGAAATTTGCAAATGTTTTGTAATAGGAAAGAGAAAGATATTTTCCAGAACATTGAGAAGATATTGTCCAAAATGAACTGTTACACACTAAGGTGGAGATGACATATGAAAGAGTAAATACCCAGCAAGGCTGAATTATTAATGGAGAAAGGAAATTGGCTGCTTACCTTTGGGAATGGAAATCTGAATGAACCTAAGGTTTTAAAATGAAATACATTGGATGGTTTCAGCCCTCTCCCTGGGGTGTGATAATGTCAGCATCACGTCTTGATCTCTTTTGGAAATGCCCTTTCTTTCTCTCCTTTTCCTTCTCCCACAGCATATTGTTGCAGTATTGTTGCTGTCAGCTTGTCATTCTGATGGTGTTTGCTGCTTCTCCCAAACTTAAGGTGAGCAGAATTGCAATTGCGCAAGCATATATGGAACACTCCTGCTTGGTATTCACCAGCAAGGACAGATGCCTACCAAGCGGCTGGTGGGCATAGATTTTCAATACCAGTGCAGGCTGCACAGATTTATTTTCGCAGTCCAGTCTGTAATCCCTAGGTTTCTTGAGATGCTAAATGCAATTCTGAACATTCTCCTGTCACGCTGTGTGCATGTGTGTGCTCGTTGTTTGCTTGTGTGTGCATGTGCATGTGCATGTGTACATGTGCATGTGCATGTGTACATGGACATGCATGTGTATATGCTTGTGTTGGGGAGCCTCCGGGGTGCCAGGATTCATCTTGCCTTGAAGGGGAGATTGTCACTCTTCTGTCTTCAGAAAACAGGACGGCACTTTGATGAGTTGATAGAGAAGTCCTGGTCTGATATGAGATTTTTCAATCTCAAAACTGGTACGCAGCTTCAAAGAGTACTTGAACTCATCTATATTTATTGTTCTTCCCTCTTTGTCATGGCTTCTATTTTCTCTTCTTCCTGACAACCCAAACAAACAATGTTTCACTCCCTCTCCTCCCACTTCAGCTTGCACAGTAACAGCTCTCTGGACCCAATTGCTAGCTTTGCTTCCTTCCCATACTTGTCTCCTTCCTCTCCCCCCAGCTCGATTTCTGGCTTATTTAATCCACCTACTACCAGATGTTTCCACTATGCAAAAGGAACTTCTAGATACCTGCATGGGAGGCTTGTCTCATTGCAGTAGGGAAACCTGTTTGTTCAGGCAAAGGTATTAACTACACCTACATATGCAGCCATGCGATTTCAAGCATGGGTATCTGCAAACCACCATTCTGGAAGTTAGGTCTTTGTTTTGGTTCTGCTTTCTCTGACAATCTACTGTCAAAAAGACAGCAGAGAACGACCTCATCAAACAAGTTTGTTTCTTGCAGAAATCCCTGAAAGCTGTACAGAGGGCACAAGCAACCCTAGCATGGAGGGATGGGAAGGGCAGTTGCATCTATTCCACCTGGAAATTCTGCATCTATCAGGATAATCCAGATTTCTGGGTACTGGAGATGAACAGAATGGCCCAAAGCAGCTACAATGTGTCAGGGTCTGTCCCATAATAGAGGCTGAATGACAAGAAGGATTAACCATTTAGGTAGATAATGAAAACTGTTACATTTGATAGGGTAATGGGAAGTATAAATCACTGTGCTACATGACCTAAGGCAGCTACTAACAGATTAGAGTTTGGAAAAGGCTTTCCCCATGGGCAGATGGGCAGATTATTCTTCGCTTTTCCATGGCGGAAATTCTTGTCTCTAGCTCTCAAGCATTTGCTACTGGAGGATGTGATTCCCTGACATTTAAACTGGTGTGAGACTGGGCTGCTACAGACTCCCACCTTCAACCCTACCTACTTTTCCATGCAGGAGTCTCCATCAAACCGAGAACGAGGGAGTTTCATCCATGGGCACCCTCTGAAGGGTGAGTGGCAACTGGAAAACGCAGCCTTCCAGGGGCTGAGGCTGTCCCTGACACCCACCCATTCCGGGAAGTGGGTAAGCATCTCCCTAATTTAAGGCAGATTTTAAACACCTCTCTATTCAGCATTGAGATGATGCTTTGCCCTTAATCCACACCTCCAGACTGTTGACAAAACTTTCAAGCCTGTTTAGATATGCTCTGAGTCTGGGCTTGCTTCCTAGCTGGGGCTGCTAGGTCTGGGTCAGAGCCTGAGGTTGTTTTTAATTAGGTCCCTCATCTGCCCGCTCTGCCATGTACTGTGCAGTTCCCCAGTGCCATCTCATGGCCCTCCAGGTTTCATTTACTGATGCTTGTCCATTTTCACTTTGGATTCCCCTCCTGTGTCCTGCAAGCCCCTTACTGCTTACCTACAGCCGGCTGGTGCCGGGGCATGGCTGCAGTCCCCAGGGCCTGGGAAGCGAGCCGACCAGCGTCAGGAGTCGTCCCTGCCGGGTGCTCACAGGAGCCAGAGGAGCACTTCAAGGCTCAGTGAGCTCCTTGCACAACGTGTTTGTAGGCTCTGTAGGTGCCGGACTGTCTCAGAGAGGCTGGAAGAGGGGATCAAGCAGTGACTACTCAAGGTGAAGAGAGAATTATGCCTCCTAAAGTAAGCATAAGCTGACGTTACGCCTAGTGTTAAGAGCGTGAAGTTAAACACATGCTTATGTGTTTTTTGCTGAAGTGGGTACCTTACTGCATTGAAATAGGGCCTGATTCTGCAACCCCTGTGTGTGTGAATAACACACGCACGTACACATATAAGATGAGCAGATATAGACCGACTGCGGGGACAGCAGGAGAGGATGCTGGGGGAGCTCCAGCCCTTTCCACGGGACCACCTAATTCAGCTCACACATGCACAAACACTGCAGTAGACAGTGCACAACTGTATAGCCTTCTCCATCCTCAGGGCAGGTCCTGAGGACAATATTGTAATTCTTGTGAGCTGGCTCAGAAAGCTAAACAGGCTGAAAACTAACTTGACTAAAAAGCAAGAAGCAGTTTGTTTTCAGGCAGGATCATGTATGAAGAGGGCACCTCAGGCCAGTCCCCAGATGTTTCTGGGAGGGGAACCTCAGCACTGAGTTTTCTGGTAGGGCTGATGCTCCTGTTGCTGCACTCTAGATGGACACAGCTCCCAGGCCCACTGGATGCAGATCCCCAAGCTCTCTTCTTCCTAAGGAGTTTGGCTGCTTTGGGCTGAAGTTTTAGCCAGCAATAGAGGCACAAAGAGTCTCAGTCCTGCTCTTCAGCCTGTAATGTAACCACTGCTCAACACAGGTCAGGTACAAAAAAAAGTTCTTTTGCAGAAGAGTTGGATAACCCAAGTATTATATGCAGAAGCATTCCTATTAACTACAAAACCATAGCACTCATTTTAAGTCTCTGCTCTATACTAAAACCAATAATCACACCGAAAGCCGCTCACCAATTGTCTCCCTGATATGGAAGAGAGAAACTTCAGTTCTTGCTCAGGAGGAGCGGAAAATAGAGCAATAAAGCAAGCCCTGCTGCAGGATGTGAAAATGGAGCCCAGCTGCAGGAGGAGCTCTCCTTTGGAGTCATGGCCTTGGCACCCTGGGAGTGTCCATCCACATCCAGCTTTCCCCTGAAGCCTTTCTGCAGAGTTAGAAAGAAGGAGGAATGATCCTCTGGTGCCTCACACCTTCTCGAGAGATGCCAATATATCCAACACAACAGAGATACCAATCTGAAATAGCAAATACCAGTATCTGGCTTTATAGCTCATGTTTTCTGGATGCTTAGCCTGCAAAGGGAGAGCGCGTGCTTGGCTCTGGGTTTGTAAAGCGGTATGGACGTTATTAATGATTTTCAATTAAAAAATAACAACAATAATGTGGACAACAGTGCCGCTGGGAGTGAGGCTGCCGTGCCATATGCTGCCAGGCAAACACGAGAGGAATCAAGAACCAAGGGCACTGGGAGGCCGGCCTGCATTGTGCCTCCTTGCTAAGCTGACGTGAGGTGGCAGTGTTTCAAAATTCAGCTGCAGCACTGGCACTGCTTGAGCTTTCCACTTCATCCTCCTACAGGGCAAAGATCATCAGTAACACTCTTCCATAAAGGGTCATCTGCCTCGTGTTTGTTCTTAGGGTTTATTTCATAAACCACTTCATGGGAACAGGCTCTAAAATTTACAGGAGCTGATTTAGAGTCTTTCTTTGAAATGCTACTGTGTTTTGAAAGTAAGAGACTGGCACATAAATATGTTTGCTATAATTTCAGGTGTAAGTTTATAGCAGGCTAGTAATATAAGCTATTTTAATATGAGAAGGCCTATGCTGTTTTATCTTATGTCAAATTTGGAGGCACTTAGGCTAAGACAAATAAGCCACTCCTACGCTGTTACGATTGCTCAGTTGGAAGGCTCTAGTACTATAAAGCATTGATATAATGGGCAACTTGTCTTATGATGACAATTTTCTCATATCTACACACAACCACATTTGCAGAGAGATGCTGTAACACATTTGTCTTGAGCATCACCTTATGTGCTCTGTGAGATAGCACTGTATCGGGTGTCACAATGGGGGACACATCAGACATCTCTGGTGCAAAGGGCCATGGCTCTTGGTGGCCCCTAAGAGGCGGGCTGGCTTGTAGGGTGATTCTCAGGCTGGCTTGTAGGGTGATTTGTGGGACAGCCCTTGCAATTGCAAGGCAGCACCTCTGTCGCTCTCTCCCTTCGTGACTATACAGGAGGGAGATCAGGGGTTGGCAGATCACATCAGCACAGCCTGACAGGCAAAGCCCTACAGCAGGAGACAGGCTGTGTCAAGGGGGCTGTGAATGCACAAGCCATGTCCCCAGCCCCAGGGAGGTGTGAGGCTGGAGTTCACAGCATGGACTTCAACTGCTGGAACTAAAACCTGTGCTCAGGGTCCAAAATTAATCACAATGTATTACAGGGTCATGCTAGAGTCTTACACATGACATAGCATGAAATGAGCAGGAGCCTTATGGTGCTGCAAAACTGGCCCCCACCTGCACATGATCCTTCATTTTAAAGACCCCAGCATCAGGGAGATCTTCCTGAGTAACTTTTGTTAAAGTAGAAATCGCCTGGTGAGAAGGTCAGGTTTGCTGAGTCTGGAGAAATTCTTTGCTGGGTAACTTTAAACGCAGGAGTTACATGAAGTCAGGGTACTTTAAGATCTCTTCTACAAAGGAATAGGATTGCAAATTTGAATCAAGTCTTGCTGTCTAAGAAGGCTGCTTGGCTTGTAAATCAGTCTCTGTTTACAACTGCCAGTGACAGATCCCACGCTATTAAAGATGATGTCATTTCATAGCGAAGTATCTGCTTTTCCCATGCTAAAGATGGATCTGCCACCCAGATCAGACTCTTGGCTCATCACATCTTATTTTCTGCCTCCGGGGATGGACAGTGGATGGTGCTGTAAAAACCAGCAGTTCTCTTCACTCACTCCTTTAAAATTCATATATCCAGTGAAACGATGCTACCTGTTTGTCTCATCACCTGCACATGCTCAACTAATGCCCTAATGCATTAGACTTGACTAGACTTTTAGTGTCTTGCATCATATCAGATCTTGCTGACTGTATGAAACATACCAAATTTGTATTTATTCTCCCAGAGCTGTACCACCAAAGATTTAAGTGCCTGATTCCCTATCGGTCTCCAGTGCGTCTGCAGGGCTCCCCAGGAAACTGCAGCTAGGAGTTTTTATTAGAAGCCTTTGTAATAATCACTTCTGGCCTGATCAGCAAGGGTTTTCTAATAAGCATGATCAAGAATGGGTAAAAGAAAGAAAAGCCACACTTGATTTAGTCAATTGTTAATGAAAGCATATTTCATTTACTCAAAGCAAGCATGCTATTAGTGCACCCGCGCACACACACACACTTTATCTATCTAGCTATCTATCTAGAAAATAGAACCAGGCACACATGAATAAAGTACACCTACATATTCTGTCCATCACACTGCAGCCCTGCCTCTGTGCTGTGAGCCCATCAGCTCTGTCCATCGGAGCAGGCTGAGGCTGGAGGTTTGGGTCAGGTCCCGCAGCATGCCAGCAGCACACACTCCACACCTCCATGCCTGCCTTCCCACCACGACGGTGAAGGGCGATGTGTGGTCACTGGGGAGACTGCGGTTCCTGAAATCCTAGAGCTCTGCTAGATGTTAGGCTGAGCAGCTACATTTTTTTGCATACCAAAAATCGCCCCTGGAGGATCAAAGGGAAAAGGTATTTTTTACTTTTTGGCCTTCAGACTTTAGAGACGTTACTGTTACACCCACATACAATCACTGCAAATGGCTGCCTCTGAGCAGGCAGTGAAATGCCTAGTTTGTTGAAAGTGCCTTGGTTGATACTGTAAAGTGTCCAGGAATAAAACCCACAGTAGGTCAAAACCATAACTTCAGAGTCAGGCCAAACGCATGAGTTGGGAGCTGATCCTTCCGTGAAGGATTTCCAATGTTCTGGCACTGCAAATGGCTGTTAAATATCTGTAGGCACTGTAAGGTCTCTTTCCACTGCCAGACTGGTATAAAGAGGTTTTCATGTAAATGAGAATTTGGCCCCTGGGAGTTCTGCCTAGGTAAAAGCATTTGGATTTAGCCCATGTATTAATATAAATTTAGGCTTACTGTTGTTCCTCACTGTATTGAAAGCTAATGTTCTAGCTGGTTCTAGCCCTGACTAGCTACTATCCCAGTCACAAAGGGACTTGCACCTCGTGCTGCACATAAAAGACACAGAATAGCTTAGATAACTTTGAAAGGAAGCCCTTTGCACCAGCATAGGAGCTGGGGGTTGGTATTTACAGCAGAGAAAATCCAGGCTGCAACAAATTGGAAAACAATATGCAAATATGAGAATAAGCAAATTAGAAAAAGGGAAATGGAAGTGGCACTCCAAGGCAAAATCCATTCAACAAGACAGCTGAAATGAACACTCAGCGTCTTGTGGATGTAGCCAGCTGATAAAAATATTCACTGCTGAGAAAAGTCATTACTCTGAAAAAGAAATAAAGATTAATACTCAGAAATGAGGAAAAGGCTGGAAGTCCCCAGTGACTGAAAGATGAAGAACAGCATCGTTTAGGCTTTGCTCGTTGTTGTTGCTAACTCTCCAGGGAGACTGGGGCTGTGCGCTTTGTAAGCTTTATTGGAACTGCATTGGCATTAATCATGTGCCTGAAGGCAACATGGCATGTTGTTTGGCAAACGATGCTGTGTGATATAATGGGAAGGAAGCACTTTTTTTTCTTCCCTTTAATAATGGTCACTGCACATAGACTTGGTTCTGATCTCACACTGGTTTTATATAGTGATTTCTCTGATTTATGCTGGCATGTAAAGGAAAGCAAGGCCAAGATGTTAGGGTCGATACATATCCAACCTGTCATCACTCATCTGAAAGTGTTCTGTGAATTACATTGGAATAATACTAATCATTTTACTAATTGCAAAACTGAAAAATGGAGAAGAAAACAAAATGAAATAAAAATCTTCTTTTTCTTAGATGCCTAGGGAAGAGAAACATGCTTGTGCCACAGGAGAACAGGGCTTTAATCATAGTTTACACCATTATGAAAGAAGATTTGGATCCAAGAGGTCTGTTAGAAAAAAGGAGGCATAATTTGAGTGCTCATGTGAATAGTTTGCTTTGGGTTATGGATCCACCCAAGGTGTGACTTAGGATACGGATGTCCCAGGTCATTCCCAACAGGCAGTTTGGAGGCAGCCATCCCATTTTCCTGGAAAGAAGACTTTAGCCAGGCAGATGTGGGCTGCTTTGGGCCACTTGTCCTCAGTGCCAGAGAGTAGTCTTTGATCTTTTTTTTTTACTCATCTGGATACGGCCCTGGTGACCATAATTTAGGTAAATAGTGCTATCTAAATGGGAGTCACAGGGTTTCTTCTGGTGCTGCACGATTGATGTCTTTGCAGAATAAGCTGGGCAGCCCGGGGATAATGCAAGACAAGACTATATTTCAGTGCTGTAGAGGCAGGATGCTGTAGTACAAGCCCAAAGATGGGGGCAGCCTAATTATCCTGAAAATTTAGATTATTCAAGGATCATTAATACTAGCTGAGTAATCCACTGGTATCATTTTTTTTCTGGATGACAGTCATTGCCATCGGCCAGCAGTTCAACAGGTAGCAGCTAAACGGTAAATGATATTACCACAACTCCTGCTCCCAAACCGTCCAGTCCAACGGCTGGAGTTGGACTCCACTGCTTTTTGCCATTGCTGTCTGTCCACCAGCAGCAGGTGATGTGTCTTGGCATACCTCACCCTGGGGAGGAGGCTAAGCCCTCTGTGACTGCATTATGTGGAGGCTCCTGAAATTTTCAGGTATTCCTGAATTGCTTCCTTAGTCCTTGATAGCGGACATATTTCTGACTCACAAGGCAAAGTTCTGGCAGTGCTGGGAAGGAAGAGAGCACAGTCCTCTGCCATTAGGTACGATGTCTAATTGCCTTAATCCATCAGAAACAATCTTCTCAGCAGTGGGGTATGATGCCTCATGCCACCAAGGAAGGAAAATTAAAGGTTCTTGATGATTAGCCAGGGAAGCTGTCACTGAGCCCTGCCCAGAGCACTGGGAGACAGAGCTGGGCCCATTCTCATTGTCCCTGAGGATAACATAATCCCCTTGACATGAAAGACCTAAGTGGAGAGCAAGTTTCGTGCTGGGATAGTGCAGACCTCTGTCTCAGCATCCCCATTTTTTAGCATCCCCAAACTTTCAGAGCACCAGGAGCCATGGTTGCTGTACACCAGAGCCTGTTTTGTTGTACTAAGCCTGCTCCCAGCATACAAAAACATCCTTTCATTATATGTAGTAGCACAGTAGTGCTTCTTTGCAACACCTCTATTCTATACAAAATTAATGCTGCATGAAAGTAAGATAATAAAAATGAGAAGTCTGGGATCCCTCTGGTCCTGCAGTATGACCAAAGAAAACTTTGTTGCTGCACTTACAGGGATGTTTATGTCATGTTTTAGGGAACCTTTAAGAAGTTCAAAGGCACATAATGGTGCCATCTTTCATGTCCCTCCATCAGATGCCTTGGTTACCAAGAGCGGATTCAATAGTGCAGGACTTTTCAAAAGATGGCAATCAGAGCGCTAGTGTTGGACGCCTGCAGGAATTTGGGCCGCTTGGCATTTTGTCCTTGCCTGTTGCTCTGCCAGGCTTGGCGCTCCTCTCGGGGAGGACCATCCCCGGACAGGGCTGCCAGCGCGGCCGGCTGGGAGACAGCAGCAGGAGCAATACCAGAGCAGCAAGGGGGAGAATCAGGCTGTCATGGGCCAGCACCAGGGAAATCTCAGCAGGTTGGAGGGGAAGTGCAGGAGGCAAAACCTCAAATTGTGCTTAGATGTTCGATGGGACGATGGGCTGAAGCAAAGGTTTGGAGTCATCTTTTCAACAAATTCAAATAGTTTTGCTACTCTGAACCAGAGTGACTGTGAGGTACAGATTAGAGCTCCGTCAGTTGCTTCACCCAGACAAAAAGGTGTGTGTATATAGCCTCAGCCTTGCCAGATAAAGGTATTCATTGAGTTTTACTTGATTTGTTGTGCGTGTTTGCTTTTTGTTGGGGTTTTTTTTGAGCTTTTGGGTCATATTTTAAAGATTTCCCCCATAAAACATGAGAGCTGCAAAATTCTTCCTTGCAAGAAATGAAAGCCCTGATTCTGATACACTCACAGGACTCCAAGTGAAAGGGCTTTAAGGGGAAAAAAAAAATATTATAAGATTCAGAATTAAATTACGAGCACTGAAAACATTGGAACCGACATCTTTCTCTCGTTGAGTAAATAAGAAACCTCTGCTTGTCTCATCCAAGTGGTATCTATGAGTAAGTAGCTGGGAATCATGAAAGCTACAGCCTCCTCCTGTAAGTCAGAACATCTATCTGCCAGGCACTTCTCAGGAACACTTACCTTGTAAACTCTTTCCAAGGAAGCTATTAGCATTGATTTCAATGTACCTTCCCGTACACAATGGTGATGCTTTTTCTCTAATAGAACTTTATTGTTTGCCTCTTTGCTCACACAGCTTTTCTGCTTATACACATTTGTCCTAACAGCAAGCTGCAGAAGCAACAGAGGGCAGAAGCCAGAAATTACTCATTTATTGCCTTCCCCTTTTTCAGCGCTCTCTGGGTTTATACTAAGCTGAATGAAATGCAACATTCTAAATAAATAAATCATGCAGTGCAAGATATGAGGGGAGCAGGAACAAAGGAAGAAAGAGCCCTGTTTGCATTTGGCTGGCAAACTTCAGAGCATGCTGGCCTAGCGTCTTTCATCACTGAAGAACCATACAGCAACTTCTCAACCCTCTATACACATGCAGGCTTGTATTTGTGGTTGCAAAGAGAGTCCTTTCAAGCATGTAAACTCTTCACTGTCTAAGAATATCTCTCAAAGGTGCAAGCTGCCTCTATGCTTACCGCCAGGATATTAGCTCTGAATCTTAGCACTGACACATAGCCAGAAGTATGGACATCTCTAACAAGTGCATGCTACTTGTACCTCACGATTCTGGTCCTCAAGCTCTTTCCAAACAAAACCAAAGTGTCACATTGATTGGACCTGAAATATCCATAGGCCCTGGCTGAGGAAAAAGGTGCATGTCTGTCTATGTCCTTTTCCAGCTGCGCATTTGTTTTTAAGAAGTGCTGAGCATCCACAGCGCAGGGAGGCTTCCCTTTGGGGTGTAGCAAAGTGGGGTTGCTCAGAAGGTTTTTGCTTCCACATGAGCACCAGCTGAGCACAGCGCGTGCTGCAGGCCAGGAGATGGGGAGCAGCTGTGCCACGACACGTTGCCCTGTCAATGTCATTGTCACCATCGCAGAGCTCCTGCGAGTGAGCTCCAGCAGGAGCAGCAGGTTCTCAGCACCCCCGGGCATCCTGGCAACTCGATGGGCGTGAGTAGCACTCGTTGGTAAAGTGGTGCACAGGCATCATTTCAGAACAGGGCTTTCACAGAGCTGCTTTTGGCATTTCCACACTGTAGCTTTCACCACGTGCAGCAGTCAAGCCTGAGAGTGTGATTTGGGGAAGAGGATCAATAAGGTCTAAAAAGCAAGAAAACAAAACCTTTAGGACAGCTGATCGTCACTCTGCTGATGTGCAATTTCATCAACCAGCAACAGCAAAATACTGCTCCATGTCACGGCAGGCTTGGAGAAGGTTATGTTCTTACTGTCCCACAGAAAGCAATAAAAATATTCCTGATCCTTTTCCTCCAAACAGACCCTGCTTGAATCTGATCTAAAATCTGATGCACTGGGAACAGCTTCCTTTTGGGCTAGACCTCAAACTGCGTTTTGCCTTTTTGCATGGCTTAAACTCTCCTGCTGATGGTTGTTGATAATGAAGGTGGGCCCAGTGTTTCTAGGGTTTTCTTGTGGGCTCTGCACTCATGTCTGAGGTGTTTCTGTGTCCAAACTTCCCATGCTGTTGTTTCAGAGGTGTCCACCTGCCCCTGGTGGGTTAAGCAATCTTCTTCCTATCACCCCACCCAGTGTTCGGGATTTCTGATGAAAGAGGGAGCGGCAATGTCAGTTACTATTATTAGAGTGACATTTTTACATTTACTGACATTTCCTTCGGTTTACCAGTATCCCAGAGCCAAGTCAAACAGCCCCACCTCCTCTTGCCATTCTTGCTGCTGACAGCTCTCCCCGGTTCACCTTGTGGTCATACATTTCCAGGCAGTGCTGTGCTTAACTTCATGGGACAGTCACACTCTAAGTCCCTGGTAGAGGAGCCAGCCGGGCAGCTCCTCCACCCCGAGCCCAGGCTGTGCGGCCCTGGCGCTCCTCTTTCTCATTACAACTGTGTCCAGCTGTGGTTAGACTTTACCCCTGCAGCACGAGGAGCAGCCAGAGGATGTTTGCACCATCACAGCCACCTTTCTCACAACATGCCTTCCTTATCACTCAGCTGGAGGGCACAGGGTTCCTGGGTGGGACAGTACAGCAAAGATGACCTGAGAGACCATTTAACGACTTCTGCTTCCCCTTCTCTGCAACATCTGAGACGCCAACCCTTTCTCCCATCACAGGGGTGGAAAACCAGCCAGGCTCCACCAGCCACATGTCAAGGTCTATGCAGTACAACTTGGGTATTTTCACCCTGGCTTCCAGTGACCCAAAATCTGGTCTGACTGGAACATGCACTTTTGTTGACACCCCATGATATGAAATGGTTTCATAGCCTCATCAAAATGTGTGTGTTGCACAGAGGGAGAACTCCCAAACACCCCAGGTCTGCAGCCCCCAGCTTCCTTCACCATCATCTGCTGTCATGTTTTTCTTTGCTCGCTATAAATGAGAACGTAGCCTTTGAAGCCGGATGTAAAGGAGTAATTTTCTATTGGATCCTATAGGAGTTTTCTGTAGGAGGAACAAAAAGGCACTGTACAAGATGTGTAAATAGTTATATCCCTCTGATTTACGTTAAAAACACATGTTTTCGTTATAGCTACAGGAACTATAAAAGACAGTCTGAAATACTCTCAAGGCCTCCTTTCTTTCATGAGAAGAATTGTTTCACAAGAAAAATAAAATACATATATTCGCTTGTATTTCATTGTCCATTTTCTAGAGAAGGGAGGAAGGTAGCACAAGACATTGTACAAGCGAAAGCAAATGTATGCAGATCTGGTTGTTGTCCAGAATTGTATTTTGTGCCAAATGGAAGGTTATTTTCTCCAGGGCAATATTTTTTTTAATTTAAAAATACTCTACTGTAAGAAACATCTATAGAAAGGCGCATCTGCAACAAGCATTTAACCTCCATTGAAGCTCACAGAAATCTCTGAGGACTGATGCTAGATTGCTGATCATGACTCAGGAGACCTGTTTTTCCTCTAGGTCTTTTTCTCTAGGTTTTTACCAAGTCCTTGTTGTCAGGTTTAAATTCGACTCAGCTGGACTCTGGACAGGTTATCTGCAAAAGAAAACAAATCCTTCAGTAATGTTATTATACAGCCATTACATGAGGAGGCTAGATGGAGATGGCTGGAGGAGCAGAGGTAAGGGCAAAGTGCAGAAATGGATGATGGATAAGGAGAACATGAGGCAGCAAGGTAAAATCAAGAGGGGAATGGGGAGTCCAGGAGAACAGTGCTGTCTTGGGCACCTGAGTCTGCATTTGCCCACAGAAGGAAACCAACGCCATGCTGGTAATATATTGCAGTGATTTGCTTGCAGAGCTAGTGACTCTGTCATGCTAGAAATGGTGCCGAGATGAGTCAGGAGTAATTGATAGTCTCTGTGAATACTGTGCCAGGACCAGAGGTGGGTGCAGAAGCCACAATGTTGTTAGGGAAAGGGGGCTGTGCTGCTGTATGGCTGCCCCTGTAACATCAGGTCCAGAGTGTGCATCATATATGGGGTGTGATGAATGTGGGGCAGGGAAGAAAATACAGTCCCTGCAAAACCACACTGGGACATGCTGTAAGCATCGTACAGATGCTTGTATGTGTAAAGATGAAGGAGTGGGGCACTGCTGAGCTTTGCACCGTGAGCACTGAAACGCAGCTTGCCTCATGCCTTCCCATATTTCAGCAGGGAGGACCTGCAGTGCAGGGAGCTCTGTGACAGGGTGAGACCATCTTGTCATTGGCGCTCCTTCTCTGTCTTCATTTCTCCTTCCCTGAAAGAGGGGCAAGAGAGGAAATAAAATGGTGAACGTGAGGGAAGCTACTTAGTTGGCAGGAAAACTTGGCCATTTGGCACAACGAAGATGGAGGTCAGCATTACCAGAGCACCAACACACAGCCAAGTCATTACCGGCCTTTGGTGATATGGTGGTTTGACGTCCAAAGGGGGGGAGGCAGCCCCATCGGCAAGCCAGGATGAGGACTTTTCTGTGGCAACTTGCAGGAGGCAAGGCTACGGCTGCTGGGGCCAGGGGCACAGCGGTAATCCAGACTCCAGGTGATGAAGGCCTGGAGGAAAATCTTGGAATGAGAGCAGAGAGGAAAGGTTAAATCCTGAAAACTGTCTAGAAAACAGGCGGGTGTGCTGGCACGAGGGCTGAGCCCCAGCCGGCCCCGGGCTGCAGGTCTGGCAGGCGGTGCAGGCTCTGCTGCTTGCGGGAGGGATGCGGAAGGTTGGAGAGGGGAGGTGGTGAGGAGGAGGAGGTTTGGGGGTCCACTGGTGGCCAGGCTGGGTATCAGCCAGCCGGTATCAGCAAGAAGATGTCAGATGTCAATGTGAAACTAAGGTACCGGAGGGCTGGGTAAATTTACCTTTGGTTAAAACTTAGGGTGGCAGCTTTGCAACCAGAAAGCAGAGGGTCCAGGTGGATCCTGGGCCAACTCCTCTTCCCCGCTGAGGCCAAAGGCACAGTTCCCTCTGACTTCATTAGCAACCAGGGGTTTACATCAAAAGAGGAAGAAGCGGGGTGCTTGGCTGAAGAAAGACAGAAGTGCTGGATGGTGCTGGAGGAGTGCCTCTCGCCCTCCCTGCCGCTCTCCCCTCCCGCCTGCCCATGGGTTGGTGTTGGAGCTGCTCCTGGCTGAGCCAGTGCAAGGTGCTCGCTGGTGTCAGGCACTGGGAGTCACTGCTTGCTGCAGGTCTTCAGCCTGCGGGGAAGGAGGAGGCAGCGGGGGAGCAAGAGCAAAGGCGGCTTGAATATTCAGTCAGTGACAAACATGCATTTGCTCTTAGGCAAAAGCCACAAACCCCCAGAGCCCCCTCTAAGGCTTTCACTTGAGAAAACCACAAAAAAGGGACAGACAATTTTGTATGGCTGCAATTTTACCTTAGGATTTGCCATCATTAACTCGGGTGCAGCCACTTTAGTCTGCCTGCGGCAAATGGCCAGCAGTGTCCTGCCTGCTGCCTGCCACAGGGCAGGCAGAGGATGTGGCCCTGCCATCACTGCAGTGTTTTGATGGGGCAGCACTGCATCCCTTCTCACCCACTTACAGGACCTAGTCACTAAATGTCTGGCTTTTCTGCCCAAGTGGCAGAAAAGGCTTTCAATGTCCACTCCTGCCATCTAAAGAGACAGTATTGCTTTTTCTGTCTTTAATCTCAGGAAGAAAGGAAACAATTACATGTTCCAAAGTCTTAAATAATAGCCCGTAACACAGACGGCCTTCTCGGGGATCGCATCTAGTGTCATGGCCCTCTAGAAATACCCTCTTATACACCACCAGTCCACTTAGATGAGAAACAGGGCACCCATTTAATTTTTACATCTCTCTCTATAATATTATTTCTTGCATTTTTAAAATCAAAGTCTCACACAAGTCTCAACTGGTTTCTTGAAAAGGCAACAACACAAAGTAAAAGCCAGAAGAAACCCTTGCCAAGATGCTGTGGTATTAGGAAAAGTTCACATCCGCTGCAGCAACCCCTTCAAGGGCAAGAGGCAGGAGGGCACCCTTCACTCTCGAGGGGCTGTAGCAGGGGTTAAAAAGAAGGCAATCAATCCACTGAGTTATAAACTGGCTTAGTAGAGGAGCTGGTTGAGATCATGCAGGCGAGCCAGTAATGGTAAAAAAGGGACTGTCTGCAGAGTGGGAGTTTCATCAGAGGCAACTGAGTAATCAGTGCCTGCAGTCGGCCGGTGCTCTGCGCACCTTCCATCACGTTCTAGTCTGCTCGCTGAGCCAGGGATTTGCTCTTTCACATGCAGACACTATTCACAGGGCAATGGAAGACATTTTTGCTCTTTAGAGTGGTGCCTGTTCTGTCCCTTGCATACCAGTTGTTTTCTGCAATGATTATATTGCAGCCCTTTGTACTATTTTGAGCACTTTAATAATTTGGAGCCATGGTTAGGTCTGGTACCTTAGCCATGAAATGCTGGATTTTTCCTAATTTCCATTGGATAAATCATTGAGCGTCCATTTTGTTGTTTATACATATAACATCTTCAGTATAGAGGTGCCTATGTGCACATATCCATCTCTGTTCAACCAACCAAGACGTGTATAACAACCATAAGTAACCAGTTAATCTAATGTTGCAAGCTTTCTCTCCCTCTCTCTGTTTCTGTATTTGTGTTCTTTATGTATGCTACACCTTTGCTGTCAGCCCTTCAAAGCCAGGGAATTGTGTCTCCTCCTATCTGCAAAGCAGCACCTACCATGTTTTAGAAATCTGTGCCAATAAATAAATCAAATAACAGCTTGCACCAAAGACCTGGGACTCCCCACAATTGTCTTTATCTTCAAGTGAATGATGTGGTGGAGAAAGCTGCTGAGCTTGCAGCTGCAAAGATTGAAGTCCTTTATTTACCCGCTGAACAGATAAAACAAGGGTGACAGCAGAGCAAACTTCCCCGCATTGCCCCATGTGGACTAGGACGAACCCCTTCCAGCAACAATTCAATCTCCCAGCTCCGTCTTTGGTGTTGCACCAGCTATGACCGTGGCTTTTTGTGACAGCAGCTTCTTATCACCGAAAACCGGCCATGAAAGAGTCTCTCTCCCAAAGGTCAACAAACAGATGTGCATAAAAAGGAAACCTTACAAATGTTTGAGTAGTTCCTGATGTTTAATTGTACCCGAGGGTTGCACCTTTGGTGTCAAGCACATGTTCCCTTTCCTATACAGCACAAGAGGATTAACTATGCGAGGGCCACGTGCAGCACCCTGACTGACTGAAACAGGGCAACATGATTAATGTCAGACTGTACTTATAAAACGTGATGATGTGGATGCAACCGCCGGCTCAGTAAGTCCTGCGGTCGCTTGTGGCTGTAGCCTGGAGGCATCGCCTGCGTAGACTGCTTGTGTCCTCCGTGTCTTCCCGAGGCCAGGACACGGACCTGGCTGTTCCTCTGGCCTGGCCCAGGGCTTCTCTGCCCTGCAGGGTGCAAGCTGGTATGTCAAACCATTTTCGTTATCTGCAGAGCAGGCTTTACTCTCTATGCTTAGTTCAGCTAGGAGGTACCTCCTTTGCCTGTACTGCTTTTGGTGAGGTAACCTTGCCAAATCCAACAGATACCTGATCCAGCCCTCCAGCTTGGCACAGAGTGTCCTTGCCAAGCTCGGGCAGTGTTATGCCTTAATACCTGAAAGTAAAGTGTATGTTTGACTGTTTCACTGCACAGGGAGTTCAGACCTTGGTGGAGCTAGCAGAGCTATAAAATCAAGGACAGCAAACAGAAAGGGGGCTGAAAGAGGACAAACTTTTATTGACTAAAAGCATTTTGCAGAGAAAAACTGAATGATTTCAGTAAATTAGATGAGAAGACATGCACATATAACAAAAAAAGAAAATTGCTGGAGAGCATTTCTTCCCAGAGGGATGAAATTCTCCTTTTTGCCCTCTGGTGATCAATGGTAAAGCCACAGTGTATTTCAGTGGAAACAGCAAAGCATGCCCGAAGTCCTTCCCGAGAGAAAACAATAATCTTTAACAATTTGCACTGCAGCAGCAGAGAAGGTCACTCACGCTCTGTGCAGGCTGGGGGTAATGTGAGGGTAGGTCAGGTACAGGTCACGGATTTCTGTTTAAACAAATCCAAGAACCCCTGTACCCTGCCAAACTGATGGTGAATAACAGCCAAAATATTGTAGCTGTTATTACAGCTCACAGGTTCCAGTGACTAAGGACGTGTTTTATCTTGCTTCTCTATCAGCTCTACAGTCTGTTCACCCTAAAGCCTGACTTTGTGGGTTCAGGAAATTTCCTACATTCGAGGTGTGCTCTAAACTCACCAGCATCAATAGGATTTGGGGGTTGAATTCAGCTTTGAATTAACAAGCTTTCTATCACATATTGCTTCTGGTTCTTCTCTTCCCTTCATTTTAAAATGCCAGAGAAATCAATAACGAAAGCTAAGTTAACAAAAGATTAAAATTTTCCATTCTTACTGGATTTGCAACCCTTCTGAGAAGATTCATTGCAATTGTGCTATATCTCTACTGCATAATAACACATCTCACAGCTGTATATTGTGCTATCTGACTATGGGACCATATAATGGACTCCATCTTCTCAGGCTTAACAAATTTATTCACAGAAAAAAGATAAATCATGTGCAATATTGCCCCTTTCTGAAATAAAACTCCATAGAAAGAGGATTATGCATTTCTCTAAAGCTTCTTTTGGGAATGATGCTTAATATTCAGTTTCGCTAGCAAGCAAGGTAAATTTCACCAATTTGACTTTTGATGACAAATCTGATCTTGCAACTTTCTACATCTTTAAAAGTGACAGCTTCTCCGTTAACCTAACTCAATTTTCTGCTGTGATTGAACATTTTTTTATGTAATTCAGTCATGGGGCTTTTTTAACATTGGAGCCTGGCATGCCCTTTCTTTGTTTCGAATCCTGTAGGATAAACTGTGCTGCCTCTATGTCCTCATGCAATTTGGACTCATATAGAAGCTGGGGTTATATTTTTCCTTCCCCACATTTTTAATGCACACTTTTTATTGTGAAGTTTTCATTGTGAAAATTAGATGCCTTTCTTTAAGTAAAAATGGATAAAGAGGCTGGGGGACATTCATGCAAGTGCTCTTGTGCCCTTTGGCAGCCCGGTGAGGCTAAGCCCTGCCAGACCGATGGTCCTCACCCATGGGGCTCTGACTCCCTGCCTGGGGGGGGATCTAGCTGAGCTGTTGCCATCAGCCTGGTGCTCGTCCCTGCTGGCACCCAGGCCCACGCTGTGCTTGTGAGGCAGCCGCAGACCTTCACACACTGAGGTTATTTGGGGAATTATCTCCATTTATCTCTTAAAAAAAAAAAAAAAGCTGAAATCAGAACCAAATCCTTTAAGACATGCAGAGCCATCAGCCTTTAACTTAAGAAAATTTATTCTCAAGCAGTTATTCAATCCCAGTGATCCAAAATGCTATGGCTTGCAACCTTGAAGCCATGGAAATTTCTATTTGGTTAGTAGCCCAGATCAAACAATGAACCTCTCCCTACCTCCCAACTGAAGATAGTTTTGTTTCTAGGAAATAATTAAAGGCTTTTTGATTTTGTTTTATAACCAGTGGCATGGTAACAAAGGGCTGTGGCTGTGCTGGACACTTTTGAAGGACAGTGCTGCAAGGATGTGCAAGCTCCCCTGTGAAATTTCGAGCTCTCAGTGTGAAGGAACAAGGTGTATTTGTAAGTGCAGCAGACAGTACTTGGCATTTTTGCAGCTCTTTTTACAAGAAGTTGGTCAGCATTGAGCAGGATTGCCTAGGAGACACAGAGCAGCAGAATTACTGGGCTGGCTCCGTGTTCCTGGATGGGGGAGAGAAAATGAACTGAACAAGATCAACAAAGAGAGCCTGGCAAGTTTGTTTTCAAGTCTAATTAAGAATAAAGATCTCCAACTGCAAATCTTATGAGCCTCTGAACACAGGAACGGAAGCAGGGAAGAATGTAGCACTTTTTGCACTTCAGGGACTAGCAGAAAAGTAAGAAATTTAAGGACTGGTAAAGTCAATGTGCATGTGTCTAGTATGCTTTTCTTTTCTCTGTCAGTCTACATGAAGGGACATTTCAGGCCCCAAACTCTCTTTGGGCCCAATTAGGCAGCGGTAATTTACTTGCTGCCACTGCTGTCACTTTCATTTTGATGCTCTTGTAAATAAATTCCTTAAAAAAAGGGCAGTGATTATTTATCCAAGCCTGAAATTTTTAGAGCTCTCGCTTTATGGCAAAATAATCAAACGTCAAGCTCTGACCTGACTTGGCACTCCACATAGTGATGTACTAAAATAATGTGCTCATATGTAGAATTAAAAACACGTATTAGAGAAGGGGTCCGGGCACCATGCTGGACCCTGGCAAGGTCAGCAAACTGTGACAAGAGGCGGTATCTTCCCCTGGAGATGACACATCATCGTCCCTGCTCAATGCTGCAAGAGGACACTGGCCAGAAGGTGCAGTAAATACTGGGAGAAAAAGTCCTTCCTGCCCCTACGTTTGCTGAACGTGTGTGTTATAGCCAACTCCTGCAGGCAGTGAAGATGATAGCAGCCTGTGACTTTGGTATTTGCTTTTCAGGTGGGGAATTTAAAATTAATCCTATTTCCATTAATTTCTTGGTGCCAGTTTTCAGAACTGAAGACCCTCATGAGACAGCTAGGACCATGTTTTGAGTACAGCCTGGGCTGACCATTTGTCATCTCAGATTGTTCTTATTTACTGATATGTTCCCCCATTGCAGTGGATCCAGGCACTTCACAGCTGTGTCAGTGTGTTCTTTCTGAAAGCCCCCAGCGAAATGAAATCCTGTGTATCTTCCAAGGAGGCACTGGGATGAAGTGGTTCTGGATACACAACTGTTGACAGCTATGGGATGCTCGCAACCCGCTTCCCCGTCCCCGTGGCTGCCTGCACCACTGTGCATGCTCTTTGATGTGAGATGCTCCAGCTGGCATCCCCCAGCCATCCCGGCACTCATTTGCATGCTCCTGCTGTGTTCACATACCTGTGCAGCAAAATTACCTGTGCTGGAAGGGGAGCAGAAGCCTCATACGCCAACTCCTAAGCAAGATGCCTAACTACGGTGTCGTCTTTCTGAGTCCTGCCTCTGAATGCTAATGTTCTCTGAAACCCAAGTTCTCCTTAAGTCCTACATACAAAATGATGCGCTATCTATGCACCACAAGCAGACAGGATGATTAAACAGTGGATGAACTGCATTCACGGTAACACATCATATATAAAGGGCAAAAAAAGAAACCTGTCAGACATAAAAGGAAATACTTCCCAAGCGACTTTTATTAACTGAAAGTGCCAACAAGCTTTTAAACAGAGCGACCTCGCTCTGATGCCTTTGCTGCAGCCTTTCATGCTGGTTGACATTGTCCTGGAGACATCCTTTAGGTGTCTATTCATACCGTAGGGACACTGGAATTAGGTTATTCAGGATGTTCCCAATTATCTCCATTACTGTTTTTCTCTACCATTAGGGCAGCTCTGGGAGCTCTACAAAAATAGAACCAGGAAAAAAAAATAATTGGGAGCAAATTAACCACAGAAGATGCAGCTTTGTCCTTCAACATGACCAGTTAGAGGTTTCTGTTTTATCATTGCATTTTGATTTGCTTGCGTATCTGTCCCATTTATCTTGTCCAGCTATCTAAATGAAAGATGCAGACAACAAACAGTGAAGGAAAGCTTTTTTCTTTGAGATAGACACTGCCTTCTAGTCTGCTTTGGCTACTTTTCTCATGTGATACACGTCTCATTATTGGAGATGACCTTCTACTCCCTGTGCTGCAGGGGCTTTAAAATCTAGGCCTGAATGTGGGATCCCTCTGCATTATGAATGCTCCTGGATATGCCACCATGTAAATTTTATAAAGTTTGGGAGTTTATGTAAGGTTTGTCTTTGCCTTTCTGGGATTGGGCAGCGCATATGGTTTATGTCAGCATTTGTAAGGTTATCGCAAAGGTTATCTTGGCTAAATTATAGCCCTTTGTTTATCCACGTGGTTAGGTATGGTGCAAACAGCCGCACTGTCAGTAAAATCTTTCTGCTGCCCTCAACCCTGACCTGGAGGTACCAGACTCTGAGAGGTTACGTGGCTCCATATGAAAGTAGCTTTGAAGGGGCTGTGGATTAAAGCTGACACTTTACCTGAAATACCTGCCCCCAAATTAGCTGTGAAAAATCAGGTAACCAACAGAAGATGCCAGCATGTCTTTGTCTAGCAGCTCACTGTGGTCAGCGAAGCTTCACCTTGCCCTAGGAATGCATGCATAACCTGTCCTAAAGATAAGAAAAACTGCAGTTGAAATGGAATAACTGGAAGTACTGCAGGAGGGTTGGGGGGAAAAAAGCCATTCTGAGGCATAGGAACATGATCTGGACCTCTTGACAGTTCGTGACTGCCTGCTGCTCCAGCAGTCCTGACATCAGGCTGCAGTGGTCTTTTATTCTGTTGCCACAAAATACCTGCCATCCGTCCCTTCTGATCTCCTTCTCTGTCCACACATAAGTGTGAAATAAGAAAGTCCGCGCTTGCAAACAACCACATTTAATATCCTCTTTCTTTACATGCATTCTGTCAAAGATGGGGGACTTGTGATCCACTTGAGGCAGAATTTCTTTTTGTTCTTGCTTCTTCTCAAATTGTCCTAAAATCATCTGCTAGATGAATTATCAGCTCCTCTTTTCCTGACCCACTGCATATCACCCTGTGTTTTGCAGGGAAAATTCAGTTTCAGATTCGAAATTTCTGACTCGGACTCACTCTTTCACTCTGTTTATGAGGCTTTGTTCTGATCCTGTCTGTGCCAGCGTGCCTCAAGCATAAAATCACTGAAGTAAAGTGGTGCTAATCTGCTGTGCATCCCAACTCAGGCTTGCTGCGTATGTGCGCGTGTGCCCGTGTGTACGTATGTCTGAGCACGTGCACGTATGTGTGTAATCTAGCCAAAAAGAGGATCTAATTAGAGCTAACCAAATACTGGAAGCAATTTTGCTTTGAATAAATTATTCAATGCATTTTGTCTTTGTTCATCTCATAAATTATTCAACAAATAGTGTTTGAATGGTGCTAGAGCTGGTAGGCTACTGCAGAAATGATTAGTCAAATAACATATTCAGTAAAGAAGATCAACATTTGCTAAATAATGTATTTGGCAAATAATATTCATCCAGCCCTAGTTCTAATTGATCCAACGAGAAATGCAGACAGCACATGGCACTCATGGATGTCTTGGCAAGTGCTCGGCCAGCCGATCTTTTCTGCTTTTCCTCCTTTGCCCCCGATACAAATAAGTATGCAGAATTTCCTGTTGACACTGACATGCGTGACCCAGCTGGGCACACACCTCATGCGCCTGGGTTGCTGGTACACCCCGCACGTGCGTGCACATTCCCTTCCAAGTCACGGGCAAGGCGACAGCATCTGGGCGAGTGTCCCACAGCTTGAGGCAGATATCCAGACCTCAGCATGCTGTGGCGGGCTGTCGAAACGAGCCCGTCGACTTGCAAGCTTGCAGACTCCTCACTTACTTTCTTGTGTGTAGTTAGTGTCAGGCGTGTGGGCAGAAGCTCTACCAACACAGAAGGCTGGCACTTTTCCTGCTACTTTGTCCTCAAATTATGTGGTGGCAAGGCCCATTGTCTTGAACTAGCTTTATGGAAGGAAGAAAAAACCAAAAAAAACCCCCTCATTTACTAGACTGGAAAGTTGCAGGCATACAAATAATTTACTGGAAAAGGAGAAGAATCTTATTTGCTGCAGGAGCTGATTTCAGGGACATGAATTAATACAGTTTTTGTGGTAATTTTATGCCAGACATTATGGAGACATGCTACATCTTTGTTAAATTTTAAGTTTGATTTTTTTTGTTTTCTTTCACAATCCTCACTTCTTCCTTTTTATGAAAATAAACCCCAAACAAATCTGAACTCCTCCTTTCCACATGACATTTCTTTCTGTGCAGCCTTTCATCAGAAAAGAACTGTTTTTCTTGGAAATGTCGAGCTAAGCCTTTGAAAAAAATTAGATGTCATTGGCTGTGTGAAATGTCTTCCTTCTTTTTCAAAGCCAAACCTCAAGGATATCTTGTTTAGAGACTTCACATCTGCTTTATTTAACAATATCCAGGGCCACACAATTCAAATTAGATTTTTATTGTATTTTGGTGGTACGATTAATAATAGAAAAATATAAGTCATCTAAAAGATCAATGCAGAGTGCCAGACACTTTGCACAGTTGCTTATTTCTGAAATAGGTCCATTGGCTGGGCACCTTTGTAGGCTCAGGTACTACTCATTGTGGCAGGATCTGTCCCGTTCTTTCTAACCGTTGCACATATATGTTACTTGCATTTTGTATACGCTTACATACACAGGACAGCTCAGCAGCCCACCAATGTTTGAAATTCTTTTGACTTTATTTATAAGGAAAGTTAGGAGTGGGAATTTTCAAGGCTAGGCCTTTTCTGTGTTTAGTGTTGTAGAAAAAGGAACAGGAGCAGCAGGCAGATGCTTAAGTAGAGAAGTCAACCACATAAAAAACTGCACACCGATTTCTCAGTTGGTAAAGAGGATTTGCTGGATTTTTCTATCTCCACCTGCAGGCAAAGCGTTGTCCCCTCACAGTAACTCCAATCTGGCTGAAGGCTCTTCAGCAGTGTGAGCCAAGGTGGATTTTGCCATCCCCAACGGTGAGGGCTGCGGGCCACCAGTGCCATCGCTGCTACTCAACCATAAGCCAAACTGCTTTTGGTCTGAAGTCACTGCGGTTTCTCATGACGAAAGCGAGCAGAAACATGGTTTTGCAGCTAAAATTAGGTTGTAATCAATTTTATGCAGCATTAATCACTCTTGTTAATAAGCCCCTCCAGCCACATTTAAATCAAGCTGTAAGACCTGAACCAGCACAACAAAAGGCTCCATAAAATCAGTCCGAGTTATCCCCCCCATAGTGACTAATTACGTTAATTAATTCACGGCCTGATTAAACAAAATTATGCTGAAACAGAATCATCTCCATGAGTCTTCAGAGATGCTGCTTTTATAAATAAGGAACGAATCACTTACTGCTGTGGAAATGTGTGGTTTGTACATGCATTTTGCTGTTTTTTTTTTTAATCTAAAATTTGCCTGCTTCATTTCTGATTTCATAAAAAAGTCTGTGGCTTCAGGGCTTGCCCACCACGTGTTGTGGAAATGGTTGGTTTCTTCCCGAAATAGCACATAGCTGCCCTGGCCTTTCCTCACAGGAGTGACGGAACAGAAACCGCTGAAAACGGGGAGCACCAGAGATGACCCCCGAGCAAAACCCTCAAGCCTGAAATTCCCCGCTGTTTCGGAAAGCTTGGCTAAGGCATCTTGACCATTGAGGCTTGGTCATCCAAGCTAAAAATAAACACCCTCTTCTGCCAGGGATCTACAGAACCATTTTTAACTTGCTCCAGTGGAAATTAAGAAACTTGTTGTTTGGCTGTTGCCAAGGAGGCATCTGCGATGCTCTCCCAACCCAGGCTAATGCCCCTCTCCATTGCCTCCCCATGAAATTTAGAGGGGCCTCACTGACATGGCGCACACGGGAAGCCAGGGGCCAGGCGCACCCCTCCGCCGGGATGGATTTCGGCAGCTGAAACCGGAGGGAAGCGGGGCACCCTCACGGCAGGGACACTGCTCTCAGGCCTGACCCCTGTTGCTGCCGCCGGTTACGGGCCAGAAGAATGAAACTCACGCAACTGTAGAGAGAAGAGCGAGCGGGTTCGCTCTGAGGGCCTTGCAGGCCGGGCAGGGCCGCGGGGGAGCCCTGGGGAGCCCCGGAGCAGCCCACCGGCGGCACCGCCATTGCAGTGTGGCTCCCGGGGACCCCGCCTGAGGGAAAGGAGGGGTGCCATCGCGTTAATTACTGTAATCAACTGTCATTATAAAAAAAAAAAAAAAAAAAAAAAAGCCCCAGGAGGTACCCAACGTGGTGTCCCCGGCTGCCCTGCTCCTGGCCAGGCCCTGGCTGCTAGGCCCTGCCCCGAGGGACCCCCCACGGGGAACCCCCCCGGCCCCACAGGGCCCTCGCAGCCCTAAGAGGAAAACACCCCTTGTTTGAACATCGCCTCATTGCACAGGTGTGCCATTAACAGCCTTATTTTGGTAAATGAAAGGGTTTTGTCCCCTTCGACAAGGGCGGCAAGTTCGTTCCAGCCCACGGGTAATTGGGCATTAGCAGGGCGTGCGACCAAAAATGACAGACCTGCGTTTTGAGCTAGACTTAACTATTTTGGAAAGTTGAGGTTCAGCCGAGAAAAATGAAAATGCTGAGCTGCAGTGTAAAATTATTCAACATTAAACTATTATAAAAAAGTAAACAATATTGTCACTAAACAACAAAAATGATTGAATATTAGTAATCAGTCACTGATGTGGTTTATATCCTCTGTAGTCCTCTAAGCAGAATAAGTATTCTTTTCAGTCCTGACTGCCTGTGTCTGAATGCTCACATTTTAAACCCTAGAAGATGCTGATGACCTCAAATGCTGGATCAGGGGCATGGTGAAAGCAATACGTAGAAGTATTCTCTTCTCTCCGGTGTATAACAAGTGGAAAAAAGGGAGAGAGACTGCAAGAAATACTAACCGAGAGGTAGTATGAAATGTAGGAAACTGCTCAGGCAAGTGAAAGATATCAGGGAAAAAAGAATTAAAACCAAAACAGCTTGCCTTTAGAGAAAGAAGAGAGGCTCTGTTGATGGGATATGTGATTAGGTGGGGATGAGGAAAATGTCAGTGATGGAGAAAGGCGGATGTGTTGGATAAATATTTCTGTTTTGCAGTTGGAAACAAATAATGTATATCCTCTTCTTAAATGAAGACACAAAATACTTTCCATTAGTAAGGAGAGAGACTGTTGAATAACCTTTAAGAGACAGAAAAATATTTATATCTGTGCCTCCAGAGAAGTTACAGTCCAGGGCTATAAAGGACCTGGCTGTGGGGATCACAAGCCCACTGGTACTAATGCCAAGCAGTTCCCAGATGCTGGAAGTCCCCCAGAAAACTGGGCAAAGGCTAATTTTATGCCAGTAATTCCAAAAAGGGCAGGGGATGAGTTGGGTTTCTCCGTGCCGGTTAGCCTGACATCAGTCTGGAGTGAAATAATGGAAAAGCTGATACGTGATTCGGTTGATAAGAACAGAGGAAGGAGGGGAGTATAATTCATACTTCTCAACATGTGGGAAACCCAAACGGAAAAGTGTATACTTTTAATGTCCGTGCTTTAAAATTCACGTTGAAAAAATTGGAGTGTGGAGAAAGCAGTTACAAAATGATTCACAGGCTGGAGGAAATGCCTTGCAGGGAGAGACTCAGAGGTTAGCTTGTCAGAAAGGAGATGGAATGGTGCCTGAATTAAAATTTATAAGTAACTTCACAGGGATAAAATGGAAGACCCTAAAGGGTTACTTACCCTGGCAAAGCAAGACAAAATGAGAAACAATGGCTGCGAATCAAAGCCAAATCAATGCACCTGACAGAAGGCTCACATTTTTAACAGAGAAGATGATTAATGAATGTGATGGATTCTCCATGTTTTGATGGCTCCAGATCAGGACTGAACTGCCTTTTGAATACACAAGCTCTTGGGTTCAGTGCAGGGAAAAGTGGTTAAAATTAAGTGACCTGTGATATATAAGCAAGCTGTCAGACCGAACAGTCTGTCTGATAGTCCCTTCTGGCCTTAAATTGTAGGCAATTCAAACCTGAAAGATAAATCTGGTCCTGTATTGTTTTTATATCTAAGTACCTTAATATTTTTTTTTAAATTTTTTTATTTCCCATGAAAATAAAGATTGAGGGGGTGTGCAGTGTTCCTAGCTTGGCGGGTCACCCACTGGGGGCAAGAAGGTGTGTGCTAAGGCACCTCACTCACGGTGTAACCCATCACACATGCCACCCATGTGCAGGAGGGTTGATCTCTGCAGGCACAGGAGGCCTGATGCCACATATTTTGCAGTGCTTATAGGCACACAGAAGCCCCTTACCTAAGCTCCCTCCAGGGAGCAATTCATTGACAAAATACTGAATCCACCCCATAATCCCTGTGGGTCTCCTGGGAAGGAAGGGCAGCTAGGGAGAGGTTTCAGTTTGATTAAGCTGTCATAGCAGGCCCCTTTGCCCCCAGGTAACTCCTTATCCATTGCAACCTCTTGTCAGGATAAGAAATGTTTTAAAGACACCCTTGAAGTTGCACTGCAGTTAAGAATCTGCCCCTGTATCAGGCCCAAAGCATCTGAGAGACCTTGATACTGTGGAGATCCATTAGGCATTTCTTTTGGCAGTAGAAAAAGGGAAGCAGAAGGAAGAATTACCCCCACACATGCATCCTGTACCGAGCAGAGGGAGAGCAGGTGATGATCGAGGACGGCACAGCCCCAGCAGGCCAGATTCTGACTTGGGCATTTTGTGGTCTGAAAGACCCTGCTGATTTGAGTGGAGCTGCAGAAGGTGCAGTATATAAATGCATACCCCTGGATATAGCAGTTGCTCAGACGCCCAGGTAGAGTAACGCTCAGTATCCTGTTGTTACAACAGACAATGTGTTGTCACCGTTTGTCTGCTCCCACCTAAGAGACTAAAAAGAAAAACTTTAATGTCCTTTTCAAAAAAATATTTCACTGCAAACTCCTATGTTGTCTGTTGCACAGCTCTGTGAAATACTTTGCATGGTAAAAAGTACCTGAGAGGGAAGATTATGTGAAATGAGTATTTGAGCAGAGGTGACTAATCCCTTCAATTGACAGTTGATAGGAGAGGTTAACTGCAAAAAGGTTTGATGTATGTAAAGCAAAGTGCTCTGTCCTTTGCAGTTTGCTGTTGCTACTGCAGTTGAAGTAGTACAATTTTTTTCCATTGTAATCCTGTGCTCTGTTTTTTGCTCATGCATGAAACATTTTCCTCAGCCTGAATTCTCTGCCTTTCTGAGTCTCTTTAATATCACTTTACAAATCACTTTCAGGGCTTCTTTTGGGTACAGTGTAACAAATATTATTTATTACTATTCGGCTGTGCTAGGTACTGTACAATCATATATTGAACTAGTAGGAATATTCTTATGACATTTTCTCAGTCATATTCTGGCTACAATGCTAGAGGCAAGAAGCAGATTTTATGGAGAGAAATAACCTTCTCACAGGCTATTTTTCTTATTCTTCCCCCCAGCTCCTCTCTGTTTTGCACCTTTTGCAGCGTCTACACTTGACTGAAGAGAAAGTGAAGTGAGTGTAAAATGCCACCCACTTTGCACAGATGGAAATGACTGCATAACGGAGAAGGCGGTGAAGGAATCAGGCCACAGGGAGGGAGGTATCACCCATGTGTAGTTAACCTAAAGAGCTGCACACCAAGATATGCAGATGTGAAAGTGCTAGCGAAGGCTTCTGGAGGAACAGCTATTGAGACTGCAGGCTCAATCTGTGCTCATGCAATTACGATCTGTTCCATTTGACCTCTCTGGTACTAGTTTTTAAGAGTTTCATAAACTCTCAGCCTGGAAGGGACAACTGTGATTTTATTATTATTATTTAACCATGCCATTATTCTTTTTCCCAGCAATTTTGATTCTGACCATGAAAATTATGATTGAGGTACACTTTCAGGTTCTGTATCCTGGAAAGTTCCTCACTCTTGATCCAAAGATGCAAACTGACCAACTCCCGATGCTTGCTGGTAACATAATCCGTGATCCTTGTTCTCAAGCGCAGAATCTTCTTTTACTTCACATTGTGATCTTTGCAGTTTCCCAGATCCCAGCAATCAAATTTTGTTAGGTTTTTGTTGGTTTCATTTAAGAATTATCCCCACTGCAATCTGAGGCATTACTGTAGCCTAAACCTAGTGTAATTCAGTAGTAAATCATGCCTGTGGAGCAAGAAAGGATGTGTCTACCATGCTAATATTGTTTTCCTCTGTCATTCACATGCCACTTTAATGTTCCCTTCACATGTTGTTTAGATATCGCCACGTTTTTACAACATCGCATTATTAATGCTAGAAGGAAGAATAAGATAGTGCACCAGTTTTATAACTTGTTTAATTCCTCATTGAAGAGCTTGACATAATTGGGAATGACTGCAGATCTGTTGTTATAATTAGAATTTGGTCTTTAGCCCTAGGCTTTTCCCCTTCAGGGGGGTTGATTGGAGGCCTGGGAGGCCTCACATCTCAGCATGCTATTTCCTGAAGCCCCTTTCATCCCTGCTGCTAAGTGTATACTGTGTGACTTGGAGGGTAAAGAATGAAGCTGTACAGGCTCTGCAGAAACAGAGCATATCAGTGATTTGTGCTAAGGTAGAGATAGACCAAACCAAGCTTTCCACAGGCAGCGCAGCAGCCAGGAGTTTCTGTCACAAAGTGGCACCAGCATCTTCTGCTGAACATTGCGGCAAACCTCCTGTTAGGACCTACTGGGCAAATACAATAGGAAGAAGAGAGGGAAGTGAGGAAAACAGAAAATACTACGAGGAAGACACAGCCTTCTGGTGTCTGTGGGGAGGAGAGCTTTCTGTGCGTGCAAAGGATTTCTCAGACTCATTTTTCTAGGATTGGCCAGAGCAAATCCATGTGGGCCAAAGTGCTGCCAGAATTACCGCCAGCACGTCAGGGTCGGCTGCACCTGGACTGCAGGAGAGAAACGGGGGGAGAAGGCTGCAGCGTAGCCATGCTACCGTCTCCTACGCACGCTAGCAGGAGCATTGCTGCTGCGAGCCACCCAGTTAGTCCCCTCTTATAGGAACAGGGCTTTTTGCACCACAGCTGAACTTGAGAAACCATCTTTTTATAGAGTCTTGTTTTGGGCTGGGAGACACTGAGGCGAATTCTCAGCTGCTGTAAATTAGCACCGCTGCACGGTCTTCCGTTACGCCAGCTGGGGGCTAGGCCCTTATCAGAGTTTATTTACAGAAATGGGCATGATCTTTGAGAGCAGTCACACTGCTGGAATAGGCAGTAGAGTGACAAAAGATGTGGCTGGAAATGTGTTATGGTCTCTTCTCTGCTGAAGTACACACAGGTGGTGCAGGTATCCATCAGTCATCTGAATCGTCAGGTACCTCCACATGCTGTCCTCAGACACACAGAGCTGCATAACCCATTTGTCCCAGGGACTTCAGTGGGTCCAAATGCTATTATATGTCTGTGCAACAAGCTCCCCACAGTGTGACATGCATGCCTATGTGCTTGCAATACAGGCTTATGCACATGTGCGTCCAGTTTCATATACCCACCCAACCTGGATCTGCAAAGCCTCTCAGCTTCACGAAAGTATAGTTCCACTGAAATTAGAGAGCAGAAGCATTTACAATGGATGTCTTGATCCAGTACCAAACTTCTTCAGGCTCTTCAAAACATTTTCTGGCTGAATACATCACCCCTTCTCTGCTCCTCTTCCTTCCCTCTTGCACAAACACATGCATAACTTTTTGGTGACTTTGCTATAAAAATCCCGCCACCCCTCCCTGGGAAGTCTAGACTCTGCTGAGTTGGAATGTACCTTATTGATCTGTCAAGCCATTATACCTTGCCATTAGATTCACACGTACTCTTCTGAGATTAGCTAAATCGCTCTGCAAACTGTTAATAGGCAATTTCACAGACCCAGCTGTCCAAAGATAACAAGAAAAGTTCAGAAAGCAGAGTTTAGGTAACTGATCTGTGACTGCTGAGGGCTTGTAAAGCTTTCAAAATGGGCTATGAGTGAAGGCAATTGGTGAGGACTAGAGGCAACCCAGATCTCTCAGGATATAGTCCTTACACCTATTCTGTTGATTATGTGTCAGTCACTGCAATAACCTGGTATTATTTGCTTGACCTTTGTTCTTTGGCCAAAGGCAGGGGGTAAGTCCATCAGGAACTGTCCTGTACCTCCACGTGAAATTGCTGGATAAAGATGCATGAGGAGCTGCAGGGCTGAGCAAAATAACTTCACTTCCTGTGGTGAAGCCTGGAGGCTGAATTTCAGGGAATGACTGACATTTCCAGCAGCTCTCTGGGATCTCTGGGGATCCCTGGAAGCAAAAGTGTGCCGAGCCAGATGCTTCTCCAGGAAGCGGCCCAGGTCATGGTCTGTTAAAGAGAGAAGCATTGTCCATTGTGATTACCTACGCTCTCAGCTGCACTTTGGAAACCGGCAAGAGTGAAATGTCAAACCTGAGCGCTGATGGGGAAACAGATGCTTCTCCCCATTTACATATGAGTTCATGGTCCCTTTGAGAGAACAATACGTGAATCTCTGAGCAACATGTGCATCCAGAGATGGACCCTGAACTAGGATCTTGCTTTCTGCAGAGAGCTCTGAGCAGGACCTCCTGAAGATGGCAAGGAGCAGCAGAAACCCCAGCCTGTCTGGGTTAGGCACCCCGTGAACACCACCAGGCCAGGGTGACTGTGGGGCCGTGTATGGAGTCAGCAAGCTGTGCCTGTGCTACAGTGCGAAGGTGTGCCCACAGCTCGTGCAGACACACGGGGATTACCTTTGAAATACCTGGGAGTCATAGCAATGGGGAGTTCAGTCATAGCCAAGCACCAAAGAGTTTCTGCATGGGTTTTGCAGCTGGCTTGGAGCCATGCTGCCAGGAATGGGAGTGCCTGAGCTACCTAATTTCATTCCAGCTGAGAATGCGTGTACAAAATATAGTGATGCCTTTCAGACATACCCCACTGCATGCCTGGGCGCTGTGGTGCCCCTGCTGCTAATTTCTCCTCTGGGGTCAAATGGGTAGCAAACACCCTTGCTTACGACACAGATTCATAGATCCAAAGAATTTGCCAAGCCTAAACTGAAGTCCAGGGTCACATAGCTCCATCTACCCTTTTATTCTCCAGGGAAGTCTGTTTGCCTCTAACTGTCATTGCCTCTGGAGAGCTGCCAAAACATATTTCTTGGCAAGGCTTGGATCTTCCCACCAAAAGGTCGTTATCTTTTCGTAAGAATAAAGGGAGGTGGAAAACTCCCCAATTCTTTGGCAAATAAACATGCCTCCCTCAGAGACTTAATCATCCTAAGGCCAGAAAGGAAGGCAAGGAAAAAGCCGTGAAAGATTTTTTTGTTCCCTAACTTACAGGACAATTTGGGTCCCAGGTCTCATTTCCTCACCAGCAGAAGCTCAGAAAAGTGGCTAAAGCTAAGGAGAAGGTTGGCTTAGTGGCAGGACAGCCTCTACGTTGTCCTGTCTTGTGTATCTTGTTCATGCTCCTGGGGTCAAGCTGACCTCTGCAATTGCCCCTTTAGGTCAAATGGGGAGGTACCACTGCGTGTTGGATTTTTCCCCGTTCCCTTTGTAATGTGAGGCCTGGCTAATTTCTGAAGCTCGTCTGGGAGTTTTACAGTGGGGACCGAGGACACTGGGGGTGCCTGCGATTGCTACTGCTCGCTTCCTGTGGCACACAAAACCTATGGCTTTTATTCCTTGCCATTGGTCTCGAGCTTGTTACAGAGCCCTGGGGAGCATTTTGTGGCCATGGGCTGTGGGGTGGATGCTCTGGAGACCTGTCTGAACTAACCATCTGCCTGTGGTTGTGGTAGACTGAGCTTGTCCCGGGACCCTTCTAATTCCAGCTTTGCTCTCTGGCATGACTCCTGGTGTAATGCAGACCACAGTATTTCACCCAGTAATTCCCACCAGAAAGAACTACTCTCCTTTGCTTTAGCAATGATCATACAGAGCCCCAGCATAAGGACTGCGAGTGCTTCCTTGCACTAAGAATTTTTCCTCCTTCCCTGATTCATTAAGGGGATGAGAAGTGCAGGGTGATGGAGATCAGCCTCTCTCCCACTGCCTGGAGGAAAGCAGGTAGAAGCGAAGCCCTCCTGGGCAAGGGGAGAAGGCTGCGCTGTGCCAAGGGTTGCAGGGGACTGGTAGGGCTGTTCAGTACAGCTGACCCTAAATATCGTATGTGGGATCCCAGACAGGTTGTTTACGCTATCACTGCATGCATGTCTTCTGGGAACTTGGCAGGCCAGATGCTGAGGCTCAGTTTTCCCACCTGCTGGGAGCTCTGTAGAGTCACTGACTTCTGCATGGGGCACAGGAGCCTGTGGTAGGTGGTGTAAATTTTGCTCCCACCAGTTCAGCTGTACTTCCTCCAGCCTCCTCATATCCAGCCTTCCCCAGGAACTGAGGGCTTAGAAACAGGGGCAGGTGGATCCCTGCCAAGCAGAGATCCAGCAAATGCTATTTAATGCCTCACTATACTCGCCCTAGCCTTCCTTCCTCCTGTGCCCTTCAGTTCCTGCTCCTTGTGAAGATGCGGAGGCTATGCAGGCTGCCCATCCCACACAGCTTGTCCCCGCGTCCCTCTCGCACATATTGGCAGGATCTGACATCTGCCCTCCAGGGGCTTTGCCCTGTGGGCAGCAGAAGGGTAGAGGAGCAGCACGTGGTGGTGTTCGGACAGGAACTGGCAACAACAAAACGCAGAGGAATTCAGAATTAGCGGGCTGCAGCTCTGATCTTAACTCTCCCTAGCAGGTGTCGCTGCATTAGCTGGAACCTGCTATTTTTAGAGCTGCTTTTTCATTTCCTGTGTTGTTTGAGTTCCAGCCTAGCACTGCCACTGAGAGGTAAGACCGCAGGCTGGGGCTACTGCAGAAAATCAGGAATTGTCCTCAGAGCAGCCATGAAACATATCTTCAGCTAGGATCCGTCACTGACTTGTCACAGTTACACCAGCTGACAGCCTTGCCCAGCAGGCTTGGTCCGAACTCACAATACAGGGCTGGGAGTTAAGGGCTACCCATTTTGTTGGAGGGACAGCTGAGACTGCAGCCAGGACTAACTCCTACATGCTCAGGCACCTGGGGCAAGGTGAAGGTGGCAAAGGACACTCTGGTCCTCAGCCTGTTGTTGGATGAGTCTTGACTGAACCCAAGGATCAAAACCAGCTGAGTAACATCAGTGCAAAATAGTCGACTGTGCATGGGAGGATAGGAAACTTTGCCCACTGTTGTATGAACAGAGGATAGGTAAGAACAGGGAGAAAGAACAGAAGAGAAAGGCTGAATACTTTTTTTTTTTTTTTTTCAGATTTGACCCCTCAGTTGTCTTTGTGTGACTCCAACTGTCTTTGGTGGGAGCGATAGGTGTGTTTTTGTGAGAAAAAATTGCATCATTAGGCATCATATGAAATAAAGTAAAGGCTGGTAAAAGCTTACCATTGTCCAGATAAAGAATAAAAAGCCCAGACGGTTGAAGAGAGATATGTACTTACACAGATTTGATGATGAGGTCTTATTCTGCAGAAGCAAGTTCTGTTCCCACTTAGCCCAAAGGTCTTTGGGAGTGAGTGTGCTACTCCACATACCTGCTGTTGTTAGAACAGATAATTTCACTGTCTGCCCTTTCAGGGAAGGTGCTGGAGGTAGGGCAATCAGTTCTGCTCTCCCTCATGGTGGTCCCTGTCTTCTCTGTTGGAGTTGGAGATATCAATGTTACTGACACAGGCTGAGAACCAAGGGCACACTGGCTTATCTATACAGCTTTGGTCAGGCAAGATTTGTGGAAAGCAGTGGATCCTGGGACTTGCTAGCCCAGCTAGTGAGAAAGTGTGAGACAAGACACACTGGAGATGAGAGCCTGCCCCCCCGCCAACACCTCATTGCTCTTACAGGGATGTGGATGCTCTGTGGACCCTACACCTCCACTCCTGCGTCAGCAGAAAGGACAGCTAGCCACACGGCCAGATGTACCTGCTCCCTCTGGTTCCACCTGGACTCTGTGTGTGGCCCCTGGTGGTCAGGAAACCATGCTGCTCATTCCCTTTGCAGACATGTGCGTTGCCTTTTATAGGACAATTGCCTGGCAAAAGCCCTCCAGAAAATGGACATGCCAAAATAGAGCGACATGCACCCTTGTGCTGCCAAAGTGCATATGGCATCCTAGTGCCATACCATACTTTTGCTGATTTTCTCTCTGGAGTGCTTGCAGATGCTGGAAAGAAGGATACTCTCTTTGGGGAGCTGCATACAGACATCCCACAAAGCAACCACTGGGAAGCAGAGTGGGAGGCAGGATGCTACGCAATCAACCCTTGATACCAGCCCACGGTGCACCTAGACATAAACACTGGATGTGTCCTCTGCTTAATTCAACAAAAACGCTATTGTGTGCTCACATGTGATCCACATCAAATCCAGGAGAGCTGGAGGGGCACAGGTCTGGAATTAATAATTGTGGATCCCCCACCTTGGAAGGCTGCATACTAGTGGTAGCTCAGGGGACCCTGACAGCTTTGAGGAATCATGTGATGGTTGTGTTCTCAGTAAAAGGATTAGCTATAATTAGATGACACTAAATTTATTAATTAAATGGCTCTGTTCATATGATCATTTCACTGCTTTGGGGCAGGATTTTCAACAGTGCTTAGCCTTGCCCTAACTCTGCTCTCACAAAAGGTAGTCTGGATTTGTACCAGCACCTTCAAGCACAGCAAAAGCCTTTTGAGAACTTACCTTCAGTCTGAAACCCTTTAGCTGCTATGATGGGAAAATGCAATGGATCTTGGATCCCAATGCAACTTAGGGGATATTTGCAGCTGCACAGGCTCTGTCTGCTCTCCCTACATGAAGCAAAGTCAGCTTTGGGGCACAGCTAGACAGGAGAGCCTTAGGAAACAGCAGAGGTGTATGGGAGGATGGAGGTTTCTGTAGCTGGTGTGCTCCCCAGGGAGCCAGTGCTCCAGGAAGGGGGCATGGGAGGGACGCTCCAGCTTTAAGATGTGCTGCATGAAAAGTGTGCCAGGGTGTGCATGGCATTAAAGATCTCTTCATGCCTGCATCCTGTCCCTCTTCCAGTTTGCTTAATCCTGTCCTGCCTTTTCGAAATGTCAGCTGCCATTTCAGTCAATGCACAGCCCTTCCTCACTTCCTATCCCAAATTGTTCCAGAGCTTTGCTATCCCCCAGTAAAGTGACACTGCAGTTCGTCCCAAAGATGTGGAGGACCTTTCTTCCCTATCATTTCTTCCATAAGCAAAAGGTCAAAGCTATCACTTCTGTGCCTGGGTAGGAGGGACACTTGTGGGTTGAGTCATCCCGCAGGCGCGTACGGCGCAGGGTGTCCTATAGATCTGCTATTGTCTCGGGAGGGCAGTGAAATCCAGCTCAGCAACCTCAGGCCTGATGCAGCTTTTCCAGTGCCGTTGATATTTAAGACAAATGATTATTATTTCAGAAAAGAGGAGGTGATTTTTACTCCCTCCGTTTATCGGGAAGGCTGACATTAAAAAGCCAGAGGTGACTGGGAATTGTTCCTGAACTAGGAGTGTTTTTTCAAAATTACAGCTGAATTATTCTCTGCCCTGCCTGCCACATTGTGGCACCCCATTGAATTCACTAATTTTCAGGGTCGAATCTGGCCTGACAGCCTTCCCACAAAGACTATGGAGAAAACAGAGCTGCCCCTTTTTTTTTAAGACTCTCACAATATAGGATCTTGATGAAGTTAACAGCTGGCAAATGCAAAACGTGGAAAAGGAAATACTGCTTCAGGCAGCACTGTCATTGTAACCCTTGGAATTCAGGGCTGCAGGAGGCTCTTGCAGCTAGATGTTTTTTCAAGGACAGCAGCGCAACAAATGCGACAGTCGGTAACAAACGCTTAGAGAGGAAAGCAAGACCCAGCAGGGGACAGGGAGGAATTGCCTTCCAAGCATGGCACTGAGTGACTGGCCGGGTGATTTGGGAGGTTATCTTTCCCTAAAGTATTCAGGAATCCTCTGGGAATGGGAGGCCACGAAAAATTGTCAATTTATAGTTTTGTATTATGTATCTGGTTTAAACCCCGAGAGTTTGGCTCTCCAGAGCCAAAAAGAGAACACGGGCCAATTTCTGATCCTTTTAATGTTCTGATAGAGATTTCCATCACACATGCAACTAATCCTAGAGAGTCACACCCTCTGACAATGTATGTCCTCATACTTTGGGTTATATCAGCTAACTATGCAGCTTTTTTGGTTTCTCTGCTTCCCTAATGAAGCAAGGCTTATGTGATTGCATTTCTTTCCACACATTTGTCTCTCAGACTTCCCCCCTTCCCACAAGAAACTTTGAGCCCCTTGACTAACGTAGCCAAATTTGACATAGGGGCGGAGATCAAAAAGGCATTACATTCCCACAAGTTTCATGGAAGCTGATGGTTATTCAGAAGGCACTGAGTATCCTGTGGCATACTTAAAATCAGTGCCTCTGGTGAAGAAAAAGCTGCAGCGTCATTTCAATGTTATCTTTTGAAACAATACAGTGCCTGCTGAGAGGATGTGGTCAGGGTCTGTCTGGTCAAGATGTGGCATGGGATCGACCAGCGCCCTTGTTGCCCCATGGCTTCTCAGTAGTTAGGGTACACGCAACATGCTGCAGAGGGGCTTGGGCTCAGGTGCGTCAGTGTGGAAGGGGAATGGAAGCATTTTGGAGGTGGGAATGATCAAAGAGAACTTGGTGGAGGGGTTACTGCAGTGAAAAAGTATGGCCACAAGGCATTAACCTGTAGGAAACTGGATTATGTCAGTTCTGCTGCTCACAGAGCTACTTACTTTTTTTTCTGGATAACAGCCCACAGGAAAATGTTCCCTCTGCAGAGCAGTTGGTTTGTTTCCTAACATGCACACAACTATTGATACCAAAGGGACATTTGTATGAGTGCCATGATCTGTGTCCTTTGCAGGGTTGTATTTAATCACAAAGACCCGACGTAGATGGCAGATGTGTGGAATGAATGGGACACCATTTCAGCTCACTGGTAATTTGAGCTGCTGTTGCTTCTGCCTGTTTGAGTGCCATTCTGATGTACAGTTTAATTCTGATTTTAAATTTGCTTCCCATCTATGTAATGCATTGATTTCAGTGAAATTATCCCTATATTACACCAGGGACTCAGGCTCAGTATTCAGACCTTTCACTTTAAACTCTTCTCAGTAGAATCCATGTATAAATTCAACTGAGTCTGTGGGCTGTTGCCTTGGGTCAGTGGATGTTGCCTGCACACAAAGTAGGCAGGAGGCATTTGCTTTCTGAGTAGAGAGCATTTTGTGTTCACCACAGGCAGAATCAAATAATAGGTTGTGGCAGGCTGAGATCAGATTCAGATATCTTTAATAAATACATGACTGCCATTTTACAGGAGGCATCACACAGCATTATACCAAGAACAAGAAACATGCGTAAGTGCCCAACACCTTAGATCAGCTATTTGTTGGAACTCAGTCACCAAATTCAGTCCTTCTTTCTTGGGTAAGGGCACAGTTGGGCATTTCCAGAAGTGCTTCAGGGTCACTAATCTTACTGGGATATGCGCATAACTGAGTTAGGTGCATGATCATCTCAGAGGTCTTGGAAGGCAGGTACTTTGTAGGTACATGGGAAGCCACAGCTTACTTGGGCTGTGCTGTTTCTCAGGAATTGCAGAAGAGGTTGAACTTGCAAGCTTAAAGAAAGGAAGTTTCATTTGTCGCTCTCACTGCAAAATCCACACGAGTACTTTGTATTTCCTAAAGAAGGCTATTTCTTGCCTAAAAATGGAGAACTGAGCTGGAATTTGGGCGCGCCACTGTCATGTAACGCAGTGGGGCACAGAGAAAGGCTAGTTAGTTCATGTACATGGCACAGCACAGTACAGCAGTCGAGGTCCTGGGAGCAGTGTACTCCAGTGGTCTTCCAGTTTGTTATACCTTGCTTTGCAACAGGACTGGTTTAGTCCAAGTGTAGGTCTGTACTGTCATAGCCATACTGCTTGCTCAGGGACCTCGTGTGGCTTTCCTGAGAGCATGCGAGGGAGGGAGGAGAGGAAGAAGGCAGCTCTTCCAGCCCTTAAGCTGTCACTGTACTCTGCGGATTGCACCACTTGTCTGAGAGACAACAAAAAATAATATACACAGCACTTAACTGCCTGAAACGTGGCTTGCGTTGAGTGCTCTGCTGTGCATCCCAGCAGCATAAGAGTTGCCAGGTAGCCTATAATTGTATAAAATTTAGTTTTTTGTAGGAACCAGATAGAAGTGGGTAATTACTCACAGAAGGTGGTCATAATTGCCTTTGCTAACAAGTAAGGGCAGAAACTGTTGCCTCTAGCCCCACTTTAAAAGGACAAAGCAAAGAGCAGTTGGCAGGAGGAAGAGGTGGAGCCTGCCAGAGGAATTTCCCATAAAGAAGAGGTGTTTGGTATTTGACAGGGTAATTGAATGTTTAGAGGAACAGGCTGACATGAAAATACATTTTCTTTTGTGTGGCTCAGGAAGGCTGATCTTTGAAAAGAGCAGAAGAGGCAGGATGGAGGACTGGCAGGATGGAGGACCAGCAGGAGCTGGCCCAGGGATATGGTGTAGCCAAAGCTCTCATTTGGATTTTGGGTGCCACCTCTTCCCGAGGGGCTGAGATGTCCACCCAGAGCTCCCCGGCAAAGATGTCCAGGGCTCAGGACAGGTGCCTCTTTATATCTTGATTATAAAATAAAATGAACATTGATGACCCTTTGCATAACGTTCCCTCCCAGCCTGCCTCCATTACGTCCCATCTAATAGTCTTCGTTTTGAGCAGTTCAGTGTCTTTGAATCTCTCAGTCCTGTTGAGCAATGAGATGTTCTGAGTCCTCTCCTTCACATGGTCTCCAAAGGCCTTGCAATTTGGTCTGCAGCCACCCTCATTGTTAGTAGAGCACAGAGTGAAAGAAGCACGTGTGAGAGGAGAAGGGGAGTTTTGCACGCAGGAAGGACACAGAGTTGGCAGAGGTGGCCTCCCTCAGGCCATCTGGGGAGTGGTGGAGCTGGCCTCCTTGGGACACTTCTGTTCCCCTCAGGCAAGAAGGGAAGTTTTGCATTTGAAGCTTCCCGTAACAGGGTGGCTTTAAATTATGGTCTTGCCCCACTCCCTGCTCCCTTCCTTTCTCAGTATCCCCTCATCTCATGTCTTGTGGATTAAAGGATATGGCTAAGTCCTCTTCCTGGCATTTGGATAAAATGCCCCAAATTTGTCTCTTTGCAGTAGGTCTTTCAAATGTTCCATCACCTCATAGCTCAGGCAGTGCAGGGTATTTACATAAAGGATCCACTAGCCTTGTAGAGAGGTTATATATGCCCACCTGCTTTTGTTTTGAATTTTGCATGGAAGGGGACTGTATCGTCAACCCATTAATTGTCACGAAGTTAATGGCTTTGGATCTAGAGGCCACAGGCTTAAATTTCTGGGAATGGGATTTACTGCAGACTATCACATAAGGATACTGTGACAATCTGGTTGAGGCATAAGAAGAGCAATCCTATTAGCTTGATTTGCCAATAGGGATCAAAGCTCTCTTCCCTCTTACACAAATGCCTTGGAAGCAAACTGATCACTGTCCGGGTCTATCAGACCATGAAACTAGATTAGCAAACTGGTGCCTTTGTGGCCAAATGACAGAGCTCTACATGTAGGAAGAGAGAGGGAGGGGTGGTTATATAAACATGTGGCAAATAACTCACTTTATCGAATATAATTAGATAAGACTGAAGGTATGGCGGCACTACTAGCTGAATACAAGTTCTCTTTCCACTGTAGCAAAGGACACATTCAATATTGTGGCCAGGAGAACAGCATCCAAAAATTTGTCTTCACAGCTACAGGCTTGTCGTGTACAGTTCTAGGGCACTTTCTTTTAGTGTGCAAGGAGAAGAATGTAAACCCCTTCCTGCCAGGTATGTGCCATAGACACTTTGAAACAGCTGGCTTTTTATTAGAGTTTAGGAAATAAGCTGAGCTGGAGAGAGGAGAAAGAATGATGCTTGATGGGTTATTCGGGTTATATGGTTAGTACTAGCCACATCACTAATACGACTCTGTAGTGATCCGAATTATTTTTGGGCTATGGGAGCAGGGCTTTCTGGTGCTAGGTGCTGTGCAAGCAAAACAAACCATGGGCTCTGTGCCCAAAAATGTTCTGGTTTAATCCCGTACGCGATGCTTCAAGCTGATAGCCGGCTGGTGGCTTATGTGGAAGAAATGACAACTTGCATCCCCTTGGGGGGGGGGTCAGGTATGTAGCATTCAGCTCTCCTGCCCCTGAATTAACACTGATTTACAGAAAAGCCCAAGACAAAATTTAATCCTGTGGCATATTAAATGTATCGTAAGGAGCCAGAGCCCTGTGTGTTTTCTCAGATGAAAAGGCTGGGGCAAACAGTCCTGCTGGCCACCCAACCTGCTGGGATTGCAGTAGGTCAGAGGCTTAACAAGGGGACAAGGAACAAACAATCAGCTAGCTCCACTTTGGACCTACTTAATGAAGTAATGTAGCCAAGTAATATAGTTGACATTTTTTGCTAACTCTCTGCATTGACAGGTAGTGCTTGGGTAGCTATGTATAATTAGCCAAGTAATATGAAATTCATTTGTTGGGTAGATGCTCTGAGGTTAAAATCGACCTTGCCCAGGTTGTATTGATATGTAGGATATTCCTGGTGAATATGAGCAGAGTATTCACAAGAGGTCCATACTTCACTCTGCAAGGCAGAATTTTGCCCTGTGCTCCTTATTATTCCTGCTTGCAAATTTACCACAGACCACAGATTTTGATAAAAACTTTAGCTCCTCTTCTTATCCTTTTAAATGCACTATCTTTGCATTGAAGCATACAGAACATACCTTAAGCTGGGTGAAAAGTCTTTAATAGTTTTAGTCCCTTAAATCAGCCGAGCAGTATGATTGGCAGATCACAGGCATTTCTCCCTGGCAAGACAGTTTGCTTACTTGATAATTCACCGGAGCTGGAATTTCCTTCCCTTCCAGGTCTCGCCCACAGCCCAACCTTGCAGCCACAGCATGTGCCCTTAGCAAAGGGAACTTTGCTCCTCATTTTGCTTCTGCCTTTTGATGTTTCTTACTGTGAGCCAAGAATATGAACTCTGGTATACACAGAAATGGGGGAGGTATTCAGAGAAAACTATACATAAAAGTTAGCGGCCAAGACAACCGTGTATAGAATTACTAGTCAATAGCCTCTACAGAACAACCACAACCAACATAGTATTTATTGATTACATCTTATGTGACAGGTCCCTAAGTAGTATTAGTAAGATTTTCCAGCACAGTAATTATTAGCCTGTCTTTCTTTCTCCTTTTTTGTTTTGATTTGTTTCTGATCTAATCCTGACTTGAAGTAAGCCTTATTCACAGCTCTGGCAGCAATTCCTGCCCACAAGATTTGGGAAATTCACACTCTAATCTCAATATGGATTTGCCATTGATGGTTTTGCCTTAAAATGGATCTGAATTGGAACCCAAAATTTGAACGCCACATTCCTCTGGGTAAATGCAGGTTCTGATTTTAATGCTAATCCAAATCTGTATTTCAGTAGTAAATAGTATCTGAAACAGCAGGAACAATAATAACATCAATAAAAGCAATAAAAACAATCATATCGATGCATTAGAGCTCCTATGCTCATAAAGAATGCATTTATGAGTGCTTTTAAAACTCTACATACAGAGATCTTTCATCTACAATTGTAGCGCGTACACTTTTGGTGTGCAACACAGCAACAGCAGGATTCCAGCACAATCTTTAGGGGGGAAAGCAAAAAAAATAACATCAAATAGTGTCACAATTGAAACAGAGGGGAACACTCAGGCAACGTATAATTAACCCAGCTGGAATTTGGTCAGGATGTCCAGGTTAACACTTCATCCAGTTAGTGGGGTCTGTAGTAAATTGTTGAATATTGTTGTCTAAAAGTCGAATAATTTACTGAGTTCTTTTCATGTGTGGAATATACAAGAAGGTCAACTGCCTTTTTAACATCTGGTAGCAGAACCCTGGTGATTTACCTGCACGCTGGTGATTGTAGATAGCCAAATGATGGATGACTTTGCTAGAAAGCTCTTTCTGTTAACTCATGCAAGCCCACAAGGAGCCTGATAACTCTGCTTTGTGGAAACATTAAAGGCTTTATCTGCAGCTTGTGTAGATTGACAAAGCACCGTAGATGTCAGTGGGACTCTGCTGATTTATACATGCTTTGGATATATCTCCAAATCAGAAGGCCATTCATTACTCTTGCTTGAAAAAAAAAGGGAAAATAAGAAAAATAGAAAGTATTTTTACTAATTACTTACTTATTAGAAAACATTTTACTCTGCCTTTCAAATTACATTTCAGATCAAATCCAGGATTGGTGCATAGCCTGGATGGGAACAAGCTTGGATGGGACGATGCCATGCTTACCCTAATTTGCTGCCTGACACTGGTGGCTGTAGGAAAGCCAACAGGAGAATTACAGAAACAGCAAGCAGAGTAGTAGATGGTCTTAAGGAGGATCAGAAAACTGATTAGGGGCTAAATCTTCCCTCAACCTAATGAACCATGCACAGGGGAGACTGCTTGCATCTCCCTATCCCTTTCTGGCTTCCAACAGCTCATGTCAGTTTAAGCACAGCCAAACCACACCAATTCTGCTGATCCTATAGAGCTGACCTTCCTCTCTCATAGAGGCATCTCTTTGATCAGCATATCCATACTCTGAGAGACTGAGTGCTTTGCGTTAACTGACAAAAACTAGTTTTCCGTCTTGCTGGCAAGAGGAAGTTAATATGGTTAGGGAAAAGCAAGGTGAGTTCGCTCTGTTTCCTGCCTTATCAGCAAAACTGTCAGTCTGCAGTCACAGCGTTGCAGCTGCTGGAAACTTAAGAGGCAGAAAGGGCATAGCACTGCTTAATTTCTTCCTTCTCCTCAGGTTGAATTTGTAGGGCTGGCAGTTAGAAAATTCATCTTATGGCTTGAAACTTTTGCTTCAGTTTCATCCTAGACCTCAACAGGCACGGCACTCAGCTGGGCTTCTCTGCTGGGGCTGACTTGGAGGCGGTGTGGAGAGGGTGAGTGTCAGACACACCAAGGGCAATAGTTTCATAGCACAGTCCCCCTCCAGACTGCTCTTCTTTTCCACAGATCTCCAGATCACCGGGGGATGCTCTACCTCCGCTGATTTACTGTCCTGGCAAATATCATGCAGAGCACAATCTATGCTGTATGTTGCAAGGAGGCTAACGGCGGCTGAATGAGGGTAATGTTTGCAGTCAGGACTCTCCTTTACAAACACTGAATCATGCTGTTGTGAAACGAGGACGGAGTGATGAATGACTCACTGTTGGCAGCACACACTGCCCTATCAGTAAGCTCTGTTCAGGGGAAGGGGGGCTGGTGTTTGATATCATCTCTGCACTCCCAGCTCCCAGCATGCTAATGAGTAACGCACACTGTGGCCTGTATTGATCTGTGATTTGCTTATTCACAAGGCTCTGCACAAAGACACCCAGATTGCTGGAAGTCCTGTTATTCACCAATACAAAGATGTTGCTTTGGGGATGTTTAAAAACATCTCTCTTGCTTGGCCATGATGTTTTCAGCTTGGATTGGTCTTTTTATTTTGCTTTTTTTTCAGGGTGAATGCTTTGCAGCAATAAAATGCAAAACTTTATTAGTAAGGGACAGAAGAAGCATGCCTAGAAGATTCAAAAAAATGATAGTAAGATATAGACCCTTAGGCCAGTGGTTCAAAGTCAGCCCCTGCTGGTTATGAGATAAGGGACACATCCCCTTTTTGGGTGCAAGTGATTATATTACATGACCCAATGCAGAGCCTGGAGTGGACCTGCCTGTTGGTACAGTGCTGGAAATCGGTGAATTGCCAGGCTGTGGCTCAAGGAAGGGAGAGGGGAAAATATTGTCCTCAGTGAAAGGGCATCAAGCTGCTTGCTCTGCAGACTCTTTCTAAGCTATGGCACAGATTAACTTCCCAAAGACTCCCTTCAGGATATGCGGAAAGGGTCTGCATGCTGGGATACCCAGGGTTGAGAACGGTATTACAGGAGGTCTGCATATTTAACCTGAGACGATAAATATCCCTACTGCCTAAACCAGCACTGCAGCCACTTTTTACTGAGAGTCTTAACACAAGGGCTGCAGTCCCAGAAAGTTTATAGATTGATCTGTCCTCTCAAGATGAAAGAAGGTGTTTACAGGTCACCAGTGAGGCATAGGGAAGGTTGGCCTGCCCCTGCCAACTGTCTGGGATTAAACAGGAGACTTCAGTCACCAGCTGCTACTGCTGGGTCTGTAAGCACCAGATCCCAAGCTCACTGCAAGGCTCCCACTAACTTAAGCAGACTACAAATCAGGCTGTGAATAAGCACTATGTTCACTCAAAAAGACTGAGTGGAATTTAAAAGATGGGAGATAGCAGCTCTTCCCAGGACAGGGCAGGAGCAGGGAGCCAGGTTTCCCTCGCGGACACGTCCTGCACTAATAAGGGTTCAGTGCTTGCAGCAAGGATGGGCGAGGCAAACACGCAGGAGTACCTTTATGCAACGACAGAGGTTGGAGTGTGGTTGCAGACCAAGCTCTAGGGTCATGACAGTCTTGCCTCTCCATTAAATAGCTGTGAGTTACTTTAGGAGGGACAAGCCTTGTTTTTCAACAAATAAGGTAGCTAAATTAATCAAGGAGAAGACATATACATCCAAGCTCTGAAGCAATTTTTTCTGACAACAGTCCCCTTCCCGTGAATCTCTGCCATGTGGTGGTATGAGTATGGGCAAACTACAGTTAAGGCTGAGTGAACAACATGATTTCAAAAGTAATTGGGAAAACGAGCATGGAAATTGAATGAAGCCCAGAAATATGTTCTGAATCCCCACCCCAGTCACACCACGGGAGGAACTCGACATTGCCGTAAATCAAAATGCATGTTTAAAACCTTTTTATAGTTTCTGCAGAGCATTCTCCCGGGGCCCAAGATGGCTGTTGATAGCCAAGAATGCATTACACTGAAGCATCGCAGGTCCTGGAAAATCCTATCAAATTTTATGGAAAACGATAACATTTCTGCAAGCTTAATGAACCGTCGTTTCAAGGTTCTTAGGAGCGGTACGCCCACTACTGAAATGCATGGATGGTGCACGCAACCTTGCAGAAGAGATAAAACCCTCTAACAGTCCTGTGGTGTTAGCCAGGCTAAACTCCCTTTCATCTCTAACGACCACGCACCAATATTCACTCCTAACACGGTCCTATAAATATTCCAAGCCTCTACAGAAACCTACTGGCTTCAGCCCCGGTCTGCTCTGTAGGGCTTTCCTGAAAGGCTTTATGGCTTTACTAATAAGATAGACCCCAGATTAACCCCCATTCTCAGATTTTTCCTTTAAAAAGCCCCCGCAATCGCCTTGGGAAAGCAGGCAGCAAAATAATGACTAGCTCGAAACCTCCACCCTGCACAGAGGTCTCTGCCCAAACCACGGGCTCGTTTGTTTTCCTCGGGAGCGTGCAGGCTCTGGGAAGGGGAGCTTTGGCACGGAGCTGTTTTGGGAAGAGGTGAGTGTGGGTGTGAAGCCAGGCGGTTCGCGAGGGGAAGTGTGGAGCCGGCGCAGAACCAGACAAAGGTGGACGCTTGAGCAAGCACAGTGTGTGGCCCTGCGAAAAGCCCAGCAAGAGGGGGCTTTTGGGTGGGATGCTTGGCCAAAACAGTGGGGGAAGTTGGGAACAGAGAAACACTCTCCTGTGGCTCGACTCCTGCTGTGTCACACAGGAGTTTGTCTCTCCTTTGTAAATAAACAAAGCTGATTCCAAAAAACTACCTAAGCCCTGCACAGACTTTTCTTCCTGACTCAACAACCTACAAGATTGTGAATTTTAGATAGCCCCATGGGTGGAAGAGAACAGCAGGGTTTTTGTGCAGACAGACAACCTAGCAATACGCACAAAGACATATTTAAAGGGATGTGCAGCAGAAGTGAGCAGAAGAGATGGATGGGAGAAGGGTTAGTATTCAAGAGGATTCATGAGATCCCCTCCCTTCTTGAAGAAATGCTGTCTGATGTAGATAAATTCAAGTAGGATGTTTCCCAGTTGCAATTCCTGACTGTAAGTACAGGCAAATTCTTATGCTGCCTCATTTTCTTCTGTGTATGCACCAAGTTAATGGGGAAGTGTTTGTGTTTCTTTAAGTAGTTAGGCAGTGGGTTACCACTAGCTTCCTTAATCCAGGTACCTTGTTATCTTAATTAAAAACCAAAATCAGCTTTGATCTCCTACAACTTCATTGCATAACCAGTTTTATTTACTATTGTTTAAGCTCAGTTAGCTTTCCATGATGAAAAGAATTTGTATTTCACACTGGGCAGGAAGTCCTACTTAAATGTTTCCTGGTTTTGATCTCCTTAAAGGGAATTAAATTATGTTCCTGCTTCAAAAAATGCATGGCAAACAGATTACTGAGTCACTAGACTTGCCATACCATGAGCCAACAAGGCAGCAGGCTGGCTACGTGGAGGCTGAAGTTACTCCATTCTCTTGCTTTAAATGCAAAAGGGGCTGTGGAGATGGTTCAAAGCTGGTTTTTGACCACCTTTTGTTGCAGTCCTTGCTGGCTGTCCAGTCTGGCCCCTTATGTTAGCTAGAGGCAAGTCCAAGTGGACCTTTATGCCTTCTCACCCCGCTCCCCTGTGCTGGGAACACAAGCAGGGCTAGCAGCAATGACTCTGGTCACAAGGTGGGGTCTGGGAGACCACAGCCACCCCTTCCTTCTTCCTGACAAGACGAGTCTCGGGGGGCTCTTTTGACTGCTTTGGTTGCTGTAACACAGAAGATGTTGGGAACTACCAGGCTGGAGCAGCCCAAGGGCTGTTGTCAGTTTCTACATCCCCTGCTCTTCTCCAAGGGCAGCTCTGCTGCTGTGCCCTACCTGCCCTCATCCTCCTCAGTGCCGGCACGCTCGGGAGCTGTGCCGCAGAGCTCTGATCGGACCGGGAAGGGTTTCCCACCACCTTGCCGTCCTCCTGCATGGGCAGAGCACGGGGCTTTGCTGGCTGCCCTGCCTTGGTGGCACAGCCGGACTCCTGCCAGAGAGGAAACAAAATCTGTGCTAAGCCAATCTGCTGCCTTCCCCAGGAGACTGAAGGGAGCAAGTGAGTTTGCTCCTGATGACCCAGGAAAAAGCTTTTGAGGTTGCTGAGTCGCATTTTAGATCATTTAAGAACAATCGTCTTTGCCCTGCTCTCCAAACACCCTCCAGACTGTATCCCAGAACTTATGTTTCATTTCAGATGGGATCTGGGGAGATTTACTTGTTGCCAGGTAGTCGCACTCACAGCGTGGCAAAGCCCAGTAAAGCAAATAGGACCAACGTATTTTTCTCACTATGCGTACCACATAAATCCAAGGAACTGGCTGCCACATAAAGCACTCAGCTGCCTGTCTCAGACAGCAGAGGGGATTGAATTGCTTTAATTCTCTTCCCTCTTTGCCCTGAGGCAGGTAAGGACCAACTTTTGTGACTCTGGGAGATGCCTCTGGTTTCGTGCCGCTGCCTAGCAAGAGCTTTTGGCATTTGTGGGGGTGACCCTGGCACCCCTGGTGCAGGGGGAAGGGAAACTGAGCTCTCTGGGTCTGAAGTGTTCTTGCTTCTCATCTTACCACTCAAAGGAAGCAGGAAAGAAAATGGTGACACATTTTCCCCACCAGTTGCCCTACATAAAAACAGAGTTATCTGCTTAGATGGTTACAGAGTGGCTGAAGTTTGCAATGGGTTGTCTGCAAGTTAATTCTCTGTGTCTCCATCAATCACTATCATGGGAGGTTATGAGAAGCCAAAAAAAGACAACGGAAAATATAGCCACTTAAAATGGAAGTCAAACAAATTACTATTTTGAGTGTTATAATTTTACAGGTTTTGCTTCCTTTATACCCTCGCCTGCTTAGCATGTGATAATCTTCGCCTGCTATTCCCCTCCTCTTTCACCCCATCGGCAGCTTGGCCCTCACAATTTTTCCCAGAAGAGCTTTCCTTGTTCGCATAGATTTCATTCTGTCTTTCTTCCCAGCAAAACCTCCCATTTTCATGCTGTTTTAAATGCAGTTAGGATAGCAGCACTCCTGAAGTAACTCTGGCATGTCAGTGCCCCTGGAGATGCTCTGGGTCGCACAGCAAGCCTCCCAAGATGTAGTAGTGCATGGCTGAGCTTTGGTGGGTTAATGAAGCCCAAGACCCATTTATGGAGCAAGTTCTTCCCTAAATCACTTCCAGATATTGCAGGCTGTTTGACCTCAGGCAATTAAAGGGGGGGGGTAACAAGGGGCAAGCAGTGCCTTGGGTGACCCTGGGCAGGGTCCGAGCCATGGGCTAGTCCTGTCCTAGCCCTCATTTTGGCTGGTTTGGCTTGCTCCCTGCCTTACTCTAACGAGACCCTGCAAGTCCCAAGGCCCTGTGCAATTCCCCTGAGTGCTCGTCCTTGAAACTAGCCCTCAGCACAATTCGGTGTAGAGCTGGGCCCTTAGGGGCAAATATTTGGCTACTGTCTCCCTCCTGTGATGAATTCAGATGATGTGACTGCATGCTTTAATCCCATGAGAGCAGTACAGTCCAGCACGCCTGCAAGAGTGAACTTTTGGCTAAATGGGGCAGGAAAAGCAAGAGCATATACAGCAATTATGTCTGCCTATACAGCCTACGCAAATGCTATGGGCCAGCTGGACAAGATTGCACACAAATAAGAAGTTTACACAGTTATCTACCTGGCTCGCAGACTCAGACAAGTATCTGCACGTACGAGTTCATGTGCATGCAGCAGACTGAGTCCAAGCCAAACAGGAATTATTCCACTAACTCCAATGGGATAAGATTTGTTTGTGCAGTTTCAGAGGCCGGTCTGAAAACTTGGAAAGAATATTTTCCAGGCATTTGACCAGTTTCTGGGTAAACTGAAAAACGGTATCTTTTACAGAGAATTATATAGCTATAGGCACACTCTCACATACGTCCATGTACGTATTTAATAGCTTTTTGTTTGCTTTTTCAGTCGTTCTGCTCCAATACTACTCTAACTGTAAATGTACCCTGGAATGTGAAGATTGAGGTAAGTTAACCTGCGTTTTTCAGAGAAGAGTTTTTGGGCCACAAAATGAGTAGGAGGGTTTTTTGGGGAAGGGAGGACGTATTTTGCTTCCTACATGTACTTAGCGTCAGCAGTCTTTAGTTCTACTTAAATGTAAAGGAAATATGTTAGCAAGGAGGGAAGTGCCTTGCATTTTTTGAAGTCTATTATTAAAAAGTAACAAAAATCAGGCAAAGGTTTGCTTTGCAATCCACTGAAAGATCTGTGTCTTTTGGACTCCAGTTGGCATGAAAAAGTAATTTCTCCCATATGGTTGGGGTAACTCCGTTGTGCTAGGGCTCCTGAAGCGGTGGCTCACATTCTTTATGTTTATTTTCTTGTGGGATGGCAAATTGCCCGTCACCTGAAGGCAGCTAGCTCGCCACGGCACCGTCACCTGGAGCGCGTGGCTGTCACCAGTAGCTATCCTGTTGCCACCCAAATGGTGGATTGAAAGAGCATCTGAGTTGCTGCTTGGAGGATGCAAGGTGGGCATCCTCTCTTCCCACAAAGCTCCTGTGGCCTTGGGTTGGCAACATGTGTGCGACTGGGTGGGATGCCCTCTGTGTTGTGGGTGTCGGGATTTTTCTTCTCACCGTAATCTGGCCAGCCGGTGCTCTCGGCTAATGGAAAACAGCAGAGGTCCTTTGAAGCAAGGCAGATTTTCGTCAGCAAGGAAGCTGCCCTCCCAAGGTAGTGTGGTAATATCCCAGCCATCGAAGGGTCCACGCACACACCTGGTTTACCTTTCTCACCTCACCTCCAGTTATCAAAGCAAGCAGGACATGACAGTACTGCGCACTCCTGTTGGAAATACCAGAGTAAAATCAAGGCTTCTGGAGACAGCTCCTCAAAAGGGAGATTTGAAAGAGCTTGTGTGCTCCCTTCCAGATGATTTTATCTCTGACTCACCACATGAAAATGCAAGATACCATCGGAAAGAATCCTTCCTTCTTTCCATGCCTTGTTTGCTTGTTTGTTTCTATGTAAATGGAGTTAGGTTAGCGGACGGGTAACATATACGGGCGTCCATCCACTCTGCTCCACCGTGTCCCCACCTCCTCTTGCCCAAGCACGTGGAAAGGGTAAATACAGCTCCTCGCTCATCCTGCTATTTATGTGTTAGAGCTAACGCAGTCGTCTTGACCCGAAAACTGAGATATTAAAAAATTGATTGTAGGAGAAAAGCACAGCTTAATGGATTGACCAGCAACTTACAGGTCAGGGGTTGAACTCCAGCTGTGGTTACTCATGACTGACAGTTACCACCATCTGACACGGCTTTTGGGAGCCAAAAAAGCCCTGCTGAGCATGGCAACACCTGGGGCCAGGGCAGCTCCTGGGCACGATGTTGAACACGGGGCAGTCTGCTGGCCTCCGCGCTGCTCTCCCCAGCTGACGAGCCCAGCAAAGCTGAATGTCAGTGCACGTTGGTTGTTTGAGCTAAAGCAGCAAAAGTAGGAAGGGAGAAGGCTATAAAAAATAACTTTAAAAAAATGAGCTTCCTGGGGTTTTAATTAAGAAAAATCGGTAAATATATTGGGTGAGTTCAAATCAATAAAAATACTGGAGAGGATGCTTTCTTTTCCCCCTCACTTTTGTGTTTATTTCCCTCTTTTTTCTTCCCTCAGCTCCATCTGGCAAAGTGCAAAAATAGATGAGTGACACAAGGAGAAAAAGAAGGCACAAGGGATGAAAAATCAGAATTTTTTAAGGGGAAAAAGTACCTAAAAGCTGGGGACAGCAGAATTACCCAGAAATTCTTGTTTTAAAATAAGAACCATTTGTTATGGGGAGAAAAAAAAAAAAAAGAAAAAGGAAAAAACATTTATAACAAATAGTTGCAGCCACAAAATGAGATAGCAGAGCTGTGGTTTGGCTTTGCTTGATGCCTTTTGCGCCCAGAAGCACATTCTTGGGGTGACAAGGAGGAATGCTTGGCCCAGAGGTATTTGAACCTACCTGAGGAAGTCAGAGCTGGTGGGGGGATACTTGCTGGATTAACGTGCAGTTATGAACATTGAGTCTTTCATACCTGCAGCGAGGGCTTCAGACGTACACTCGGCAAGACTACGGGAACTCATGGGATGCTGTTCTTGCCGCAGTGTCATAATATAAGCACTAATTTTCAGGCAGCATTTGCAGGTGAATGATGGGGTAGGTCTGTGACCCCTCTCCTGGGAGGTAAGGCAAGTAGTGCTATATGCCTGCATTCACTTGGAGGACGGAGAGGATTTGGTGACCTCCTCCTGGCAGAGTGACAGATAACCTCCTTCGGCCCAAGGAGAGCCACCGCTAAGTCTTGCTGTCACAGCATGCCACCGAGCCAGTGGCAGCCCATCCTGCTGCTAGTGAAGCTATACAATGGCCAGTTCATTACTGTAGCAAAAGCATCTTACAAAAGCTAGAGCAAAATAAATTAAAGCATTAGGGTCTCATTTTCTACAGCATTAGCTCTATGATGAATGTGAAATCTAATCCCTACTGGCATCACCAGTTCCAAAGAAGACAGTGCTATGTGTTAAGAGGGTGTTGTCAGAGCCCCTCAGGAATTGTATGCAGTGATCAGAAAATCTTGTGTCTCTTTCCCCCTCCTCACCAGCTGTCTCTGCTTACAGGAGGTCACCTCATTTCCCATCAGCGATGGACCAAAAGTACGATGGCAGGCATATACTGAAGAAGCAAGCAAAGATTTTTCTTCAGAATTATTTTGGGAGTGAGCAGTTACTTGAAAGCAGAGAGAGAAGCTCGTGTTAGAATAGCTGCTCCAAGAACAGCCACTCTGCTCAGATGGATTTATAATAGCCACTTTAACTGGTGCCAGGAAGACACTGAACTTCCAATGAGTCATTTTTCCACAGCTGTGAATAGGTTAGGATGAACTTCAGGTATGCGCATCTTTTTTTGAGATCTAACAACCACAGCAAAGCCTTGAACCCCTCCAGTTTTACCCACAGGGAGTGGCTATGCCTCTCTTTCTTGGATGGATTTACTTGAAACTTACTGTATTCTGCACAGGAGAGGCTAAGAGATGTTATCTAGAAGAGCACTGGGTTTGGGTTTTCTGTCTCTGCGCACCTTGACACCCAAATTCAACTCTGGTGTAAGGAAAAGCCTTGCCCTTGACAAGGAGTAGTGGCACTGGACAGCTTCAAGCTGATGTAACCTGCAGGACTGCTCGTGCGACTGAGGCTAATGGCCAAGCATATACCAAAGCCTTCTTGCAATCCTTTTTTTCTACCTAGAATTTCTCCCATATATGTGTACATGGGCTCTCTGTGGCTCCACTTCTTCCCCTGTCTCTATGCCTTTCCCCACGTGCTTCCTTCAGCTAAAAGTTACCCTTTTCTCCATGTCAAGGAGAAACTTGTCCCAAGCTGCACCCCAATTGCCTCTACCTCTTCCCTTCCCTCTTTTGAGCCTTTCTAATTGTTATTCCTCTTTTCTCATTCTTCTTTTCTTTCTCCTTCAGGGAGACAAAGTTTCAGGCAACACTCGATTTGATGGGTATTGTCTGGGACGCGTGTGCCACCATCACCCGATAGCGATGGAGGTGGCTGTGCCTGTTTGCTCTTACGTCTCTGTTGTACCCACTGGGCTTTGCTAATCCTCCCCAAAACCAACGGCGGGGAGGTAGAACAGCCCCTGAAACTTTGGAAGCGGTTTGTCAAAGTGTCTCGAAGCTGTGCTTTAATAGCCGAACAGCACTGCCTAACTGAGAACAACGTTTTGCAAACTGAAAAGTAGACCTTTATGGTGGTAAAAATCGCACAGCTTTTGCTGAAGCTAGGAGGTCTCCTTCCACGTCAGGCCTTCTTACCATGCGCTTGAAGAAATGAGAGCAGGGAAACTGGCTTAGATAAAGCAAGAACCACTTTTAAACTGTCACTGAAGTTTTATTGTGGCCCTAAGATTTTTTCCAATTACCTTTGGAAAAGCTGCTGTTAACTTTCATTGCTTTTTCTGGTTTCACACACGTGCGGTTTTGCTGTGCATCCTGAAGGATAAGGATCAAACTATCAGCAGCAGGGAGCTGCTTGTTAATAGTTCAGGCCTGCCCCAGCACAGGTGGGGAGGAAACCTTTTGAGAGAGACACTTTTTTGGTGTACTGCTTGTGCCTGTGGTTTAGCTTTCGGGCTTGGGGGTGACGTTCTGGGTGGAGCTCCCAGACTTTCTGGGGTCACTCCGGTGGTGCACACCAGGGACTGGAGACCATCAGCACTAGGAAGGAAGATGAAGAGATAATCTTCACCTCCCTGTTTCTGCCCCGGTTTGCCCATATTTCATGGCCTATCTCCTTCTGATCTATACATTCCTGGTAGCATACCTCGCTGAAAAAGTATACCTTTGTTTGTTTTGTGCTGCGCTTTTGAGGAGGATCCTCCTTACTTACCGAGAGCAGCGGCCGCAGCCTGGCAGAGGGGAGGCACATGTTGTGCTTTCCCCGCCAGCCGGCTCCGGCCATTCCTGGGTTTCTGCCATCCCCCAGAAGGAAAGGGCACGCTTTGCTCTGCCAGCGCGGGGGCCAGGCTGCTGGCAGCCAGAGCCGGCGGCCGAAGACGAGGCGTCACACCGTCCCGGTGACTGTAAATATGCCACGCATCTTTTTATTCTTGTGTCATAATCACGATGTTCCTTTAATGTAGTTTGTTTAACTGGATGACTTTGGTGCTAAAAATAAGTGGATCTTGCTGTTTCCAGGACAACCGCTATCCCAATGGCTTATCTCGGCGCCTCTCCTCTGTCAAAAGGATGTTCTAAACGGAGCTGGCCATGAATATTAAAAATGAAGCATGCACACAATAAAGCATTCCCTGGGAAGAGCCCCATGTTTTCATGCTATACGTTATGCTAATAGGACAGTTGCCTCTCAGAGAGGTGCTTCGTTCAAAGGCTGCACAGTGTGGGATCAGATTGCAAGAAAGCAGGGATGTAATGTGTGTTTCTTTCTTCTTCTTTTTTAAAATTCAATCTCTTTCTGGTGGTTGGGGTGGCTCGCTAGGCAGCACTTTCTGCCTCTAGGCCAGAAATCCATAAATTGAAACCTTGCACGTGTGTCCTCAGCCCACCCCGTGGGACGGCTGCAGGGGCACAGAGAGCTGCTGCTGGCGGCTGGTACCCGGTGGCAGGGGACAGCCTGGCCGCCTCTCTGAGTGCCGGCGTCCTGGTGCCTCTTATACCGAGCCGGGAAAGAGATAGCTTGCCGCAAACGATGCTGGGTTTTCCTGTAACCTTGGCTGAGTGAAATTCAGCCACTCTTCCCGACCGGAGTAGAGATGGATTGCTCATTTGGAGGGGTCAAGGAGATTTTAAAATCCCTCCTAGCGAGGAAATGGTTGCATTAATAAATGTCTGCGTTCCTCCAGCTTTTTATTCCCTATCCCCCTTTTTTTCCTCCTTCCCTCTCAAACAGAAAAAAGCCTTTAAGAAAAAAATCAGAGGAAGCCTTAGGAAATCAAAGGCATAATTTTTAACCTCCCGTAACTGGACAAAAAGAAGGAGATAATTTAGCCAGTAGGGTTGGTTTTCCAGTACAGGTTGAGCGGAGGCTGACTGCTGAGCAGTAGTGCTCTCGCAAGAGCTGGTGAGACCCATGCCCAGCTCATGTGTTCTGAGTGAAGCAATTAGTTCACTATTAATCAAGCTGTTTGATTCCATGCTTACAAAGAAATGTTTAGTGTTACTGATGCGGTATAACAAGGTCTTGTACAAAGACAGCAAACTCACCAAAAGCAGCCTCACTTCCTCTAATAGCATTTACTGAAAGAAAATATTAAGTGAGCTTGAACATATTGCCCATTTAATTCTATCTCTGCAGTTTTATTTTTAACAAAACTTTCTACTTAATTGAAGGCACATTTATGTAATAATTGGCATGAGTGCAGTGAGCAAGACCCTCAGATGTTCTAAACTGGCTAGGTTTCATTGTCCAGAATTTAATTTTAATCAGATGAGGATCAGGCCTGTTGTTAGGAGACCTTCTGAAAGCTGTCAGTTGTTTATGAGAGCTGACAGCAAATGTAACTGTTCAACTCTCATGCGCTGAACCTAAAAATTTTCAAGGTGACTGCCTTGGCTGCAGGACAGCTGCCGTTTTGTGAAGTTGGTACAGAAGGCTTCAGAAAAGAAGTGGATCCTGAGCTCCCACAGAGACTTATTGTCTACTTCTTAATATTTTGTTGTTCTTATTTTTTTCTCTCAAAACTGATTCTGACTCCCTACGGATATTTAATTTTCTCTATGAAAATAATGTAGCAGAAATACCTGCCCCCCTTTGGTCTGAAAATTTGAACTGTGAATTTCACATAAACAGACTGGCTTTTCCTGATGTATTTCAGCACTTGCATTTCTAGCCCCAGCCGGAGCTCAAAAAGCCAAAACACATGAAAAATAATGTTACCTGGATGCTTTAAAATCTCAGAAATGGCTCTGTTGTAGTGGTGTTTGGAGCATAAAATTCCAGGGAGGTGCAAAGTCCTCTGGAGGTAATGCATATCTCACCTCACTGAGAATATCTTATCTTGGCAGGTTGTGTCATGTCAGAGTAAATAATGCCGAAGTGCATTAAAGAATCTGGAGACTGGATCTGTCTTCAATATGGAAGATCTGTATCACACCACTATTCCCACTTACTTGCATCGCTGCATTAGAGGGTAATTCTTCCAAAAGCGTCAGAAATGCATGTCTGGGGACCCTAAAAAAGGCAGTTCCGAGGAGAGGGTCTTGAGGGGAGATGATTGATACAGCCCAGGCTGAGAGAGCGCTCACCTCCACTCTCCAAAATGCCATTCCAGGTGGTTTGGGGGTGGGGGTGAGTGGGGGGTGGATAAGGGAGGGAGAGGTATTGACATGTTGTGGGTGATGGTGGTGGGAGGGTACAACTCTGTGGGCACAAAACTGGTTTTTAACACGCAGGCAAAAATTTCTGGTGCAATTTCCATTGCTTTCAGTGAATTTCTGTCACCTCAAAATAAGGGGGAGTTTGACCCTCTGGTTCTACTGCAGCAGCAGGACCATGGCAAAAAGAGGTATGGGCACATGCGCACGCACGCACACACACACACACACGTGTATACAAATATATGTATGAATATTTCTATATGCATACAGAGGGAGTCCCAGCAAGGCTGTGAGAGCCAGTCAGCTTCATGAGGGACCAAGGAAGCAAGAAAAAAGAAGGAAGACAAGAGAAGGAGACAACATTACAGCTCATTCTGCCCCTTCTGCCCCCTCCCAGGATTCAGGCAGACTCCAAGCAGCCCACGTTCCCCCCTCACTGAGCGAACGCCCTGTTCTCTCAGCTGAGGTATTAATAAAGCCAACTCGCTTTTTTGGAATTAAGGAAAGAAAAGCAGATGTTGAGCTGAACTGACAGCCCTTCAGGAAGTCTTAAAATCCCCCAGAATTTTTTAAAGAGGAAACAAGGTTTGCAATTAGCGAACTACAGCAGGTTAAATGGTCCAATTGCTATTAATGCAATTATAGTCAAGGTTGTGATAGCTCTAGTGTCTTCTTGAAAACTCAGGCCTCCATTTCATTAAGCCATTCAGTGCCTTTGTAATACTGCTTCTAGCATTAAGCAAAAGGAAATGTAAATTGTGGATCAAAAATCTTGCAGGAACGGCCCATGTGCTCTGAAGTGTGAGTGTACGTGTGTCTGGGATGGGACTAGAAGGTGTTTGAGGAACTTTTTGGTATGTCCTGGAGAGTGCATAGCTTGGTGCAACAGAGCAGCAGCTTCAGCAAAGTCACTGTAGCAACTCTGCTGGGCAAATTAGTGCCTACACATAGATGCTGGGTTACTGACAGGAGTAGGGTGTAATAACAAGAATATGAAGCTACCTTAACACTGGTGTCACCACTGCTTGTGCTGCAAGAATGCATGTCGTCCCTCTGCACCTTCCATATGGCAGACACTTTAAAAATCCAGTGATTTAACAGGTTCCACTGTTTCCATCTAAATTCCCCTTCTCAAGGGTAAGGAGTGACCCTTTGAAACTTTCAGCTGCAAATAGCAAAGAGAAAATCGGTGTCTGCCACAGGCTGCAGCCTTACCCTCTAGCCAAGCAGCTCTTTGAGTCCTTTCCATCCAGCCACCTGTTTCCACAAAACCCATATGAACTTAAGCTCTTTGGGTCAATCTGGGCTCAAGGGAGCCTATGGGTTTGATGCTTACAGGCAGAGAGACAGACGGGCAGAAAACTGTGAGCTTTGCCATAAATTGCAAGAACTATTGGCATACAACAGCCTTATTCCTCAGCTTTTGCCAGTAAGTATTAGGGTGTTTTGCTCCTTGTGATGTTTAGGCCAGGCCCACCACCCATTACTTCTTCACACTCACTCTCCTTTACAGCAAAATAAGCTCAGTACTCTCAATGGGTGGCTAATATCTGGGCCTAGGGCTCCAGTGCATTTGGGGTTTGGATCCTGGCTGTGTTGCTGACATGATTTATGGTGTTTGCTGTTCAGTTTGAAATGCTAAAGACATCCATCAAGCTCTACAAAAAGGCCATTCCATCCTTTTCTCTCCCCAAAGCATGTCTGAAGAGGTATTTTTGGCTGCTAAGTGTACCAACCAACACATCGCTTATCTAAAAAACAGGCACTCCACGAAAAAGAGGATCATTGAGATCATTGAGATCACAGCTCATACATCATAAATAATAAGTTGTTTTACCTACAAATGCAAAAGAAATGCCACATACATTTATTTTGTTTTATTAATCTCAGTTGAATTTTGTAATGAAACTTTTCCTGTAGGCAGTTCAATCCTTTTTTAATATCTTCACTTGTGGAACATTTTACCTTAGTGCAGTCAGTCAGATAGGTAGAAAGAATAATTGAATTTTTTTTCTTTCTATTTTGACTAGTAAGTAAAGGCATAAATGGACAAGATCATCATTGAACTAGAGACACAAACAGTATTTCCCAAGCTAAGCGCAAAGAGAAGCCAGCACTTCTGCATTTCAAGCATGTCAGGGAAATTACTGTGGAAGGACTGCTCTAATTCTCATTCCTATGAAAGGGCAAAATGGAAATTGCTGTTTTGCTATTCATGCGCATCAACCTAGCACAGCAGGATCTTGGTCCTGACTTAGAGATTCTTAAAGGCTACCAAGCAAATGAATATTCTTTGCCATGTCTATTCATTTTCTTGAAACATCTTTCATCCAAAGGCTTTTGAGGGTTACATCCAAACCGTGTAGCAGAAGCATCCTACAGGGACGGTGCTCCAGGTATATAGTGCCTCGAACATCTGGACTAGGAGGTGGACAAAATGTGGAGCAGCTATCTAACTGACATGTTTCAGCTAGGTGCCTATGGTGAGAGGTGGTCGGGCTGACCTGGCTGCTCCTGTTGTGGCTGTCTAGCCGGGAGCAGCAGATGTAAGGAGTGTGCTTTCTCCGTGCTGCTGCAGATCTGGTCGCCCAGAAATGACCTGAGGTCATGACTCAGCCCCTCATACTTCTGACTTAAATTTGGTCTTGATTAGGCCAGTTTTCAAATCTAGAACAGCACCACTGATGAAAAGGCAAAATCCTGAAGTTCAACTGTAACTTTGGTGTGCAGTATGGCATAAGTATATATAGACACCCCCAAACACCTCCAAATATGGGAAAGTACCTGCTGTAAGATTAAAGTGTCAACTTGCTAACAAAAGGTTGGGATCACATTGCTGATGAAAAGCAATTTTTCTTTAAAAGTTGCAAAACACAGAAACCAATTGCATAATGAAATCTGGAGGCTGCCCATTGGAAACGCCAAGGCTTTTTGTGCCCTATCATGCATGGCAGCTACCTGGCCATTCTGCCTTAGAAGCTAGCACTGTAAATTTCCCAACAGAAATCAAGTTTTACCCAGCCAGGCAGGATAATGTAGCCACGACAGCACAGCCACGGTGCAGCACAACAACCTTGAGTGGCGAGGGGGAGCATCCCCCTTCCTCCTCCTCCCTGGTTCTGCGATGGTGGAGTGGGATGTGGATGTGGGCACCTGATGCTCCCACAATCCCGGCAGCTGCGTCTTGCTACCAGGGCCGGCACACTAGAGGAGGGCCGTGGGCGAGCAGGAGCTGGGAGTCACGCTGAAGACGTTCAGGCCCTTAATGGTGTGGTGGGGGAGCGGAGCCAGGAGCTAACTGCGTTAAAGACTTGGTGTGCTCCTGGTATGCTTGGTCCTGGAGCCGGGAAAGCAGCGTGTGCGCTCAGGCTGTCGTCACAGCCTATGGAGACGTAGTGCGGTGAGGTAATGGGAACATTAGGAAAAGCCATCCTTGGGAAATGGCTTCATAATATGCCCTGAGATCAGATGAGAGTCCCTCAGTCTTGCCTGAAAGCCTGGGCTTCCCTTCTGAGGAACATTTATGGGTTCATATCCAGGGCTGTGGTGGTGATGCCCTATTGCACATGCTGTCTCTATGTTAAAAGGGAGACATGAAGGGCAAGGCGAGTGGTGTGCTTTGTCATTCCAAGGGATGTGTGAGATTTCGCTTATTCACAAGCAGCACAGATGAAAACAGAGGGTACAGACATGCCTGTGGTGTGTTCAGGCCTATTGGCAATTGATTTGGGAAAAGGCACGTTTCCAGATGTCTGCAAGTTCTGGTATGTGTGCTATAAACCAAAGGTACAATAGTGGATGAGGTGTCTGCTCTTAATGCAAACTTGTATTGTGCCAGGATGCTGTACTAGCTTTAATCATCACTAGGTAGAAAGCAGGTGATTAAAGTCTTGTCACTTTATTGGTTTGCCTGAAACTGAAAGAAAAGAAAATATAGCAGGCCAAAACCATTTAATCTGAAGCAAAGTTAAGGGGACAAGTTAGCGAAAGAAAAGCAGTTGTTTAAAGGTGTGAAACTGCTGAAGAGAGCCAAGTTACAAGGGGTTATCCGTAGATGTGGCCAACTTAAACAAGACAAGCTGGTGACTCAGCGAGGCCCCACCTCCAGTGTCATTCATAAACCCAGCCCATCCCTGGACAGCCACGCAGCTTTGATTGTCTCCTGTTTAACTTGGCCTTTGGATGACTAACTCTTCCAAAAGTTGGCTCTTTAGGTAGGTATCACACCTTAAAACATCTGACCCTCTTTTATAGATGCAAAGTACTCTTTTATTTGATTTCTTTGTGCTGCCAGCCTGCATCATTGGGTTTGGGTTGGTCCTACCACAGGCAGGTGTGTTTCTTGCTGGCAGAAGACAGTAGACCCAGCAGTGACGAAGCTGCCACACAGAGTTGGAGAAAAGTCCAAGTTCATCTCCTCCTTTGTAGCCTGCGTGCTTTAGCTGGAATTTGGAAGAGTGGCAGAAGATTACCAAAAAACCCACAGCGGGGAGTCCAATTTCAGAACTGAGATCCAGACACCAAGGCCTTGAAGACTCAAGTGTCAGATGATATCCTTGGGGAAGGTTATTTTGCAGTGTTTTGGTGGCTGTATAGAACAAGTAGTGTCGAACGTCATCAGCATCCAAGAAGTTGTTTTCCCCTACAAGATTATGTGATTGAAAATGAAATAGCTATTTCATTTTCAATGAGATTTTCCATCAATTTTATGGGGAGAGGCTGTATTAAAAACAAACCAAAAACCACTTTCAGGAGCTCAGCACCAGCACTGCGCTACTCCCAGAGCTTGCAAAGAGTCCTGTTTTCAGCTTTCCCAATTTATTAACCAAGCTGAGAAAAACAAGGATGAGTTTTAGAGTAGCAAGCCTGAAACTTGCATTGGATGTTGCTGTTTCGGGAACAGTTTATCACCTCTGTAGGGTGGCTGCTCAGGCTCCTGGATATCCATACCTGAGGAAAATCCACTAGCGCCTCAGGCTGAGGGTGCTGAGCCCCAGCTCTTGGCTCCGGCGGTAGGGTGGATCATGCCATTCCACTGACACTAAGAGCTTGGGGCACAGTTGACTGTGACCTGGTTGCCACAACTCAGTGGAATCTGTCAGGTAGGTACTAACTTAGCATGTAAGTCGTCTTAGCCCTCCGCTATGTGACTTAATTTAAATTGCCATGGCAGTGAAATGAATAATCTTTGATCCACCTGGATCCTGCGTCTAGAAACACCCACTGGCTTGATTTATATCAGCATGGTGGCAGGGGCCAGGGGTGCTTGGGTTGACCTCCAAGGCAGCCCTGCTTGCTGCAGGCAAGTCCTGTGCAGGCTCCTTCTCCTTCCTCTGCCCTCATGGGGACAACCGCGGGCTGAAATGTGACTTAGAATCTCCCCATGCAAGATATTCCTTCCTCGGGGATCTGAGGTAGCCTTCCTGGCCAGAGCCAGGTGCAAGCAATCCCCTTTGCTCTGGGACGAGAGGAGCACAGGAGCTGAGAGCCACTGCTGCAGAAATGCACCAGGCGGTGAATCCCCGCCGGTCACCTCTCAACGTGCTCATGGAGTGAGAAATAACGACAGCTCCCGTGCAGCCCCATTCTTCAACGGGGGCTGGGAGATTGCTTGCCCATAACGCTGTCGTTTTGGGAGGGCCAGCCTCTATCGTGCTAGCGGCAGGCAGCGTCCATCCTGGCTTCCAGCTAAGCCTCTGAAGGGTGACATCATGCAGGAGGCACTTCGAGGTGCAGCCTGCCGGTAGCGCATGGGATTAAGCCGATTACCGGAGAGGAGCAGCTGGAGCAGCAGAGGAGCCCCCGGGGACTGAGTCGATAAGGTAAAGAATACATTTCCCCCCCCGTAAATGGAAAGCCCTCAGCCACCTTCAGCTTGGTGTCACGGAGCTCTGTCCTGGAAGCGGCACAACAGGGAGATAAACTGCAGCCACCCCAAGGGCTCTGTCAGAGCCTGCAGAGCCCAGTCTGGAGGCTGCCGCCTCCCTGCCCTGGAGCAACCTGGTATTTCTCCTGTTAGGAGCAGACAGCTGTAGACAGCACATGAAAACCCAGGACCATGCTGGGGACTGCGGAGGGAGCAGTTACCCCAGGCTGAGCCACCCTTGCTGCGGGGAAGGGTGCGAATGCCCCCGGTCCTGCCCTGAAGCCCAGTTTGCCTGCCCTGGTTCCTGGTTTGGGCCATACTCTGCATGCAACTCCCCTCTTCCACCCTTCTCCCATGATGATTTCCAGATCCCTGTTTCTACTGTTTATCAGCGTAGGTGCTGCTCTTGGCTGGGAGGTCCCATCTACGGCAGGGTGTTCCCATGGCTGGAAAGCTTGAGGACAGTGTGTCCCTGCAGCCCTTCCCCTGTGTCACCTTCTGATGCCTCCAGGCCATGGGATTTTCAGAGTCAGGGTGCTCAGGAACCCGCTGAGGACCAAGGAGGGCCGAGAGCTCAGCTGCTCTGGAAAACAAGTCCCCGCGCAGCCCATGCCGGTGGCTGCCCTTCGGCAGAGGAGGGACCCGTGCTGCGCTGCGGGGGGGGCCTGGCGTGGGCACAGGAATGAAAGGACAGCAATATCTCAGGCAGTCTGGGAGGCAGCGGTCCAAAATCCCAAGAATCAAACCAAAAGAAAACAAGCAAATAAAAAAACATCGCTTCGGCTTCAGCCAGGAACCCAGGACAGTAAACAGAGGAGGCTGGAAAGCCAATATATTCTACCCTGGGGGAATCGGCTTTGCTTGAGCCAAAGAGGGAAGAAACGCATATAAAATAAAGAGCAAAGATGAAAGCCTTATATCCCAAGCACAAACCATCACGGACATGATTGGCAGTTTACATATTACATTTTATATCATTCCCCTTCCTCTCCCTCCATATTTTCTTTCTCCCCATTTCTCCGCTGACAGCTCATATACACGCCTGGCGCTGCACAAATAAGCGCTCTGCTCCTCCCTCGCATCCTGCTCAGACTTTGAGCCAGTCCTTCCCCGGGTTCGCACCCCACCCCACCACCCCGGCTGCATGCAGAGGAGATGGCAGGTCAAGGTCTGAGTTGTCACAAGTCCACCAAAAACACTTCCTGTCATGTGCAAAAAAAACCCCAGCCTCTCTCCTCTGGCTTATTTGCTTTTTATTGAATCCGGTCAAATCACGATTTCCCCCTCCTCTTTCTCTTCAATAAACAATCAGCCCCGTGTCAACTTGATTACGAGCTGCTGATGCAGCATTGTTGAATCCAAGCCCTGAGTGTATGTTTTGGCAAAAACAGTGCTATTTTCAGCTAGGCGTACAAGGTGGCTTGCCAAGAGGCTCAGCTTTCTCGGCGGACCCGAGGTGGGTTGGAGAAAGGGCTCCCTGCCCGGGCAGCAGGTCCCAGGTCTGCACAGCTCAGTGCCAGCCCTCCTGGCAGGGCACGCAGCACCGTGCTGCTCCTTCTATTGCCTCCGCTTTGCTTTTCTCTCCCCAGGTAATGGACTAAGCCGGGTGGAGAGGTGTCTAGGAAAAGCTGCCTTCCCTTGAGCAGGACCACGCTGAGAATCTGCCGAGGCTCCTTGGTCCTGATAGTTAAAAGTGCCTTGTTTTGAAAAAATACCGCTGTGGTTTTGCAGCCTATAGGTACCAACGGACCATGTTATGAATGCTCGAGTGTTTTGAGGTGTGTCTCCAAAGTAAGGGCTGTGGCCCTTCCACGCTAGGCACTGAACAGACCCAGAGCAGGGTCTCAGCAGGATCAGATACACTGAGCAGAGGGAACGCAAGGAAACCACGTGCCGGTTCTGGCCACTCTGAGGGCAACCGCTCAGCACGTCAGCTCCCGAGGAGGTTTGTTTCGCCTCCCTGCAACGCATAGAGCCCTTTCGCCCCTGTGGCCAGTGTACGTTCCTGGCGCAGGAGCTCTGCGAGCCCTGAGCTGTGGGGCAGCCGAGGGGCTGGGCTTTACACAAGCTCCGCACCAGGGCAGGTGCCCTCCAAGTCAATTTTTTTATACTCAGACAACACAGACTTCATGTCATCCCTCTGTTTAAAGAGTATTTATTTCATTCCAGAGCAACGATGTATCCCTATCCCCCATTCTCCTCTTGGGCCACTTGTGCTTTTGGTGTCTATTTTTCCTCTTGCTGCTTTATTTTGGATGTTTTGTTTCCCATGGATTCAGTGGGCATGGGGGCCAGGTGTGTGAAACGCAACAGTGAAGGCACAGACGTACAAATTAAGTGGACTGCAATTTGGGCAAAGCGACTTCCCACTTCTCCCATGACAGCCCTATTGCTGAAGTCTCTTTTCCCCAGGTGGAATGAAAAACTTGCTCCCTAACATGTTGACAACACGCATGATTTGCAAACCGGTTGTCCGTACCATTCTTTTTGCTTTCTAACCAAATCCACTTTTTTTTTTTTTTTCCCCAAAGCGATGCTATAGGGACGGTGCACCTCCGGTGGTTTGCAGCAGGCAGGGCCGGCGGCTGGAAGGTGTGGGCAATGGCAGACCTCGCTGACGGAGGGGTGCCACCCTCCGCGGAGCTGTGCAGGGGTGGCCGTGCACGCGTGTACCTGCATGCGAGCACCCGGCTACGCCGGAGACCGCCTGTGCCTGTGCCTGTGCCTGCATCTCCTCTCGCTGAATTCCAGAGGCGTTACGTGTCCTGCGGAGAGGAGGAACTATTTATGCCACAGGCATAAATAAATCCACCAAGCAATAACACAGGTTGCTCAGGGCCTGAGCTCAATTCTGCTCCGGACAGGGACAAAATCTCCCGCTGCCTTTGGTGGGAGCCGGGTGGGGGCCTCGGTGCGGTGATGCTGCAGGGAGGGACGCACGGCGAGCTGAGGGGAGCACGGTGGGGTGCCGTGGGGCTGCTCCCTGTGTGCCCCGCAGCCCGGGGCAGGGCAGGCTCTCAGCGGCACTGGGGACAGCCACGCCGGGTGCAGGGGGAGGCACGTGACGAAAAACGGCAGCACGCACCGCGACCCCTTATGCTCGGCGGCAGACGTCCTCCCGCTCGCAGCACCCTCTTGCAGGGCTGATTCACCCAAGAGAGAGAAGTCACCTTCCCTGGCACGCCCGTGCTCGAGGGCAGATGGGCAGAGATTGGCATCCTGACACAAGCCCGATGGCGTGTGGGTTTTGGCCGCTCTGCCCCCGCGTCTCACCCGAAGCTCAGGGCACCCACCTCCCCCGAGGTGCCGGCGGGGAGGAGGACCCCCACGCCCCGTGGGGTGATTCCCCACCTCCCGAGAGACCCCGCACCTCTGCCCCGCTCGCGGCACCGCGGGCGGCAGCCGGGCTGCCTTGCTCTGCTGGGTGCTACCCGGGGTGTCTTCGGTCGGCCATCAGCTCCTCGAGGACAAGCGGCTTTGCCTACGTGGCAGCAGCACCATGGCTCGCCTTCAGCACGGATGTGCTGGTCAGCCTGCTGCCCCAGCTGCCTCCCCCCAGCAGGAGATAGCTCTGACGCCCGCCTCGGCTTCGCTTTGTTCAGTGTCCTGCCATTCCTCGTACCACGACGCTGCTGCGGAGACCGCGGTTTGAAGGCGGTTTCAGCTGAGCTGTAGTTTTCCTTCCATCCTGTAGCTGCAACTCTTAGTAAGACGAGCTTACTTATTTCTATGATTTGCTTTCTGATTTTAAATATAGATCAGGGTATGATAGCTTGCAAGGAATGTTTTATTCAGTGAATGCCATCTCTTTTCCTCTTATGGATTATTTTTAATAAATGTCTCTTTCTTATTATGCAGCACTGAATGCTGTTTCCATCTGTTTCCCTCTGCTGCTTGACTTTACGTACCAGTGTTCCTTGGGCACATGCAAGGCGTCTGTCATCTCCTTATTAAGTGGTAAGTTGTGTTATTTGCTGGTGACTGCTGGCACAAGCCAGGGGCTTGAATTTCTGCCTCCTGATCACACAAGAAGCTTGAGCCAGTGCACGTTTGTACCTGACTGAGACAAACACACCAGCACCTCTTCTTGTGTGCAAGCTTGACTCAGTAGAAAGCAGTGGCTTATTGGTTCATGGGAGACATGTGGAGCAATTATGATCACTACCAAAATGAATTTAAAAAAAAATATAGTTTCTACACATTTAAAAAAATACACATTGTTTTCCCATATTTTAAAGGAAGGGTATGGCACCACTGCTTTTAACACGGGCCACAGGATGCCACCAAGCAACACCTGCACAGAGCTGACATGACTTGGTAGCTGGCGTCCTCCTTTAGAAACACATCCCTGGTGCGATTTATTCATTGACCTTTAGATACACGTAATGTAAGTATCCAACAGTCGGCTACAGTCAGTGGAGGGAAACGGGCATTTCTGTGCCCAGGTCACCTCAAACCAGAACACACCTCTAACATTAGGCAGGTGAATCATGCTTTACTGGGGTCTCCTTCTCTCTCTTGACTCTGAAGGGACCCCAGAGGTCAGGCTCAGACATAACATTGCCAATCTGAAAATGTGAGTGATTTCATTCCTGGTCTTTCCTGGAAGACTTTGATGACCACAAACCTGTGACATTCACAACCTCCCTTGTCTTTCAAATCTGCCCTTTTTTTTCCTTCTTTGCTGGCTGAGTGGCACTCTCGTGTTCTGGCTGATTCACCACTCCCCTGGATATTTCCCAGCATGAAATTGCTCTCAGCAAGTGATGAATGAGTGCTCTGCCTTAACTCTGCCCAGAGCAAAGGGCACGGCTACCATACGCACCACAACTTTCAGAGTATGATGGATATGAGCTTTTACAGAAATCTTTATTACCCCGCCCTCCTTGCCCTTGGAACTGAACCTCTCACAAGCAGTTTTCAATTTAATTTACTTTCTTAAGGAGAAAAAAAAGGTGGCAAACCAAGCGTGATTCTGTTGCAGTGATTTTACATTGGTGTAAAACCCAGCGGAGGGGTACGGATGGGCTGCTCAGGCAGGCAAAGTGTCAGAGCATCGCTGGACAAGCAGGGAAGGCAACGACATTCCTGTGCTTTTGGCAGCGCTGGCCTTCAGACTGCTTTAAGTACAGCCATAGGGCTGCTTCCATGGTAAAGGCTGTTTTGAAAACAAGCTGGTTTTACAACCGCTGTAAGCATTTGCTCTTCACTGGAACTTGGTATACAAAATCTGGCATGATTTTTTAAAAGCAAACAAAATAAAAAAAAAATAGAAACTAGTCTTGGTTTTTGTTGTTGTAACAACAACAGAACCTAGTAAAACAAAGGAAACAAAGTCCTCTGGTGTTTAGTGACAACAGCTCCTGTACAAACTCTGGGTGAGACTGTTGCCCTTCAAAGTTGGAAGGCAGGGCTAGGGTGGGAGGAAAGCAACCGAAGAAGGCAGCTGCAGAGGAAAAGCATGACCAGGCTAAAGCTTTTGAAGCTGCTAGAATGGTTCTTGGCACAGCTGCCAATGTTGTATGTGACTGTGGTCCTCATCTGTAGAGGGGAAACACATTTTTAAGTTCTTTAGGGTGGCTGACCTGAAGTCAGAGACAGATCTCTGTGTTTACATGGAGGAAACCTGATCCTGGAGGAAGCTACTGTAATATAACCAGTAACTGTGGCTGAGGATGGGTGTGCAGGGCTTATGCCTTGACACTGACATCAGCAGAAAGCTGCTCATGTGCTCCAAAATGCATTTACAAAGGCTTTGCATGGGACGTGTCTGAAAATATGGGTGCCTTTTCACCTTTCTTCCTCCAAAAATGAACTGCAAGTGTCAGTCTTGTGTGGGAGGGGGTTTTAATAGCCACAGGCAGCCAGGATTTGGGTTTACTGCAGTAGACGTGAGAAAGAAGAGGAGGTTGGAGCAAGGGCGAGGAATAACTATGAAGCTGAAGGCAGGTAACACACTAACATCGTAGCATAATGGTGTTAACAAAGCCCTGAAGCCCAGCCTCACCTTGTAACTGGGGCCAGATGCGTAGGACAGGTCAATACTTCTGGCCGGGCTGTAGAGTTGATGGTGCACTTGCTGCAGGACCCTCTGCGCAGGGGTGTGGGACCAAGGGAGCATGCCAGAGTGCCCGAGCACTGCCAACGTGAGCAGGCAGCAGCACGTGAGCCAACGCCGTCTCACTGTGGGAAAGTCTCTCTGCTGCAACGGCGTGTCTGTGGAGCCTCAGGAGAAATCTGGGGTCCGGCACTGGCAAGACAAAATACCACGAGTGGGTTAATTTGTCATGCTGCTCGTTTATTTTCATACACACAATGGCGATCTTGAACAAACCCTATCCTGTTTATGCTCAGGGATTATGCTACTCGTTCTCTGCTCTAAAACTAGAGAGAATGAGGAAGTCCCTGGCCTTCCAGTTAGCTAAGAGCTAAGCTTCTGAACAATGCGGCAGGTGCTACCACATCCTCAGCTGCACCGGTGGATTTGCCAAAGTATACACTGAGCAAAGAGTCCAAGAGTTCACATCAGGGATGGGTGACTTCCAGGAGGCTGGGCAAAGAGTTTGGGGGGTGAAACCTCTCTGAACTCCGAGGTTGAGGCAGTGGGGCCAAGACATTACCTTGGGCCTTTATTCAGAGCTGTTCAAAACTCTCGGTCAAGAAATATGGCTCTTCATCACATGGAAGGGCTTTCTGCTTGGCTGTCCAGTGTTTGCAACTTTCAAGAGCCTGGATATTCTGCAAATAGAATTTCTGTATGAGAATGACGCCTTTCGGCTCGCAGCTGCGCTTGTCCTCAAGAGCTGCAATGATGGGTTCGGAGAAAGAGTTGAGTGATGAGTAACCAACCCAAACTTGGTAAGTTAGATGAATTTAGTACGTTAATGCACTACTAATACACAGTTAGGCCCAGCCACATTAATTCAAAGAGGTTCCTTGAAATATCTTTGTGGGCTTTGCTCTCTCCCTAACCAGTGGTGTGAACGATAAGAGCATCCTCACGCTGAATGCCACCCACCAGGGACAGAGTCGTGGACTGGTTTTGTCACCCCTGACCATCAGCTTCCTAAAAAACTGCCAGCTCTCCGGGGATGGGCCTCTAGGGTTTGGTCCCGAAGGGAAGGGAGCGGAAAAGAACATCTATATCTTATGCCAGCCTTGCTACTCGTGCTAACTCAGATCTTTTTGTTTTAATTGGCGCTGAGCTGTGTATAATCAATACCCTTGTTTAGACAAAGGCAGGGGAGGGAAAATTTGTAAAAAGCCCTGTTTAACAAAGAGCGTTGATGGACCAGCTAAGGATCCTTCTCTTGGAAACAAGTCGCCAAATGAACAAACAAGGCGAAAGCAACAATCTGATTTTCATGCAAATTCTTTCCCTTCAAGAGGACTGCATGAGCACAAACAAAGATTATCGGCTAATGTTCATTTGCATACCCTAGGCTATCTCAAAGCACTTTTGAAATGCTATTGCAAAGCATTTTTCTAACCAGGACTTGTCCCTTCCACTCTTTCCTGTACAGGTAAATGCTATTTGCCCGCAGAAAGGGAAACTGCAGGTTACAGCCTCTATTGAATTAAGACTCACAGCCTCCAGAGGGGAGCACCAAATGCCCTCGCTGCCACACAGTGCTTGACAGGAGCAAGGAAAGTAGCAAATGACTTGCTAGAGACCATACAGGGAAACAGCAGAAAAGTTTTAAATAGTAACTGATGTCCTGTGCCCCTCTCAAATGTCCCTCAAAGCTCATCTAAGGGCATCTCCTGAAGAGTTCACGGGGAATATTTGCTTATTCTGAGACAACAGGGTGGTACAGCTTCACAGCTCAGAGCTTCAGCTTGGAGGCCAGGTTTGGTATTTGAGTTGTGCCAAGTGCCACCCATCTCCCCTGTTTGTGACTCCAGCTGTGCCTTAACTCCTTCTCCCCCACAGCCTGCAAACTATTTGCTGCCCTCTCACAAGCAGCCAAGTCAGGGCACAATACTTGCTAGATTGGTGAAAATTTATAACAAACTCCCAGTTAAGTTGCTTGAGGAATATGTTGCTTTTCAAGACTCTCAAACTGGTTTCTGCATGTCTCACTGGGAAATGCAAAGGGGCATGCACACAGAAAAAAGCTGAATGAAATGCTGGTCTTTACTAGAGGTGCTAAATGATAATAATACCATATTTAATTCTTACTGAGAGGAGCAGAAAGCCACTCCAAAGAGCTGTTTCCAAGGATCTGGTTCATCTGCTTGATTCCAAATAAAATTTGCTGCCCACGCATGTATTTTTCCCATTGGTAGAAGACTTTTAACCATGTGCATAACGGAGATGTAATTTAACAGTCACAGGAACAGTCACACTAGCGCCGATGGCTTCAGCCAGTCCTGCATCTGACAGCCCCTCCGTGCCTTGTGCCAGCAGAGTGGCAGGGAACAAACTGCTCCCCAGAATGGCTCACGGCACTGTGGGCTCACTGGGCAGTGTGGGGACAGCATGAAGATGTCATTCATGGGGTGCCGTGATGGCTTTTGCCCTGGCCAACAGTGTTAGGACTGCGGCACTGTCCATGGGCAATGGTGGCAATGGCATTGATCCATTTGTCCTGGGTTTCAACTGGTGCAACCAGTGGATCAGGAATACCCCATTATATTGAATATGTGCAAGCAGAGGCAAGGCCCCCTTAGCTGAAGGGGGCATTTGGTTTTAGCTTTTGCTCATTATGCTCTCAAGGACCTTCTCCTGGAAACTGCAGGCAGCAATTCTTCCCCTTCCCTTCATCCCTGGCTGCAGCTCAGGGGTCATAAGAAAGTGGGGTGGCATGCTAAAATCCCAGGCTTTGCTCTGGGCAGGTTTTTAATAGGTTTGTTGCTGATGCAGAGCCCTGTGCTTGAATGTTCCCTTCTTCTCCTGCAGATGACATCATCTGGTGTCATGAAGGGGCTTTTCTGTCCTCGTGGCAGCAGCAGCGGGCGCTGGCTGGATCCGATCCCAAGGAAGCAGGTGCTTGCTCGGAGCTGCCCGTCCCCGAGCCGGGATGCTCTTGGCCGGTGGCACCGTGCTGCGCTTCCCTCTGAATCTCAATGAGCATCGTGGGACGTCAGGGGCAGGTGGGATGCTCTGATTACTTGGATCCTTCCTATTTCAGGGCATGACAAGCAGTTCATTTCCCCCTCTCCTTTCATGTTCACGCAGTGCTTTACACCGATTTCCCGTGCACACGTTTATCTGCCAGGCAGGGTAATAGAGCGGGGCCTGGGGAGTCTCCAGGGCTTTTGTAGGGGTTTGATATTGCTGAGCTGTGAACGCAGTGAGAGGCGGCGTGTGTAGCTAATCCTGCAATACAATAACCAGTCCTTCGTGGTAGATGTCGAATTTGCTAAATGTATGATTGTTTATTGTTTGCCTGTGTAATGATGTGCTTGGGGCTTGGGCCGATTTGGAAATATTAATAAACATGACAGCATTTCAGTAATGCACCAGACAAAACCCTCCCATCGCTCCCAGGAACATTAACACGATATGTTCAAAAATGGAATGAAAGGGAGTTTTCTTCGAAGATTTAAAAAAGAGCTTTCTATTATCTAAGCTAAGTAGCAAAAAAGCTCACTTTTCGCACTGATACACTAACTGCAGATGGGTTCATAAGCTTCTCTTTGATGTAGCAAAATCAGATCAGTGTAAGGGACCAGGAAACAGACATTAGCCTGTGCTGTCACTGAAGGGACAGCTCTTCGCTGAGGAGGAATGGACTGGTGATTTACAGGCCTTTCGGCTTAGGCAAAACTGAGCAGCCAGTTTTGTCTCAGCCTTTTCTCCCCTCTGGACCAGGAGCCTTTTGGCCATGGCTCTTTTATTCCTCTTGGTTCCCCATGCAGTGGTACATCTGTGCTACCAGCACTGCAGAGGGGGGGGTATTCAAAAGTAACCATGCAGGAATGTTTATTCCCCAAAATCAGACTATTTGACCCGCACCTGGCAAGCTCCCTCCCTTCCTTCCAGCTTCCAGTCCATGGCACCACAACTTTTTGGTAATGGCCTATTAATCACCTACTGCTTGACCCCATGAATCCTGCCTGGTTTTCTCCAGGATACTTCATCATCTGCAAGCAGGACTTGGGCCAGGCAGCGATGCCTCCGTCCAAGCTCCTCCAGATGCTGGGGCTTCGAGCCTTGCCAGTGCTGCGTGATTTCCGTGCGTGCCATTAGACTGGGATGATGCACAGCTTGGCTGCGAGCTCATGGAGTGCAAACCCTGGCGAAAACCTGGCTCCCGGCCCTGGCGAGCGAGCATCCTCGCTGCCGTGCAGAGCTGCCATCTGGCAGGTCGGCCCCTGGTGTCCTCACCGCTCCAGCTTCTCAAGCCAGTGGCTTTTTTTTGTTTGTTTTTAAATGAAAACAAATGTTAACCTCAGCCTGTGGATGATGCAGCCCATGGCTACCAGCAACACCTCTTTGCGTGGGGATTGCTGGGATGAAGGGGCTTAACTGAACACTGCACGGTAACCAAAAATAGCCCTAGCAGATGAGCAACGCGGTCTCTTTTCAGCCTCAAGGGCAAAACCCATCTTACCTCAGGGTGTTTGTGGTGCAAAGCACATTACAAAGTGTGCTCCGTGTCGGTGGGTGCAGGGTGAGGCAGAGTCTCTATGTACCGATGGCACTGCCCGCGCCATCCCGGGGAGCGGTGCGGGACCCCGCTGCTGCTTTCGACAGCCCTGCTCCCCACTTCCCCACCTGCGAGACGTGCACTGCGAGGACTTGCATGAGGCGTTAATGAGATGCAGTTCGTTTCTTGTTTTGACTGGCTTCATGGGGAAAAAAATACAAGGAGAATCCAGTTGGGTACAACTGAAGAAAATTTGGAGGGGGTTTGTTTAATTGTAGCGACGACTTTTCCTCACTGCCATGTGGTCTGGCCTCATATGTTCCTCCTCCGTCCCTTCCTTACAAGCTGGACAAAACTTGGAGAGAGGGCATGTGCCCAGGAGCAGCCCCCAGGCATGCCACAGGATGGTTACGGCAGAAAATAAGAATATTTGAGCCTCAACCCAAATCGCTGGTAACAACAGCAATGTCCCCTTGTGGCTCCCCTGGTTCATTTCCCTTCAAGGACACATGCGCTGTCCTGGCTGGCAGAAATGAAGAAAGATCACAGGAGCTGATTTTGCATCCGAGGAGAGGAGAATCCTGGCAAAGCTCACGCCCAGGTTTTTGGAGGGATCATGGAGAAGCGAGGCGGTCCTGAGGGCTGTGGCTGAGCTGCACGCCTTGCAGCAGTGCAGTGGGGTTGAGTAACTTTACCCCCCGCAACTCCTCCTTGAGAAATGCTGTTGATTCAGGGGACACGACGGCTCCTTCTTTTTCACCTTGGCACCAATCAAGCTTTCAGAGAGGCAATTGTCAGGGCAGAGAGTGCGATTTTCCTCCAGCAGTTTGCTGCAGGCGTTCATCAGCTTTCTGGGCGTCCTGACACAACCATGTCTGTCCCTCCAGCACTCTCACCAAGGGCCCCGTTAGTCCTTTTCTGGTATCATCGTCTCGCAGGTTCACGCTGTGCTGCTTTTCTACAAGGAAGGTAAAATTCAGGCTACAGGTCCCTACACAGTAAGTACAGCTGTCTTCCTTGCTACTTGCACAAGGTGGTTTTTTTTTTAATTGTACTGAAGAGCGTTTTGTCTGAATGACTTCAGCTTCCTAATTGTCTTCATTGCCTGGGATCATCAAACCCCCTCGGCACCTCACCAGTCCCACGGTCGCCTGCAAATTCTGTCGGTAGCAATAGTCGCTTCTTCCAGATCACTGGAGGAAGAAGATGCTGTAAAGTGTCAGGTCTGGAGGAGGTCCCCGCGGAGTCCCGCAGAAGTGCTCCTGTGTGTGTCACCTCCATTAGTGCCTGTCAGCCATGTGGCCCCCTCAACCGTTTCACATGTTGTCTGGAGCTGTTGCAATACGCTCATTCTCCCCCAAAAGTGTTGTGTGATGCCTCGTGTTGCCTCACTCAGGCATCGCCTCCAGGCAGCTACTGTTATCAGTCACATTGATAAACTCACCAGAAAATTAAATGAGACCTGTTTTCCATGAAATGCCGTTAACCGGCACTGATGCTCTCTCTCTTTTATTTTTGTCATGCTTGAATCCCATGTCATCTTCTCTGTTGTTTGGTCTGGGACTGATGTCAGATATTTCCACCCTGTCTTTTTTTAAACACTGGCACACACTTAGACCTTTTCCAGTCCACTGGAACTTCGCTGGCACCCCCAGGGTTATTAAAAATGAATGCCAACAGGCAAACATCTCCCAGACAGCTCTTTAAGGACTTCAGGGTATAAGTTATCTGGGCTTTGCAATTTAAAATTGTTTATCCCTAACAGCTGCTGTCTGTCATTCTTCTCAGCAATGCACTGGAGAGCACTTTATCATCTTTATGTCATCTCAACATATCATCTTCTTCTTTTCAAGTACAGAACAAAAATATCAATCGAACTCTTCTGTATTATCATTAGCCATTCACCAGCTCCATCTAGAAATGAGCTAATATTATTGTAAGGACTCATTTTTCATTTCTTAATGTGTATCTTTATGGCCCATACAGGGACTCATTGAATTATTTATTGGCATGACAATTATCTGAATGTTTCCCGATGTTTGAATATGTGTAATCAGCGTTGTCTTTTAGGTGCATCATTCAGATACATAATTTGAAAAACACAAATTATTCAGGATGTTGCTCAGTCACACAAATGAAAGTCAGAGTTTTCTTGCCTGGGTCGTTCATCTCACCCTGATGATGAGGGCTAAGGCACAAGAGACACTGCTCTTTTCGCTTTACTAAGTCCAAGTTAATTGAAATGGAGAATATCCATCCCCACACAACAACGCTGCCTACAGACGGGGGATGGAGCCTGATCGGAGAGATAAAAGATTATCCTCAGATTTGGGAGACATAGATTTTGTTGCTGGCTCTGTTAGTCTTCTTGTGCAAGTTACTTACCTGCCCATGCCCCGGCTCTCCTGCCTAGTAACTGGGACACGCAGCTGCTTTGCCTCCTCTAGGAAGTGTTCGGGGTCTGTGAAGGAGGACACCTTCCCTGAGCTAAGCCTTCTGCCATCAAGGGGGCTTTAGAAGAGTCTGAGATGGACAGGATTAGCCTTTATTTCGTTCTTCTTTGGGTGCCACCTTGCCATTCACACTTGGAGCATCTCATTTAATTGTGATTTGCTTTTGGCTTGAAATTTATTGAAAAGCCATCCAAAGCACAGCAAGGACTGTGGGGCAAGAAAACAGAACTGTTGCTTGTTGATCTTTTAATAAACTCCCTCCCCAGAGAGTGGGGTTTAGACCTTCACAGTTTCCACTCTCTTCGCCCCGAAAGGTAATGAGCAGAGTAAGCGGAGAGGAAAGCTGAAACCGGGAGGGGTCTGGATCCAATATGTGATTTGTTCCTTGTGGAAAGACCAGCTTTGGTTCAGACCGCTCCAGCTGGTAAAACTTTCACTCTGTAAATTCAGTGTGAAACCAAATGTGTTTCTTGAAACAGATCCTTGGAGGACTTTCAAAGACACCGGTAGGTCAGATGTATCCAATTAGTAAGGGCCTGTGACAGCAGGCGAGGGCCCCGAGGGGCAGGGTGGGGAATCTTCCCAGAACATCTTGCCTGCACCAGGTTGAACTTCATTGAGGTCACCCCGTGGGTTAGAGCGCGGGGAGTTCGCGGCGGGGCTTTGGTGGCGGAGGCTTCTTTGGGCAGGGCTCGCATAGGCAGTACGGGGGATAAAGGGCAGCACGGGTTATACTGTGGTCGTGGCGGCGCGCGGGGGCTCATCGGCACATACGGTGCCCGCTGTCACCCCCACCTATGCACCTAACTGCGCGGCTTCGCGTGTAGTTATGAAATGGGAATGGAGGTATGTAGCTCTTCTTGGCTTTTTAAAGTTTCTGTCTTTGCTTGTTGCTGTTTTGTGAACATGCCTTCTCACCAAAGTTTCAGCTTGACTTCTCCTGAGCCATGCTCTGTATCGTCTGGGAGGGTTTCACCTTTCATAGCATATCCCACCTCTTTCAGGAGAGCTCAAAACCAGGCTTGTTCCTGTTTAGAGTCCCTACAGGCTACAAGTCCAGGAAACTGTCTTGGTTCCCACTAATACTGGGGGAACACCCCTGATACTTGACCCTAGGTACAAAATTTTCCCTAAATCTTGGATCTTTGGGCCAGCTGTCATTACAATGCAAGGACGGTCCGAACTTACTCTGCGAGGGCTGGTCACATCCCAGGGCTTGAAATGTGGCTTCTATTCATTACTTACAGCTTCCATGCTGGAGGTACTCAGTGGGTAAATTAACTAGAGGAAAGTTTCCCACAGTGTGGCAGCACCCAGGGCTTTCACCCAAGAGGGTCTGGGGGCATTTTACAACTCACACGTATACACCACTGCTGTGCAGAGGCAAAGGGCAGCCCGAGGCACCACACAGGATAAGGGGATGCTGTTGCAGTGGGCACCTGGGCAAAACTCTCCCTGCTACAGGGCCTGGTAACAGCCACGCAGAAGCAGAGATAGGCTTAGGCTGTAAAGCCCCAAATGAGAACTAATGAGGGGGAAGGTGGCCTGGGGTTAGAGGGTGAGATGGGGCTTTCCAATATTGCTGTGGGCTAGCCCCAGGGAGGTCATTTTCCAAGCTGGAAAAGGGGAAAAGTAACACATCCCTACTGACTTCTGAAGGATGCTGGGGTGCTAGGCATAGTATGAAAGGACCTAGCCTTCTAGAGTGTGGATCAGGCTGAAAACTATGTTAGGAACAAAACGACCCACATTTACCATCTATGTCCCAATTATCTGATCCTCATCCTCATGAAGCGCCAAATGTTCAATTGCAAAAACGCTGGCCAGGCAGTTCCTCGTTCCTGTTCGTAAGCAGCACTCAGGTGCCGACGAACAGGGGTGTACCTGCGCTGTCAGTGGGACTTCTTTAACAGCAGTATTAATTTTGCAACAGCTGCCAATGACATAGGAAGTACTCCAGATGTTGGGTGTTTATGAGCTGATTTATGAACAAGAGGAGGATCAGAGCAGCTACCTACGGTATTGGGAAGTATACAGAGGACGGCGGCTGCCTCCAGCTTCGGCCCCTGCAGATGCACCGCACTTTGCAGCTGTCTGTCAGTGGCAGGGAGGAGGAGGAATCAAAGTGCAGGAGCCCTTGAGGAAAGGATGAACAAGGCTTTTCATTTTAGATGGGCTTTAGGTTAGAAAAATAATAAAACCCAAACATTTTAATAGAAAGATCAGCTCTAGCATCGGTAATCTAGCCAGACAGCAGTGGGATGAGGAGAGACATAGAGAATGTTTGATGTAAAATCAAGGTCGTGCCCTGAAAATCAGACACAGACGTGGAGAGAGGTATGTGAACCATTAAAATGAAAGGAAACCTGAGACGGCTGCTCCGCCAGCTGCCAAAGACACCGCGCTCTCTGTTTGTGCACGCTGGAGCCCACTCTCCTCCACGTTTGGCAGCGCGGCAGATGCTGCATTGTGGTACCATCAGAGGAGAGGAAACCCAGAGGATAAACCAGAACTGAGCTAGGGATGTACTTAAAAAATTCCGTTCTGCTCATTAATCTAATGTGGGAGAGGGGATTCAAAGCTCTCAGTGGAGGGAAAAGTTTTGGCCCAGGGGCCTGAAGCCCTCTGCAGCAACTCTGCAGATGCTGCTGAAATCTGCAGTGGTTCTTCCTGGGAGAAGACCAGCAAACTCTTTATACGCAAGTTTGCACATCTCTGGAGGAGCCTGAAAGCTCTGCTCCTTCTCATTTATTTATGCCCAGGCAGTGGCTGAGGGACCCTGAAGTTGATAGCCATTTTACTGCTGGTTTCACTGGGCGCTGTGGCTTATCCATCACCCTTGCAGTGCCTGTTGCTGCAGCACCGGCCTCCACTGAGCTTTCCGCTCTCGCTTCCCAACACGGGAAACTGGCTCCTCCAGCTCAACCCCTCCGCGCAGCCTTCCCACCACCCTTCGCCCAGCACCCAGCTCTGCTCCGGCGGGTGGGGGTGACAGGCTCCTGAGGAGGACAAAGCAGACGCTCAGGAGGGTGCCCTGGTACCCACCGGACACACTGATTTCTCCCACAGCTCAGGCATTTTACATGCAGGAGCACAAGCTGCATTTTCTGGTGCGCCAGTGCTGGAAATCCTCTCCGCTTTCGTTCCCTTAGGACTTGCGTAAAAATCTTCGCGTTGCAGATAAACAGAGCCCCGCACACAATGCTTTTATTACACCCTGACCTCAGCGTGGTTCAAGTCAACATTTTCTTTTGAATCAATATTTTCTGCTTTTTTTTTTTTTCCAAGGAAGACAACAAAACAATCCAAAATTCCCACTGGAAAGCCCAGCAGAACTGATTTCAAGGCCCCCAGGGCAGCCACAGAGCTGGAGATAGCTTACCAGCGGCGTGAGCTAAGACGTAATGAGCTCACGAAGAGCGTTTGTCTTGGCTGTCACGGGCATGCACCAGCTGACAGCGAGGGGACAAGCAACTGCAACCGGCACGGACCCCACCACCTCAAGGACAGTGTTAGCCCAGGCGCTCTGGGAGAGGGGCACAAGCTACCCACTAAGAGAAAGCCGAAACTGTTTGTGTTTACACCTCGTTACTGCAAGGGATCACCCAGTGCCGTTTCTAGATCGAGAGCTGCACAAACAGCGACAGGGCCGGGGAGCCGGGGTCCTGCCGGGGACTGCTGCCTGGTGCCACCGTCTCACGTAACTCGGTGTCGCGTGGCGGGACGACGGGCCGTCACCGCGTCCTAACGACACGCGCGGCTACCAGATCCCAAGCAGTCGGGGTGGAATAGGGTTTCCGTGCCTGACTTCAAGATCAGGAAAGCCAAACCCACAGGCGAACGTGGGAGCGGTGGCGTTCAGGCACCGCAGTCCCGCCGGACTCAGCCGAGGTACTCCTGAGACGCTGAGCGCGTCACAGAGCACCGTAAGGGGTGGAGAGATGCGCAAACACGGCCTTCGGCGGGTTTTGGCCGGATCAGGCCCTTCGGTACCTGGGGCTGGGAGGCAGGGAGGTGGGAGGTGGGGAAGGCACCGAACCGCCCTTGCACCCCCGCAACTTCCCGAGTTCCCTGCGTGTCCCCGCGTGTCCCCAGAGCCACCGGCTGCCTGCAGCCTCGGGCTGCCTCCGTCACCCACGGCTGGCCAGGAACGCTGCCTGCAGCTGAGGGACAGGATTTTCCAAGGAGCACCAGTATGAGCTTTCTTCCTCTTTGCACTTGGTCATCTAAACAAGGGCTCTGATTAAAACCAGGAGCTGTTGTACGCTCAGCCGCGTGTGGAGATCAGCCCAGCTATTTGGTCAACAAAATAAAAATTAAGATACTTAACTTTGAGCATCTGTTTTCCTGCTTTGTTCTTTTTTTAATTTTGGACGAGTCCCTGTGAGATTGGACCATTTTCCTGACAGGTCAGCACAACTAGATGCCTTAAAGCTTTCTAAAGATCGATTCTTTTATTAGATGACGGCCCAAAAAGCCGCTGGGGATGTACAGTCAGCATCCACCCTTTATGGGAAGAGGAGAGGGTGGAAGGGGAGAGGCCGCAGTTCTGATTTGCTTGGCTCAGTGCTCAGGCTTGCCGAGTTTTGCCGTATGCCGAAGCCGGGTGATTTGTGTAGCTGTGACACAAAATCATAAATCAATCCAGTTGGGCTAGGAAAGTTCACGAACCCTTACTGAACTTTTGGACGAACCTGGGTTGAGTTTCGAGCTCATAACGAAATCCGAAACCAGGCAGGCTTCAGAAGGATTTGCGTTTCATTGCAAACCTTTTGTAGAGCTTCACTAAAAAGGCGGTGATCAGGAAAACACTGGGTTTGGTTAAGAAAAAAGGTGTTTGCCTGAGAGCATTTAAATTGAGCAAGGCTGACTTTATAAAATAGTCCTACTGCAGTTAGTGAAAAACGATTATTTTTGAAAACTGCCTCTTGCACGGCATTGCCAGGAGTTACTTCCATTTCACAGAATTGTCCATTACAGCTAAAACACCTGCTGGGAAGAGCCTCCTTTCCCATCAGATTTTGCAGATTTTCAGAGTGGTTTCAAAACTCTTAGTTTTAAACCTACTAAATTCTGCTGATCTGTTTGAACATTCCTGCATAATTTTTTAACTCATTTTATAGGCGTATATAGGTGTTTCTTAAAAACACCTTAATGCAATGTTTGCAAAAGATTTCAAAGAGCACCTTCAACTCAAAAATCCCCTGTATTCCTCCCTTGAATCTAAATGCAGAAATGAAGTCAGAAAGGGCTTCCTTGTAATGTTCACCATCGCTTTTCTAGCAGGGCTCTCCTGCTGCGTCTCCCAAGATGGCAGACCTCTACAGAGGATTAGTTTGAGTCTAGATTTTGAATAAGCCTTTGCAGTGCTGCCTATTGCAAGTGGGTCATGGCCAATAATCAGGAGATTTTAAGATAACAAGATTTTAGGTCCATTTTATTTGCCCTCGTCTGTTTGAACCTTCAGGTTTTATATTTGCAACCTTTTTCTTCCCAATGCACAGGAGTGAGAAAGCTGAGATCCTCAAGCACTCACAGGGTTGTACAGCCAGATCCTTAGGAAAACAATAAAAAAGCCACGGGTCTTTCCGAAATAGCTCAAGATTTGGCATCTGTGTCTCCAGACGACCAAATGAGTCCCTGACTCCTCTGAGCTTTGTTTCTCACCCGTTCACAGTACAAATTAATAGAAGCTGTACTTTATCTGTTATAGTTCACAATTTATATTTAAAATACATGTATTGCATACTGAGAAACTGCTGTGGCTATCCAGTCCAATGTTCTCATTGAGTTTAGGATGACTTTTGCCTTTGGATTAAACTGAACGTGGAGCTGCTCCCAAATTAACAAAAACAAAAGAAAAGCATGCGATTTCAGTCATTTTAAGGAGCAGAGATAGATACACAATAAATACTGACATTTCAGCAGCACTTTGTAGAGGTCTGTGTCTCTTGTAAAGCAAATTGAGCTGATGCAAACAACTGACCTATGTGGAAAAATACCAACAAGCTCTAGCATTGTCCTTATTGACAGCAAGATGGTGATGATTTAGAGGAAGGGGCAAAAAAAGGGAGGACAGTGAAGTGCGTTGCTCAGGAATAACACGACGCTCAGATTCTGAGCAGTGAATTTTATTTGGCCTGAGCAAAATTCAATTTGGAAGTTTAAGGGAATAATGAGCTGAAAATCTCTTAGCTATGTACAGCTGTCTCAACAAAACCAATGCTCTGGGCCAACTTCTTCTTCCACGGAGATGGATACACCTTGTGTAGGCTGCTGGGGGACTGGACCCCCAGGACCGAGAGCAGCATCTCGGGATGCACTGGACCTTGCTGGACCATGTCTGCATTCTTGAAAATCTTCCTTTCGACGAGTGAGTCCTGTGGGGCTCCCCGCTTCTGACCTCTGCCCGGTGCATGTAAGTCCTGAGGGTCCAAGGGAAATCACACTGGGTTTATAGACTTACGGCTGAGTTTGGAAACTGATTTGTGGCTTTAAAATATGAGGTCTCAAATATGGGAACTATTTTACTCTGTGTGTCAGGGCAGTGGATTCAAGCCCGTTTGCCAGAGGGACCCCAGGAGTAAGACTGGGAAAGAAGGCAAGGCAGAGGAACAGGACTGGGCTTGATAGGTAATATATGGGAGAAAGACAACATCGCCCCACAAAGAGGACAGGGAACATGAATTCGTAATGTCAGGAGGCGAGAGACCAAGAAAAGCTGGAGAAAAAGCAATAGATGGAGGATATTTCAGCTAGATATTAGGACAACTTTTCTTATCAAGCCAAGCAAGTTGCAAGTTACTAAGAGTGCCATGGAGTCGGAGTGGGCTCAGGAGTGGCATCTAACAGAGAGCCCCACTGGCACGATATCACTGCTGCTGGCACCTGATCTGGCTCACTGTGGGCCCCAGCTTGCCATAAGTGTGTACAGCACTCCCTTATGACCTACAGCCGCAATGCCAACTCAAAGGGACTATGCGTTGCATCAAAAAATCTGCAAGCCATTGAAGCATCGGGGATTTGCTGGAGTAGAGATCAAGTCGTTCTGCCACCAAGGAAATTTTGCAACAGGTCCCACGAAGCCAGTGGTGTCACAGAATCGATCACAGAAGGGTTGAGGTTGGAAGAGACCTGTAGAAGTCATCTTGTCCAACGCCTCTGCTCAAGCAGGGCCACCTAGAGCCAGTTGCCCAGGACCATGTCCAGATGGCTTTTGAATATCGCCAAGGATGGAAACTCCACAACCTCCCTGGGCAACCTGCAAATCAGTGGTATAAAATAGGCTTCCTGCTTGTTATACACCCTGTGCACACTTTGATCTTGGACAAGCTCTCCATGTAAGAGGTCAGCACTTGCTCCAACATGGCCAAAGCAGATAACTCTTTGGATGCCTCTTTCATCCCAAAGCATCCATGTTTCAGCAGAGCAGCATGGCTAGGAGCTGCCACTGTAATTCACCATTTTTCAGACTTGAGGTCTTCCAAGTGGAGGCAATTATTTAATTTCCTTCTATGCATGAAGGAGCCAGACCTGTGTTTTCAACATTCAGGTGAGCTCCCCTTCATCAGAAGAATAAGGAGCACCATTTCAAAGTTGCTTGCACCAGGAAAAGCTTAATATGGAGCAAATTGCTCCCAGGAAGCTGGAAGAGTGAGAACTGTGCCACGAGAAGCTGTGTGAAGAGTTATTAATTTGCTTGGGTAAAACCTTAGTGGAGAGTAAACACCCATTTGTGCTATAACTGAGGGCAGCAGCAGCAGGAGCAGGAACAAGCTGAAGGTAAATCCTGCATTTCATAAATGGATATTTTCTGCCCCTGAAAATTCGGAGTCCTGTGCACACAGGACGTTCTGAGGGCGTGCGTGTGTGGTCCGCAGCTCTTTGTTATATACTGTGATTTTCCCCACCCCTCTACAAAGATAAGTAGGTAGGAGGCAGCTGTTTGGATAAGTCAGCAGCAGGCGATAAGATTATAACAAAGCCATTGGACTGCAGCGAGAAGTTTCTATGCCACACTCAGGGCTTTTATCAGGGGTCTACAAATTGTCTTTGTTTTGTTTTAAGGGCTTAACTTAGCTCATCCTCAAAGCAAAATGGTCTCGTCCTTCCTGTCATCTTCCAAGATAGTGGAAGTGGTGAGATGTGTGTGTGTTCCCTGTCACTGGATATCGCCTTACAGCAGAGCCTGGAAAGAGGTTTATTAATCAGCATTTTTGGGTTTCCTTTCCTTGTTTCCCCACCCCCGGCCCTTTTTTGTTACTTTGGCAAAGGAGCCTCCATTTCCTCCTTTGCTCTGCCTAAACAAACCTGAGAACTCAGTGATGGCGTGGAATGAGTCTGTCTCAGCTAAACCAACCCTGCTGGGACCCAGGCACAGCCCTTCCCATCCCTGTGCAACCCCAGTGCCGGCAGTGCCCACCTCCCCTGCCCCGACACCGGGGGAATCGCACACGTCTACGCTGTGCGTACCCTAAAAAGCCTGCAGGTCACTGGGCAGCTACTGAGTTGGTAACTCAGCTGAGGCTCGGGAACTGGCTTGCAGCTACTTAGCTCTCAGCCACTGCAAAAGGGGAGAGGCTTTTGGCATGGCTGTGTTGACTCATTGGAGAAGGTGAATCAAGAGAAATAGTGTCAGAAAACTGATTGATAAAAGAAACCTTTTAGCTGGGCCTTTCAAATGCTGGAGACGTGTGTGAAGGGATTGGCTTGGTAAACTCGGGGAGTTTGCTCATCACCTTTCTGCAGCCAGTGCCTTCTTGTCAGATCTCTAGTGGCTCGCACCAGTGTGTCCTGCACCCGAGGTGGGTGCAGGCAGGTCTGGAAATCCCATGTACTACTGTATGTGTGACGAGTGCATCTGTCCCGTCACTGAGATCATATGGCAACTAGCAGTACATAACGTGTAGCGTTTCCTTAAAAAAATTGAAAGCAGTATCAAAACAAAGCAGTAGCTTCTTGGAGTTGCCCACTGCTCCTCTGGCCCTAGGGCCAACACGTCTTCAGAGTTCAAAGTTGCCTTGCAAGGCCAGTCTCTGCCCCAGAAGAATTTGCAGTGTATACGGACAAGACACACAAAGAACGGGAGAAAAAAGGCTCATTATTATCCTATTTATTGGCCAAGGGAACTGAAGAGGCAGAGGAACTGCGAGGTGTTCCTGATTTACTTCACGTGTGTCCCTCTTTTTCAGCAGCCAGAGGTCTTTCAACCCATCTCCTTAGCTTACACTGGACACAGGCTCTTCTTCTGCCACCAGGACGGTCACTATGAGGTCCTTCAGAAACACTGCTGCATGTTAAATCCTCGGCCTGTCTTAGTCCACATGACATTGCAAGCATAGACAGGCTGTTTTAACCTGATTTAACCAGACCAAAGAGGAATTGTGTAGCAGAGCAGCCTTATTCCCTGCCCACCTAAATGATAGCCCAGTGTTTAACCCCGGTGCAATCCGGCAAGTCCATGCTCACAATTTACTGAAAACCATCTGTTGAAAGAGCTATGCCAAACGAAGCCTACCCAACACTAAATGCAAATTTTGTGAGCAAGAAGTAAATTAAATAATCGAAAAAGCTGGGGAAATGTCTAGACCACTTAGATGGATTTATGTATTTAAGAAAGAGTTGGCTTATGCGTTCACTAACAACTCACCAACCTCAGAAGAAAATACTTTAAATCTTCTGCCTGATACGATTTTTGGCTGGGAATGAAAAGATGAAACAAAGAGAGCATCTCATTAAAAACCCCAATCCCCAGCCCTGAATAGCCCATAATAATCTACAGACCGCTTTAAAATTTTTAAGAACATTTCTGCCTGAGATTTACTCATGCTTATTAGACATGTAATGAAAAAGATGATTTATAACACAATCCTTATACACACAACCTTTCTTCTAGAAAACAATCCTCGTTTGTGCAGTGCTGGAAGAAGCATCTGAATCGTTAAGTGGTTTTAACTCCAGGGGAGTGAGAGGTTGACTCAGTTAAAAACCTTTCAACATTGTTATTTTAGATCCCTAGCAAAAGGTCGCTAAAGACACGCTGAACAAAGGTGGGAGCAGACACTCCTTTTCCTGCTGTCGATGGCCCTCGAGCTCTCGAGCGTGCACGTGCCAGTGGAGAGAAGAGATGCTCCAACTTGCTCAAGTGGAGGAAGGTGCCCTCACCGACACCAGGGCAAGTGGCCGGCAGCCCCATGGAAGTCCCACACCAGATTCACTGACACACGAGGCTTTGTGCTTGCGTTTTGGTGGAGAAAGTGGTCCTAATTCATCCTAACAAGCCAGAGGGGGACTCCTGCTATGTAAGACAACCCTCAGGGATTACTGAAGAGATCTGGGAGCTCCAGCAGGGCACAGGAATAGGAAAAAAGGGCAATGAGGAAGTGTCAGGACACTCGTGAGCTCCACGGTCTTATTGCTCCCTATCTCTGCCCCTCTGAGACGGCAAGTCTGGGCCAGCCCGGGGCCTCCCTGGACATACCTGCAGAGTCCTGCTGACTCATTTTAACCAGGAAAGTTGCACTGCTCAAATCCTTGCACGGCACAAATCCCTAGGGAGAAAGGAGTGCTGAGGATGGGCTGAGTTCTTGCTGCTGTCAAAATGACCCTACGTGGGAACTTCTGCAGAATATGAATATTCATACATAAGTACATATTAAAATAGATCTAGAACTGCTTACAGATCAGCCTAAGTACAAGAAGTGACTTTTGTGCTCAAAAGCAGTGTGCTGAGAGCGTGGGGAGGGTACAGGCTAGTTTTAAAAAGAGGGAACTTCCTATCTTGCTTTTAGGTCACCTTTTCTTTTTTTTGCATTTGTGACTATCAGTTACTGTGAATGGTAGCTTCATACTTCTGGATGGGCTTTGGCCAAGCAGCTCTGGGCGTAGATGTCAATATTTTTAATTATGAAGCAGAGAGATTGTGGTATTCGCATTCTTTAGATCTCCTGTTGCTGAGGTATAGCTATTGAGCCTCTATTAGTTCCTGTTGAAATAAGCACAACGCTACCATTACTTTCAGTAAGGTCAAGGCTGGGTCCATTGCAGACAGAGATCCATTAAGCCCTTTATGTGCTGGCCAGCCCTTCCAAAATTGGCCTGGTGTTCTTGTTGTTCATTCCTCCTGGCTGCTGTTAATCAATTAATATGTGAATTTGCAGACTCAAATGGAGACGGGATATTAATATAGACTGTGCTCTGTTTCCCTACAGGAATTCATGTAAAAGCTGTCATTAACATAATGCATATACATGAGTCCAACAGAAAGCTATTAACTTATGTATTCATCCAAGCAGGCTCAGTAAGTGCTTTACCATCAACAATCTTGCTGCACTTGAAATTAAATATGTGTGTCAAGGTTAGCGCTTCCTGGGCTGAGAAACTGAACCAGAAGAATATTAACAGATGTTAGCAATATGTGTGTGTGGGAGGGGAAGATCACACCTGAATCTAGTCAGTACCCAGCAGTATTTGGAGCCTGGAGCTAATCATCTAGAAAAAACCCCCGCTTTTAATGAGTACAGATGGAGTGAGTGTTCTCCACTGATACCTTTCCCCTCTCAATACGCCCAGATGGACTTTCTGACACAGAGCAGCAGTTAAACACAGTCCGACCTTGGGCATCCAGGAACCAGCGTGGCCTCTTGCAGCAAGACAGAGCTATCTAAAGAAACGTCCCTGGCTGATACAGAATTACTTACGGTCTCCACCTCCCAGGGATGGGACAACAATTACTGCTCCCTGTCCCCCAGACAAACCTCTTGTTGGAGGTGGGGGTGTTGAAACAATGTTCAAGGAAGCTGGTTTAAGTTTCCAAAGACATGTTCTCTTTTAATAGTCCAAACAATGATTAGCTATTACACAAAATGATTAAGAGAATTGATGTCAGGAAAATGCAGGCTTTAAACTCTGTTGGAGAAAAGAGCCTGCTCAGGTCTGAGATCAGACTTCCAGGTGTAAAAGAGAAAGCTCTGTCCAGAAGTGCTCCCAAGACTTACCAAGTGTCAGAAATCCATCGTGATCCCATATCACACACCTCATGGTATCTGAGAGAGTGTGCACAGGAATCAGGGAAGCAGTCATATTTGTAAAAGGTCCAAGGAGGGGGAAATGCTATGCAAGAACTGGGAATTGGCAAAGATGACTATTGTTTAAGAAAATTTAAAAAATAGACTAATGAGACAATCTGGAAAGCAATAGGCCAGTAAGCTGGACATCTGTTCTGGGGAAAAGGCTTGGGACCCATTTCAAGGGATGTGGTAAGAGAAGGGCGACCAAACCCCGGCTTGATTAGAGGAAGCCGGCATAGGCTGAGGCACAGGAGGATCATGTCATGCTTAACTACTCCTCAGGAATTCTTTGAAGATACCACTGCCATGACAGATAAGGGCAATTTAGTGGGTAGCAGAATATTTTGATTTTCCAGAAGCATTTGACAGTTTTCCATACAGGAGATTAATGGCTTTTGTACAAAGACATTAAAGGGAAGATAAAATGGTGACTGGAATGGAAAAATAGCTTAAAAATAGGAGACAAAGGTTGGCAAAGGACGGAAGGAAGCATTTCTGACTGTTTCTAAAACTGACACCACTTCTATTTACAGTGGACCAAACGATATTTATGTTGAAGCCAGTGGTAGTTTGCCACCGAAATCAGCTTTGCAGAAAGACAATGAAAACGGGTGGTATCCTGCTTTGATCTATGTACCTGTTCAAAACAGCCTAAAAAGGGGACGGTAAATCACCTTACTGCATGAGCTGCAGGCAGACGATGGTTGGAATCGCTGCTGGCTGTAGTTACTTAGAGGGTCCAGCACAGGGACGGCCTGGGGGGAGTTCCCCCATCGACCCGTGCAGAGGGGGCTGGAGGGGTCTTAGCAAGTGGCACTGCCTGCAGCCAGGCAGCGTGAGTATTCCCATCCAAGCCCCTGCCTTACTCACCGGGCCAGAATTATTTCCCTGAAAAGTGCTATGGGAAGACCTGGAAGCAGGGCTGAAGCAACCTGTTTGAAGAAGGAAAGGGGCTTTCCACAATGCGTCCAATGCTGCATCATATGTCCATAATGCATACAGCAGCATCCTTAGCATGTACCTGCAGCAGGATCAGGCCTCCTCCCTGTTGAGAGCACTTTAGAACTGGGTCCTGGTGGGCAAAGTGTCAGTGCTGGCCCCATGGACTGAGTGCTGGTGGGATCTGCTCGAGGCCAAACAGGTCAGAGGAAGTTTAGGAGAGACCCCGTGGGCTGCAGGTCCCCAAAAGCCCTGTGCATGCATTCGTTCAGCGATGGTAATTTCCCAAATCTGTCGTTCTAGTCCTAAACTAGAATGATGGGACAGCCTCCAGCCACCTCTTGTTAAACCATAGCATACTCATTACCAGGTAGAACAGTGAGTAGCCCTGAGTGAAATCCTTTGGTAACCAGTGCACTGTCATGTCTAGAGGCAGTGAAGGGTGAGGGGCAGGGGAAAGCTGAGGTCCTGGCTCCTGGCTCCATCAGCCCCAAAACTCCGGGTTGTCTCAAAGGGAACAGGGTTCAATCTGAAGTCACTCCAGCCAACTGTTTGTATGTATTGCTGTCCTCATATTAAGCACTGGAACTGCTCCAGTTGATGTGCATTGGCTTTGGGAATTAAAGGAGAGTTCATGAACAAGCATCTGATAACACGGAAAGCCTCAACCAACATGCCAGAGGAAACTTGCATCTAAGTTAGCATCACATGAAGGTTTTCTCCTAGTCCTGCTCTCACTAACACGAGGGTGGGTCAGGCACAGTGCCTCTGAAATTGGTGAATGGGTCATTAAAGGGAAATCCCACGAGTTCAAAATTGGCATGTGTCTTCAAAGTCAGTAGAGTCATGTTGTCCATTCAGCAGAAGGACATGCAGACGTATCCCGTTTTTCAAGTCTGACTACGGGTTCTGAAATTGTGTGCCCCCTTCCTCTTGGGTAGAAGTCTCTTTCATATAACCTGATGCTCTTCTGCTTTGAAAGATATTTTCTTGGTCAGATCTATAGATCTAGGCCTATGTAAGAGATCCTAAAGGTGTTCAACTCCTCTCCACTGCGTATCTCTATATTTGCAGTCAAGTTGTGTTAATTGTTGGACACGAGGCACATCAGACAGTAAAGCACTAAACAAAATTTTTCCCACAAGTCTTCATTATCTCTCAGTCCTAAAGGAAGCAGTCTGCAAAATAGAAAAACTTTCAGATGGTTTTGCCTGAATACTCTTTCTATTCCTTTTTAGTTTTGTCTGTAGCACTTTATCCTGGCTTTCAGATTGGGAGGAAAAAAAGTCAGGAAAAAATATATCATGTTCGAATGCCTGTGGGGAAAACAAACAGCATTTGAAACATGTTGTTTTAAAATATAACTTCCTACCTGTAGTCTTTGTTTTTTCTGGAAGTGGCTAGAGTCCTTGATGCCACTTGAGTTCTTAAAAACTCCTTTAAAAACTTACTCAGTGAAAGTAAATCAAGATAAGGAATACATATGGTAACAATACTGTCTCCTGCTTGATTTCGACTTGTTCCAGCTGTTTGCACCACAGTGAATTGCAGGGCCGGGGACACTGTGTCCACAACTCTCTTACTGGAAGTGGCAGACAGACCACTTGGGCAGCCTGCTACATCCGTGCGAGCAGGTAAGGTAACAGATAAGGTAGCATTCACCTTGCGGCAATCTACAGAGTTACTTTGGTATAACAGAGGAAAATCAAGCTCCTCAAACTCCTTGAGGTTGCCATAAGAAAAGGTCATGATCAGCAAACAAAAAGAAAATAATATCTGGGTGTTCAAAGTCCGCCTGAAGTTTAATTTCTCTGCCAGAAAACCCAGCACTAGAGTTTAAGATAACATTTGGAGGGAAACAGATGTACTTGGGTGGTTTATTTGAAATAATTCTCATATCTCATAGCCTGACTTTTTAAAATCTTTCTCTTACTTGAACATTTAATGTGATTACTCCTCCCAGTAGAGCTATCATTAGTGATGCACAGACAATCATCCCAAGGGAGATGTGCTTTACACTCCTGCTTGCAATTGACAAGTTGTCAAAAAAAAGTTGTATACCTGAATGCATAAGTGTATGAACTTATATACTTAAATACACTACGCTGAATTCCTTATTCAATAATAATGTTGAGCCCTTACACAATGTTTTCTCTTGTTGCTGGATCTCTACAAAATGTGATAGCTTATTGTTTAGTTCTTTCTTCAGTGGCATAGCAAGAAAGATGCTAATGTATTTTGCCCCAAGTTACCTGCCATAAAATGACAGGCTTGGGAAGTGAAGCCAGGCATCCTGTCACCCACCCCGGCACCTCAGACCAGCATCTCCTGTAGGCCACATTGCCTCTTACGCTGCGGGGGTGTTTGGGGTAGGTCACATCGTGCATGGCTTTGACCTGTGTAATGTAATTACAGCATGCAGTGTTCTTGTTTTCTTCTATCCCTTTCTTTAGTGATACTATACAAAACTGAAATGTCACCTGCTATGTATGCATATGAATATAATGGCACTATAAGCGATAATCACAGCTTAAATAAATGGCTGAGGATACAACCGTGCTCCTTCCTTCCCCGATTTTTCTGCAGATCAGTTGTCAGGGGAGGAGAGGAGCGTATGTGGCACTCAGATGTACCGGGAGCTTTCATCGGCGGAGCAGAATGTTTGGCATCCAAGTTTATCACCTGCTATATGTCTTTTGGGGATTGCCCAGGTATAAAAAACTATATTTAAACATGCCTTTAACCACCTTCACCCACCGCCCCATGCTTCTTATCTCAGAAATCCCTCAGGCTGCAATAAAGTTAAAACCAGGGTTGACTCTGTTTACTGAAATGAATTGTAAGATTAGCAGAACCAAGGCCTAAGGTGGAGCAGTTTTGTGTTACAAAACCAGGAGTCAGCACACAGCTAACATCACAGCCCACAGGGGAACGGCGGAGCAGGCAAGGCTTCAATGGGATCAGCTCCCAAACAGCCAGCGAGCTGTATGCTGGGACCTAAATTTCACACTGCATCCCTTCCTCCTGCAAAGTGAGGAAATAACTGTTTCCAGAGCCCCTCTTCCCTATGCCCCATATTGCTACAGCAGCCATCTGGGCTGGGATGCATCTGTTGCTGCTGAATCTCCCTCAGAGAGGAGTAAGGGAGCCCTTTTTGCCTTAATTGCAGCTTTTTTTCTGGGAAGCCTGGCTGGGATAGTGGGGAGCTTTCAAGGGGAAGCGGATATCATGACAAATCTGTGGTGATGAGCTCTCCCGGGCAGGGATAATACAAGGACATCAGGACACTTAGGTCTATCCCTGGTGCTGCCACTGAGCACATGAAAACATCACTTCTCCTCCTTGCTGCTCTTTTCCACCTTCTGTACTGTAGCTAGCCGGTCAAAACTGTGCGGTCTTCTGGGCTGATGCTGTCCTTCCCAGCGTCTTCGCACTCCATCTGCAACAGGAGGCCCTGATCTTTGCAGTCTGGCACTGCTGCAATATGGATGTTTCATTGGATCCTCAGGATTTTCATTCCCTCTCTGGGCACAAGCACTGCATTTATACTTGAAAAATAAAATTTTTAAAAGTATTGCAAGTATATAAAGCTGGCCTTGTAATCTTTCTGCAAATTTTTCACGGTAGAAGAAATGAATAATAGAAACGTTTGAATATGAGAAAAACTTAGGAAGGTTGTGATTTTTTAGCTGCCACTGGCTATTAGGGATTGTCGAAGGAGAACTTCCATCAATTAATATTCGTCAAGGAGAGAAGAATTAAGCATAATAAAATCCAGCCGCAAAAATACAATTTAAGCAAAAGATTATGAAGAGCTCTATTACTGTAGGAACAGGTGCTGCAGTGGAGCAGGCAATGAACAGAAACATCAGTCTCCCCTTGGCTGGCGGTATTCAGGAGCAGACTCCCCTGTGGGTCTGGGCACGCCAAAGTGAACCTCGTCCCTGTGTGGTGGGTTGAGAGAGTGAGTCTACAGTGTTGGTGGCACCAGAGGAATCATTACACAAGCTTCAGATGGAAAAATTGAGGTCATGTATCATTGTGCGGGGAGTCCTGTGCCCTCCCTCCATGTTTTTAGGGTTTTTGAATAAAAATTTAGGACAATGGAAAAAGGGTTTGGGGGGGGCTATAACCATGGGTCTCAACCCTGCGTAGCACACGGTGGCTAATGGCTTAAACAGACCTAGCCAACTCACCAAGCTAAATCTCTGATTCCAGGTAAGAATAACATTTGCCAGATCCAAGTAATAGAAAAAGAAGTCACAGGGGCAGGAAATAATGCTGCTTATTTCTGCATTGTAATGGAGACTTGACAGGTCAATACGAGAGACGGAACACTCTGTATCCAGCTGGGCTTCTCACCCGCTGCGTTAATGCTCACTAACGCAGTCTCAGGGTGAAGCTGTGATGGCATCATCAAAGCAGCTCAATTAGAGGCATCACCAAACAGAGGCCGGCAGCAGCTCTACTGCAGCTGCAGAGCAAGCCCCTGTGCGCTCTCTGTGCCCAAGCCCACTTATCAGTGTAAATTAACATGATCCTCGGCAAGGAGAACAAGGACCTCCCAAACATACGCTTCTCCATGCATTTGTTCATGCAACTGTCTTTATCGGCTTTTTTCCTTTATCAATTGGCTTCTGAAGTTTCAAGAGACACTGTGTCTTTGCTTTTCTCTGCGACTGTGAAAAATGACTGTGAACACAATAAAGGGATGACATAACATCTAGAGCTAGGTCTTATGGCAAAACAGCAATTTTCCTCAGATTTATAATAGAATTGTAAGAGAGCAAAAATGCATGGTTCTTCCTGATATGAGCTACCGCAGGTTGAGAGCATCACCTCGAGCAGTCTCTGTCCTCACTGGGCAATCACATTTCCCGGGATGCTGCTGCTTACACCCTACACCAGCATACACAGCTGTTCCCACATCCTCTGAAGCAAAGAAGTATAAAAGTACATAGAAAGCAGCCCGAGGAAGCTGGCCGAGAGCTGTGAGGAAGAAGGAGCTTTGAACAGTGCTGTAACTGAAGCAAGGTCTCCGTCTTCTTTGAGGAAAGGGGTCTCCGAGCTGCCCAGCGAAGGGGACAGGCACTCGGAGGTGAACAGCAGCACTCAGCAAGCAGCCCTGCCCTGTTCCTCACACCCTGGTGATCAAGGAGTCAGGGAGTGGTTGCCAGAGCTACCTCATTATCTCATTTCAAGAGTAAAATCTGATTACATTTAAAAACCAATCAGCAAAATTGGAAACATTCAGATTTTCCACGTGCCACTGAGCAAACCCTCGGGTTCGAGCACTATCGTATGGAGAACACAACTGCAGCCGGTTGGGTTTTGCCCAGTTGCGCTTCCCACCCCAACAGGACGGGAGCACGCTGTGGGCCTTCCCCGGAGCTTGCCCGGGCACTGCCGCAGCAAGCCCAGATTTATGGACACATTTTTGTCTGCAGTGACCATGAAGTCGGCAGTGACCCATGGCAACTAATCCCCTGAAGGCTTTTGGCCATGCTCTAGTGCTACTGAAGTCAGCAAGAAGATCCCCACTGGTTCAAGCAGGACCAGGATTTGGCCTGGTGGGAGCAAACAGAAAGTCTGAGACAACGAGCTCTCTCGATTGCTCAGAATAATCTCCCAGCTGACGGGCATAAAACAGTGTTTACAAAAAAAGCCAAGCTAATTTTACATAGTTCTCCTGTGAGGCAGCCCTCTTTCCTCTGCTTGCCTTATAAAAGCAGAGGAGCTGGCCCTTGCGGCACTGCTAATATCTAATAAATCAACAGATTGAAGGCATCTTTCCAAATAGACAACTGTGTTTATTAGTACAAGATACTAGTAAAAGCATGCCGTAATGGAGATTTCCTTATTTCTTTGTTTTATGTTTATTATAGCCTCTCCTCTGTGCAACAAATAAAACTGACATGATGATTATTAGAGTCATAGGCAGACATGGATTATTTTTTTTTTTAATGTGCGTGGGGTAACTAACACAACAGCAATGTAGCAGGAACTGCAAAGGGAGTAGATGTTGTTTCATGTTACAAGGCAGACCAACACAAATTTATGTGGGTAGTTTCCCGGGAACTGATCCAAAAAGGACCTTAGATGTCACCATCTCCAGCACTGCAATGCTGAATTTTCAATGTCTATTCCCAGGGCATAATCTCCAGCCCAAAATTAGGCACTTAGCATGGATAGAAGCAGGATACAAAATGAGATGCCACAACTCAATATTGAGCACTGCAAATGATCAGCTTCAATGGAAATGAGCCCCTGAAAGTCTCCATTTAGGCACCAAAACCAGAGACCACAGCATTAGTGAACACTTTAGATATATGTGAATAAAGGTTTAAAAATTGTTTCCTTATCAAGAGAAGCTGATCAACCTTGTACTTCTGGAAAAGCTATCAGGGGGAATATGAGAAAGATATTCTGTGCAACTTTTTGACATCATTAAAGAGCTAAAGTATATAAGCCTTTTCCAGCTCAGGTTAACAGCCTGAAGCAAAATAACTCATCTGGTTGTTATTCTATGGGAAATACCCTGGGGCAGCATGTATTGGTTTGTTAATAAGCAGTAGAAGTGCAGAATCAGAAGGCGGATTTTAAAAATTCCCCTTTCTGATTAATCAGGGCATTTTGTTAATTACAGGCTATGCAAAAATTATAGGGAAAATAAAGACTTCCACAACACGTATTTATCCTCTACAAGAAACAAAGTATGAAGAACTGCCAATACTGAATCTTAGCCATGTTTGCCTACTGCAGTGCTGCCAAAGGCAACAGTGTGAAAATCTGCAAGACCCACATTCATCCCTGGTGTTATTGAGCTCACTCTGGTGGAGATACAGCCGGGATAAGTTTGTCTCGATAGAGATAAACAAACCAAGGCATTAGACAGAGCCGCCTGCCAAGAGCAGAGATCAGCGTACTGCTCCTGGGAGAAGCGAGCAGATACCACTACCAGTGGTGGGTTTAACTCAGCCCGCAGCCCAGGAGTTAGTCACGCTCTCTGCTTCTTCCATGTGAAAGTGCAAGCTGTTCCCCGCAGCTGGCTGACCCACATGGCTCCAAATCCAGCTGTGGGGTGGTTTCCAGCCTTAACACTAGCTGGCTACATTTCCCCACCTGCAAAACAAGAATAAGGACTTATGAGAGCAAGCAGGAGCCCAGGAAGAGTATGAGAACAGGGCAGGCGTGGTGATACTTCCCTCCTCCCTGTGCCTCTGTGGTTCAGTTTCCCCAGATAAGACTTGCATTTAATAGTCCTCCACGGATTTTTAAAGAAAAGCAAACTCTTCACGAAAGCACATCACTTCCAGTGCCTTCTCCTTGCAGACTGTTACGGTTCCTGCCTGATGGTCCCAGCTCCCTAGCAACAGATGCAAGATGCCAGTTTTATCCCTTCTCCAGGTTTCATGGAGATTTAAGCTCTTGATCCCACACATGTACATGGATTTGACTGCAGGATCTTTCTGCTCTGTCCTAACAACCCTTGCCTGTTGCCTCTGTGGGAAGGATGATGAACCACCTGGGACAAATCCTCAGAGCTGCGTTGAATCGATACATCTTCACCGTTTCTTCAATGTTTGGATAATTTAACCAGAGAACCAGTGAACAGCTCAGTGAGTTTATGCTGTGCAGATCTATGCTGGCAAGTCCTTCCAGCCTTGAAGTCATCCACCCAGATTCCTTCTGTAGCACAGATAAATTGGTCTCTGCATTTCTAATGTCGCTGTCACACAGCACGGAGGTACCATGATATTTGTGTCAGCGGAAGACATCAAACCTTTCCAACATGTCTCTGCTGTGTTCTGCGTTGGGATGAGCTAGCAAATGTCAGAGCTAGGACTAGGACTGTTGTGGAGTTGCAAGCATGTATTGCTTGTAGTTCTGCTTTTTGCAGGGTACCCAATAGTTAATTTGATCTGCTGCCGTAGGAGTCGCTGGCAGAGAGGCAGCAGGAGCAGGAAGGCTTATCTGAAGGGAAGCCAGATCTTACACAGCCCAAGAGGGTGATAGTAATTGTGATGGTCTTCATCAGAGTTTCTCAGAAAATGTGTTGCTGTTTATCTGATTGCCATCTTGTTGTTTAAAAAAAGAGAGAGAGAGAGCGAAAAAGACAGAAGTGTGTGGGAAAGAAAACAAGGTTGATTTCAGACATTTGGTATGAGCGTCAGCTCTGTACTTGACTAACTTCATCTGTGTGCTGCCGGGAGTTTGGGTAAAGCTGACATGGATTTGAATGAAGAAATTTGGACAAGGGGATGAAATGAAGTGCAAAAGAAATATAGGCTGAATTTCAGGACCTAATGTTTAACTGTGAGGGAATTTTTTTAAACTAAAGAAGTCAAAAAGAACTAAAGGTCCTGTTATTTCCAGCATCTGCATGCAGAGTAAGACAATCTACTAGGGAAGGTGCTGCTTCTTCCTGCCCTGTTCATGTCCATAAGCAGCCCGGAGTCAAATCTCAGGGATCAGCGAGTCAGCACGCGCATGCACCATGGATGCATATGGTCACACAACATGGACAGAGACAGATGGATGAGAAGGCTGGGGCTTCACTGGGTGAAGACTGGGCCAGCTTGCCTAGAAGTGAACCAATCCACGCTGCTGTGCATTGGGACACAACCTCTGATCAGCGCTTGCAGTGTAAAAGGGACCCAGTCTGAGGAATCTAGGTCACTGTCACCTACAGCAAGATATGGCCCGAAGAGCTCATCCTCCTCCTCCATCAGGAGCTCATCATCGGGTCTGAAATCAAAAGTGGATCTTAACGCAAGGAGGCAGGTGCCAGCTCTACATGTCTGTGCCACTCAGGCAATTAACTGACAAATACAAACCAGATCTCCACATTTCAAAGCTCATTTGCATTGCTCCTGAGACAGTCTGTCGGAAAGGGATGCAATTAGGTTGAATCTGACAAGATTTATGCACGGGCAAAAAAAAAGAGAGAACAAAAAGCGAATCCATCGAACACCCAGGCGAGTGGCAGCTCTGGCACGAGCATCCTTTGGAGGACAGCAGTCAGCGGGGCTTCAGCAGCCACGAGGGAGGCACAGAGCTGCTCACCCCCCTCCCCGTGCCAAAGTCAGCAGAGAGGAGATGCTCACAGCCACGAGCACTGGAGTGTTGCTGGCAGCCTCGGTGGGAGGCTGCTGTTAGCACTTGAGCTGCTACATCGGGAGCCCAAGCTGCCATCCAGCCTTAGCAACATGAGCCGGGCTGTGTGAGCAGCTCAGCTGATCCTCTGCCGCTTGCAGACTTCAACTTCTGCTCTTTATGGATGACACATGTGGGCATGAGGGTCCAGAAGATACAGCTCTCCGTTCATCAGATATGTTCCTGCTCTAAACAGGAGGGTTGTCATTCCAGGACCATGTACAAGCTCAGCAGTCACCGCAATAAATGGACCTGCAGATCAGGCAGCTGAGATGTACCTCTCACTTTTGCTTAACTAGGTTATATAGGCAAGGTGCCAAAATCTATAGGACTGTCTTCCCTCAAAAGCAGGAAAACTACATTAGAATCCACTCAAAGTGGATGGCATATCCGTTATTTAAGAGTAAAATCACCTGTTCAGCATTCAACACGAAGAAGACTTGGAGTTATTTTCCACTTGTGAAATTCAAACTTGTGAAGAGAAAAAATAAAGCTTTGCCTTGCAAACCGTACTTAATTCTGCTCTGTGGTAAAAAGATTGCAATAATTAAATGATTAAAGCATTTTAATGGTTGTTGGAGATTGTTCAATTGGCGTGGATAAACACATTCCCTCCTTCCATTTTTTTCTTTTGGCACCACTATGACAGGAGCTAATGGTGTCTGAGCAGCTCATTTGCGAGTCTGGTCCTTTATTTGCCACTGGGAAGTCATTTCAGCAGGCCGTTAATAAAAAGCACTCCTGTTTCCATTCTCCAGGCAGGATGGAGCTGGGGCAGCCCTGCAAGTTCTGCCCTGCTGCCACAGGCAAGCCCAAAGCTAGACCCTACAGCTGTATTTTAACCCAGATGGGTAAAACTGTCAGAGTCCACTTGAACAACTGAGTCTCGACAGCCAATGTATTTGCATGTGAATGAGCAGTAGACAAAGAGAAGCGATCAGCTATGTTGCCTTTGTCTCACTGGCTCCACTCAACAGTGGTTGCATGGCCCTAGGACTTGCAGCAGAAGAGACAGTGAGCTGTTGATTCCTAGCCATCTCCCCCACGACACTCACAACTTTCTAAATCTCTGTTATACCTTCTTAAATGCTACCTTTTTGAGGCTTAGTAGTCCTCACCAACTCAGTCATTCCTTGTATGAATACCTTTGGTTGTGCTTGTTACTGTCCTCCGGAGCGGTTTGCAGAGAAGGGCTCAGAGCTGCAGAGGGGTGAGCCCAGACCCCTACCCTGGCAGCAGCGTTGAGATTCCTGTTTCACATTCTCTTCCTTTCCCAATAAGTGTCAATATTTAATTGGCTTTTGATTGTCACTGTGGATGGAGCTGCTCTTTTCATGGACCTGTCTGCTCAGAGCCCATCACCGTACACACAAAATGGGGCGTCCCCCGCCACGCGCCACTTCGCACAGTGATGTAAACAGTTTGGTTCACAATATAGATCGTTTATCTACAAGAATTTGATTTGCTTTTTTATTGCCAGTCAGTATCACTAGGTCCTCTTGCAATTCCTAACAGTCTGCCTTCATTTCAATATCTTAAATAACTCTGTATCACCAACAACTATTAACTCACGGCTCCCTTCCCTCTCCAGATCATTTATGAACACATCAAACAACTCAGACCTGGCACAGACTACTAGTACAGACAAGAGACCTGCACAACTCCCTCCAATGAGGAAAATGACCATTTACTTCCATCTGTAGTTTTCTTTCATTTAGCCGATTACTTGTGTGTATTAGGACCTTACCTCTTGTCCCCTGGTTTCTTAGTTTCCATCTTTATGACAAGACTGTTGGAAAACCAAGGAGACAGTGTCATCAGCGTTACATATTAGGTGACCTCACCAAAACGCCCCTAGAGCTTTGTTAGGCAGAACTTCTGTCTCAGAAGCCAGGTTGACTCTTCATCACTTGCCTGTTTTTGTCCAGATGTCCACTAACTCTATCCTGTATCACAGTCTGAGCTAATTTGCCTGGCACAGATGTCAGACTTGTCATTTCCTAGATTCCTCCCCAGTCCTCATCCCTTTTACATGTGATTACAGTCACATTTGCCTCCCTCCAGTCTTCAGATGCCAGTCAATGAGTGTTAATTACTAGCTAATTTCTTGACTACAACTTGTATGTTAGATTTCATTTAATATTAATTACATATAGAATTTCAGATGTCTGAATTATTCTACCGTTAAGATTTTTCAGGACAAAGAGGAGACTTATACAGGTGCTGGACTTCGTGAAGGACTCAGTTTTACCCAGGAGCATGAATTAATTACAAATTCACAAGGTAAGCATACATATGGCTTATTTGCCTAGCCACACAAGTTGTTAGGCATCCAATTTACATACAGCAGGAATTTGCTTGCACAGATGCTGCAGCACATGAGCTAATGCATTCATTTACTGAAAAATCCATCCTGCTATATTTCATTGTTAAGTACATAGTGGTTTATGCATAGTTTATTTTGCACTCTTTTTATTTATATCTCTTAGCCCCACTACTCTTTTCTTCAAAAAATCTGTGTTTGGAACTGTTATGTCAATGATATGTTGAAGTTTTGAAAGTAAAATTGACTCATCCCTGCTGAGATCAGTGGAATATTTGCCAGAGATTTCAACATGGTGCCAGTACTTCATCCAGATCCGTTCATTCCTCCTGTTAGTAGTAAGAGTAGAGAAATACATTCCCCCTGCAACCGTCCTCCACGCATAAGTGCTGCCAGTCCTGAAGAGCTTACTGGGGATCAGTGAGGGAGCCCTGAGCTAGGATGCTGATAGCAGTGGCAAGAACTTGTACAGGTGACAGAACTGGTGTCCAAAATCCAGAGACAAAAGAAAGAAGCTTTAAAATAGAATGAGGTCTTTGGGCAAAACTATATCAAAACCAGAAGGTAACTCATGGGTGAACTCAACAGACTGACTAGCAAGCCTAAATCAGCACTACTGAAATATTAACACTTACAGATTGCATCTTGACATACCTTTAGGGGAAGATCCAGTTCAGTATGATGCTACAGATGTAGATAGGTGCCAGGTCTGTGTTGTCAGTAATGTCTGCGTGGTAAGGGTCTCCAGACATAAGATCCCAAGAAGTCCTACAAAATATCTGAGTAACCTGTAAAACACTGTTAGTAGTATTGCAGAGTAGGGACTAAAACCCTATTTTTTATCCTTTGCCCTTGTGCACATTCCACCCGTTATTTCTGCCAATAATTTTGTTTTTCGTGCATGACCAGTACAGCGAGTCTTTGCTGGATACTGCTTACTGCAAATCAGCCAGGATGTGCTCATGATTTCCAGAGATCTCTAACAACTTAACCCACCATCCCCTCAGACATACTCAACAGTGAAGTGGTGTTGAAGAAATCCAGCCCTAATGATGTTCTTTCCCCCCTCCTTTAAGATAGAGAAAAATAATTTTTTAAAGCATGGAAAATGTACTTTTTCCACTTCAGTTTAGATGCTTAGCCACTTAAGATTACCTTTAGATGGAACTGACTTTCATGCTAGACTTGCCTAGGAAAAGTAAGCGTTTGAGAGCAGGAAAAAGAAAGAAAAGAGCCGATAACTATGCCCCTTCCGTAAGCTGAAGTATAAATCAGTTACCAAAAATGGACATGAAGGAACCAGAGCTAAATGCCCAGGTGCCAGCGAGTTTTAGGAGGAATCAGGTGTCTACTTAAGTTCCCCCATTAAAAACAAAGACCTAAGCAAGCTTCCTGAAACAGAAAATTTCCATGTCTGCTTTATACACGTCCCAGACAAGCAAATGAAGGGGAGTATGTGGGATATTGTGAAATAACTCTGGAATTCTGCATGCAAGTGAGTTTTATTAGCTGTTCTCCATGTAAGCTGTTTGCCTCTCAGGCACCTCACCTCAGACGTTCCTGGCATGCACGGCTCACAGTGCTTGCCTCCGCTTTATTCATGAAATCCATTTCATGATAGCAGGAGTACGTTCCCTGGGGGATCGTCACGCTTCTGGAAATGTCACCTGAGGCATCCTGTCACTGCCCAGCAGCAAGCTGCAGTCCGGTCATGTCGTCCAAAGATGAATTGCATGCCCATTGTAACACCCCAAGCAAATTCATCCTGGATGTAAGTCCATAGCTACCAATGAAGTTGATCTAAGCCAAAGTCTGGCCCCATCTTTCCATGAAAGTGGCCAGTTAACATTCATTTCTCACAGTTTGATTAATTCTAAACTTTCTTGCCATGTGAGTTCACAGTTAATTAAGTGGTGACGGGTCCTGCTGTGGCCTCCCTTGGGAAGAGCTCGGTTCTGTGGGCCGATGGAGGAGGCAGCTGTGATACTGAAAACCTATCTTGTACATAGCCAGTGTGATAGCATGCCCAGGACACTTAACATCCTCAAAAATTTGACTAGGTTCACTCAGGAAAAAGGGGGACATTTCTGTGAGATGCAGGCACTTATTTGGGCCTGCTTTGACCCAAATGGGCAGCTGAAGGAAGGACATGACCACCAGCAGAGAGAACATATTTGCTGACAGCATCTTGTGCAAATGTCTCTGTCTCCCATAAGAGCTCATTTAGCCGCCATAGGCTAACCATTTCTAATCAAATGCTCCCAGGCATAGGCACTTAATTAGTTTAATTGCAGAAAGATTTTGGAGTTTTGGAAGGTTCAGGGTCCATTTACTTTCTTCCTCTTTACGTTTCACTTGCACAGGTCTGTCTCCCAACACTCCAGCCAGGATCTCGAGCAGAGTGCCAGACCAGCGTGTGCGTGCACACGTAGAAGAGATCGATCTCAGAAACTTTTGATTAGCTGGGCAGCGATTTCATTTACAGACAGCAGTTGAGCATCATCCAGGAAAATGAGTTAACTGAAACATAATTAACTACATGTCAGCAGAGCAAGTTGAATTAGTCTGCTGAGGAAATTAACAGGCACACAGATACAATAGGGCTTCCAAAGAGCCTATAGAAATAGAATAAAGGGACACAGCCATCAACTCACATTTCTAATTAGAGAAGAAAGTATGAATGAAATACAAGTTTCCCCCACATCTTGCTCACCTTTCACATGCCCTTTCACAGAGGGATTTCTACATGCGGGAACATTTCAGGCACATCTAGAACTTGTTTAATCCAAAAGTTAAACCATGTTGGCAAGTTAGCTCAAGTCACTTTGGGCAGAGGGAGGCCAGTTTCCGAGGCAGTCAGTCATGCGCTGAATTGATGCCGCGTGAGTTTGGAGATCAGCCATGCAGAAAAGCCAGCGAGGTCTGCACAGCAGCTCATCAAAGCCTATTCACTGGGAACACTCAGCAGTCAATCCTGATGCTGAAATCCAGGCTCAAGTTTCAGTTTCAAGTAAATTCAAAGTTCACAAGTGAGGATATTTTCTCACAGGTAGCCGTAAGCCTCTTTATTCTGCTTTCATGCTCCCAGGTCAAATCTTTGTCTCACATAATTAAACCCAGTGTGGTGCTGAGGGGCTGTACAATAGCGCACACCCTGGAAAACACCCCAGGACCTCGGCGAGGCTGCCGGAGCCCCTCTCTCCCCGCAGCCTCCCACCTGCATCCAATTCAAAGCCCCAGAGCTGCAACCCTGCTTTGGGTGTTCCTGCAGTCTGGGCTCGACTGACCCGGGACCCCTTTGCCTCCAGGGCTGCCATCCCTCCTTCGGCAGGGAGGGGACACAGGGGACCCCCAACCCTACAGCCCTCTCTCCCAGGGGTGAGGACTCTGTGTGTTTTCCTAGGGATTAAATCCCTTTCCAGCTTCAAAGGTAAATACAGGGATAGTCTTTCCATCAGCTCTGGTGGATGCTGGAGTTGTGTTCAGGGCCAGACTCTTTCTTCATTCCCAATATCTTCCAAGTGCTCCAAGCACCAGGACTTGGCTCTTCACATGTCCCTGTCCTCACTTTCCTACAGCTTCTTCCGCACAAATACAAGCAAAGACCCCAAACTTATCAGCTGCTCACCCAGAGCCCTACCTGGCTGTAAAACTCTGACTACCCAGCAATGCGCAAACGGGCGGGTCAATTTAAGTTCCCCTCCTCGCTTTTATTCATAAAATCTTGTTTGCTGTTACTCCTGATAAGAAAAAAACAAAACCCCAACTTTCCAAACAGAAATGGAAAGCAGCACTCTGTTTTTCTGACTCATTTTGCCACAGTCTCAGGTTTAAACCAGACCCAAATGGCCATGCTTATTATTCTCCTGTGGGCAATGAGGAAGCGGTTTCTCAAGCTAGAGATGTAAACTGGAGTGATTCATTGTGCTTTACATGCCTCGTGTGCTTTTCCTAGCCAGTTTAGGTAAATACGGTATCGGAAATCGGGTTCTGTATGAACAATCGCTAACAATTACTGCTAAGAGCTCCATCACTCTTTGCTTCATTTAATATTCTCTGTAATTATGCTGGTCATAAAGAAAGTCATTCGGTATTCACGTGGATGTCACATGCCCTTCCATGGAAACCTCAGCAATAATTAATGCTCCATTAACACCTTAAGTGTCTTGTTATTATTTATTCATTTAGCATTAAAATGGATGAGGCTGTTTTAGGGAGGAAAGAGTGAAGATATATGGTAAAAAATTAATTTTTTTTGCATATGGCCACACCATCCCTGCAAGAGCCACGGGACGTTGGTTTAGTGATGAATGCCAGTGAATCTGTAGCCTTAGCTATATTCTCCTCCCTGCCTGCTGCTGTGCTATAAATAGCTCTAGCTCATACAGGGAGATACATAAGACACTTCAAGAGAACACCAGAGGAAAATCAAGAGATGATGTCTGGCAAGCCTTTTGGCAGAGAGACCTAAGACCCAGCAAAACTTCATTCTGTTCTTGTCTTTATCATACTTGCAGATGCCTGTGGATGAGCCACGCAGAGCAACTCCTCACCCTGTCACAAGGTCAGGCTCTCGGCTCAGAAGAGGGCATGGGGTGTCTTTTGTTTTCTTGGGTTTTTATGGCCAGAGATGCAACATGAAATATTTTGTTCAAGTAAAATACAAATTTTTGTCACTTGTTTTGATCCACCAAGAAAAAAATATTTTTCTGGGATCAGTAGGATCTTCTCTGTGTTTTGATTTTCATTTTGGCTGCTGGAAAAAGTCAACCATTGTCTGTGTCCCAACTTCAGTACTGCCTTTTAATTAAGCATCTCAGGGTGTCCTCCAGACCCTGATGAGTTACCCTTGCCAGGTGGGCAGGTGTGATCTGCCTGGGGTCACAGAAAAGGAAACCCGTGGCTGCTGACAGACAAGCTCCCACTGGGAGCCTGTGGTACAGCTGGGACGAGGACTCAGGTCTCCCACATCCCACCCCTGTATTTCACCAGTGGGCTTATCCCTCCTGGCCTGCTGTCTTGAACCCAAGGGCTGCTTTTGACACTGCATTTGGAGCAGTTTCTCTGTGTTTCCCTACCGCTATATTGGCGGTAAGTGATTTTCCAGCTATGACCATCATCAACAACCCTACTAACAAGAGACATCAAGGCAAATGGCAATCCCCCCTATGGCTGAGTTTAATAAGGGCTGGAGTTCCCCACTTGGGTCTGGACTGAACATAGCCTTCTCACACCACAACTTGGAAGAGCTTTTTCTTTCTTCCAAAAACAACAGGGAGCTCTTCTTGCTGTATGACCCCAAGTCCTCAACTAAGCTATCCCACAGCTGTTACTGACTTTTAAAAGTGGATCAGTCAGAAGTGTGGCCTTTGTGTTGAGATTTACCACCAAAGAAAAGAAAAGAAAACCTGCCAGTGCCTGAGGAGACAGTTAGACTTTTGTTTGACACTCTCTCCCATCCCACACGCATATATATGTACATAGACACAGGGTACCGTGATAATAATGTCTTGTCACTCATTGCAAAGCCTCGGATATATTAGCCAGAGCCATTTTTTTTTTTTTTTGCACATGCTGAAATGTCATATACTTATGCTGCTTTTATAGTTTTCCTTCCTTGCAGGCAGGCTTCATGTGGAACACGATGTGCTGCCTCCTTTTTTCCCTACATTTTGTTTTCCTTCCCCTCTGTGCCATCTGCTACGTCTTCTCTAAATGAAGCAGTTCAAACAAAAGGGGTGCTCTTCACTCTACCACCGAGATAAACTGCTCAGCCCTTGGCTGCAAGGGCACTTCTAAAAGGGACTGAGGGCTCACCTCACGCAGTGCTCCATCAAAAGTGGACATTACTAACATCATCCCGTGCCCAAGCTACCTGACAGTGGCACACGACTTCTGCAGCTTAGCAGGGGGTAGCTTGGCAGATAGGCCGGGCAGTTCATCATTTCCCACTACAGGGACCCTCTCTCTACATGCTGCTTTTCCTCCCATCCTAAATATTGCACTGAGTTTGCTACTATAAAAAAAACAAGTGGAGCAAGGTGCATACAAATTGCAAATAAAAAGTTAATGGGCGCATCCTCCTGCGCTCCATGGAGAGTAAAGGGCCATTAGCTTCATTAAAGCAAGGAAAAGCGTTCTTTTGTGCTCCCATTTTCCTCTTTACTGCAGTGAGTCTTCATGAGCACACACACATATCTGTGCCTTGGAAACCTTGCTTTGAATTACAGCTTTTCATTACAAGGAAGAGGCTTCAGCTTCAGTTTCAGCTTTCCTTGCAAAGTGTTTCGGTGCCTTTCCTCCACAAAAGCCCCCTCGCTAATTCACCCCGAATCTGTAAAACCTGAGGTGACTGTCCAAGGAACCCGGGTCCGAACTCCTTGCCTCCGGGTCTGACCCCCATGGTCACTCCCTGGGGTTGCAAAGACCTCTGTAATTCTCTACTCACAGTCAGTAACTCCTTCCCCTCCATTTCCACTCACGGGCTATACCAACTCATGGCACAGTAAACCCGCCTCTTTTGACTTCCCCGTTGCTGCACAAATTTCTGTGGAGGCGAGCACTTTCATGTTAGAATCATAGAATCATTTAGGTTGGAAAAGACCTTCAAGATCATCGAGTCCAACCATCAACCATGCCCACTAAACCATGTTCTGAAGTGCCCTATCTACAAGCTTTTTGAACACCTCCAGGGCTGGTGACTCAACCACTTCCCTGGGCAGCGTGTTCCAATGCCTGACAACCCTTTCAGTAAAGAAATTTTTCCTAATATCCAATCTAAACCTCCCCTGGTACAATTTGAGGCCATTTCCTCTTGTCCTATCGCTCGTTACTTGGGAGAAGACACCAACCCCCACCTCACTACAACCTCCTTTCAGGTAGTTGTAGAGAGTGATAAGGTCTCCCCTCAGCCTCCTTTTCTCCAGGCTAAACAACCCCAGTTCCCTCAGCCGCACCTCATGAGACCTGTGCTCCATGTTGTGGCTTCCTTCTTTCCTTGCAGGCCTTAGTCCCGTCTTTCCTAGAGAGTAGTGGAAGGACTAGGTAACGCAGACATGGGGAGCTCAACCTGAAGAAGGCCACCTTTTCACGTATCACTTAACGCTCTGAAAATAGTGGGCTGGATTTTCTCCTCAGTCATTTACTTGTTGTAAAATCAAAGGTATTTCACTAAATTGTGTGGACCTGGTTTTCACTGACTCCATGGGCTGGTTCCCAATCTATGTCAGTGTCATGGAGATTAAAAGCAGGCCTGGATGGCCAGTGACTGGTGGCACTCATGCTCCTGTGTTGGGTCATGGTAGGGTCAGGACAGTCATTATCTTTCTGCTTTGATGTCAAGCACTGAGGATACACATGAGTTACCCTGGTTTGGGCTTGGATTTAGATCTGAATCTGAATTTTCTCTCAGAAAGTCAGGATTCAGACCTAGGTGAGGCTCTACCATGACAGAGCGGTTGCAAGGAGGAAATCGTGAAATGTGGAGGGAGGAACTGGACACAAATCAAGTAGGAAAAGTGAAGGTGGCATTCAGCTGAAGCAATTTTACATTTAAATGCATGGACTTTGTGATGATATAAGATTGCTGAACACCTGGCTGGTGAGTATTTCATTGACTGAAGACTCATAATCATTTGCTTCCTACCAAATTTATTTCTTTTTTTACAAGGCAGCAGTGAATACAGATACTTTAGGGGTCTGTTCTCTTTGCTTACGAGCCTCATAATGCATTTTGCAAACTGTCTGCCCTGCTCCTGATTTAGCAAGCATTTAAGCACATACTGGATTGAATTTTCTCAAGTAGAACCCAATTTTATTAACATTTTGGCCACCCCCCCCCCAAAAAAAAAAAAAGAGAGAGAGAGACTCTGAGAGATTCCTAGGCTACTTGCAAGCCAGGAATAAATAGTATGGTGCCATTGATCTGATTTCCCTCATCCTCTTCCCGATGAATCAGTCCATCTGTAAAAGTCAGTGGAAAATGGCTATGCATTTCCCAACAAAGCTTCCTACCTGTGAAATACAGCTGCCGACAAAGACAGAGTTTGACTGGCAGGAAGCCAGCTCACAGATGCTTTGGGTAAGGAGTCATGTCATGAAAGACGAAAGGATCACTACTGAGGGCATCTGTTACCGATCTCGAAAAAAGGAAGAAGGAAACATTCCTGAACCGTTTATACAGGAGCTCAGGAGATCAGGATACTGTGCTCATGGGGACTTTAATTACCTAGACATCTGCTGGGTATGATGTTCCTCAATCTTAAGCCAAAATCATTCTTTTATTCCAGATAGGACCACTTTATGACATGGAAAGGATAGATAATAAATCAAAAAAAGTGAAAATATTCTAGGTCAAATGATCCAGAAGGAGGAGAGGACTAAAAGTTTGAAGACAATAGGAGAGTTTGTAATACTGACCACGGCTTTCTTGAATTTGGCCTATCTAAACTAATAAACAGTTCTGGGAGGACACAACCCTACAAAGGGGTTGGAGAGTGAAAGTGCACAGGCCAGGCAAGAAAATCATGTCATTCATTCTTCATGTTTATGCTTCATTCATGTTATGTCATAAATTGTCCTCAAAGAGGTTGCAATCTTTTAAAAATCAGTTTGCTACCTCAGACCACTTGCTAAATAATTTGAGCAACTAAACCAAACCAGTATTCAACAATAAGTCACTGAAATAAACTGATACTCAAAGCAATGTCACTGGCTACATAACTCAGATAATTGTGCATTGTTGTTCCTTGATGCAGTGAATGTAATGCCACAGAAGCAGTGTTTAAACCCATATCAGCAGAGATGTAATCTTTTTTTTTCTGAAAATATTCCTTAAGAGTTGCTTAAAATGCACTTTTTGGAATTTTTTTTTCTGCCATTAATTAGGTTCGTTTTAGCTTATTTACAGATGAGTGCCCCATATGAGGTCTAAACTTAGATCTACCTCTAAATATAGGCATAGCCGCAGTGCCACATGGGAAAGGAGAGAGCTATGAGCTCTGTCTGGTACGCAGCATCTTTCTAGGGAATTGCCAAGCATGGTGTTGTGTGTGTCAATATAATAAGCAGGCAAGCTTGCTTAACTGCTCACTCAAACATGTGCCTTCTCTCAGCTCTTCTGCAGTACAAATAGGAGTAGCCAAATCCGGGGGAGCGTGTCCTGCATGAGGACTTTAGGCATGGAAGGCTAGATGGGCTACTCAAGGAAAAGAGAGAGGTAAAGTCAACTTCGGAGTGAATCAGAGCAGAAGTCCAAATCAAGCTAAGCGATACTAGCCTCAAACTGGGGTCTAATGGCTAAGGAACTGTGCGCTATACTTGTTCAGAGGAGCAACTGAAGATACCAGGCACTCTGTAGAAGACAAAAGGATGGGTAGAGCAAAAAAATCTTTTGGAAAGGGTTAAGAAAATAAGATCAGGCTTTACAGATACTGGGGAAACCAAAGTGCTAGAACAAACAGGGGAAGGAAAAAATTCTATGAGAATTAAACCTGACTGAAACAGTGAGCTGCTTCTTTAGAGGGTCAGGAAGTACAACCACAGAGACTTCGACAAACCTGTGTTGGAGGAATCTCTCCCAAAGATGCTGAATCCTCCTTTTAACCCATCCCAAAGGTTATATGTACTTTATTTGTACTTCTGGTCCATTAGAATCCTACCGTGAAACCTTCGCTCTGTGGAGAACTCAGCTAATACTTAACATTACCGAGGCAAGCAAAGCCGAACAAGTCATGGAAGGAGAATTAGGCATGTAACAATGCTTAACTTCACTACAAAGAGTATAGCTCAATTATTTCTGTTAATTAGATCCCCTCTCCATGCACAATAAATCCTCACTTGTGTGGAAAGGCGCTGAAGGCCACGAGCTGGCAGACACCATCAGGTGAGCGTGTCTGGTTAGCCGCCTTGCAAGCCACAAGGCAAATCACTTGTGGAAATGTTACTGAACTCACACAGAAATGAAAGTCACATATGCAACGCCGAGTGTTGAGCTTCATACGTACCTCATATACAACCTCAGAGGAGCGTTCAAGGGGCTAGTAAAAGTCTGCTGCTTAACAAAGTGCTCTTCTAACAAAACGGGGCAGGCTGTATTAGCACCTCTGGGCATATCTGGTATAGCCTCCTCAGAGAAGGACACTGCAATGGGTGGTCTCAGGCATAGCTTTCGTTGTGCCTGACTTGCATGAAGCTTTTATATTTATGTAATGTTCTTTACGTATTTATTCAAAAGTCTAATGGCATTTAAATGAAAAATCTCATGCTGATTAAAAGCAGGTAGGGGAATAGCTGGGAAAATGAAATGCACCATACATAATCAGATCCAGATGACATGCAGCCCAGGGTTTTGAGGGAACGAAGCTAATGAATATAGTGAACCTCTGGTAATTAGATTTGAACAGCCATGGCAAAGGGAGAGGAGGGGGGGAAATGCAAACATGGTACAGATCTTAAAAGGGGGAATAAACAGGAGAGAAAAAAGTTATCCTAACTTATAAAAAGCCCACATCACTGACTGTAACCCCCAGAGGGAAGGACTGCAGACTGTTTCTCCAGCTTTCCCTTTCAAACTTCCCATTGCCTTTTCACTCCCCACTTCCACAGTTGTGCTCTTTTCTGTTTCCTCTCCTCCCTCCCTTCTGCATCCCACCCCCCGCTTTTGCCCACATCCCCCATTTTACTCTCTCTGCAATCTCTAGAGTTTTTCAGGATGAAGAGCTTTTCCTGGATCGTTCTTGTTTCTCTTCCAAGATACAACCTCTCCGTCCTGCCTGTGCAGCTACCAAACCAGTAGAGCTCCACGTTGCCTCTTTCCTTTTCAATGGCACTAGGCTAAACCTTTAATTCAGGCTAAGTACTTAAAGATGTGCATTTCTTTAACATGTGAGCTCTCCCACTAAAACCGGTGAAGTAACTGGGGTGTTAAGAACCATGGGTTTATGTGCCTGCCCAGAACAGAAGCTCAAGCATTAATTGATTTTCATTCCCCAACTGACTTTATCCTGACCATTGCTGTTGTATTCAGGCCCATCTCCTCGCCCGCACACAAACCCAGGCTCCTCTTGCCCCTGTCCTAGCAGACACCCAGTTGCACCCAGTCCGACCTGCCACCTCCACAAGTCCCTGCGCTGGCGAGGAGAAGCCTGGTTTCACTTCATGCCCCTGTGGGCACCCGGGCTCTGCGTGGCACCTGGGGTTGACAGCGTTGGCCACCCTGGGGTGGTGGGCAGAGGCCATTTGTGACTTTTGGCTGGTCTCCATCCCAAGCTGACCATGTAAAGGGCTTTTGTGCAGCCCCGGTCGCCTCCCTGTGCTGACAATAGCCCCCTTCAAGGTGACGCGGACCCCGAGGTTAGGTGCCACGACGGGGTTGCGTGACCAAGTGAACCCCGCTCTGCTGTGTCCCGGGCACCCACGCGAAGAGGAGATGGGGGAACAAACGAGTTACAGTTTACTGAGAGATTTGGTGGGTTCAGGGGCTTGACACACTGCACATCGAGCTGCCACGGGCCTCACCAAACGGGTCTTTGGACAAATTCCTCACATTGCATTAGAATTAGAGCAGAAGCCCACCAGGACAAAATCCTGCCCCCTGCTACACCCGGGCACGCCCCTGGACATTACAGCATCCTGTATGCAAGGAACTGAACAAAGAGGATTGCACTTTTCCTTTTTTTTGGTGTGGATAATGAATTATTTTCAATTAATCCAAGAACCAACATCACTATTTGATTTGTACATTTTTACGTTGAGTACAAAGTCTTTAATGTCTTTCCAATGGAGAGTTATATAGAGTGTTAACAGAGCTGTCTGTTAGGCAACAATTCCACTGGAGAAGCAGAAAGTGAGTTTAGAAGGCAGTATAATGCAGTACTTTTTTTTTTTCTCTTGACATCTTCACTAAAGAGTGGAAGCTTCTCTTGGGATCCATTATTTGGATTATAATCTGAACTACTTTCTATCAGAATACTGACTCTCTGGCCCAGAGAGATCAGGCTAGCACTGAAAAAACAAATTCCCTTTGGGAGATTTAATACAACCCCTTTTTCTCCCTAAGCCAGAAAATCCTTTAAAATTATTTTAGTAACACTAGCAACCTAAAGCAAAGAAAAAGACTAGAAGCCGTTCATTTTGCACAGATTTTGAAGAAGAGAGCAACATCTTGCAGCACAGTTCATTACTGACGAGTCAAAATGATTTGCTGGATCAGAAATATTTCCCTCCCTGGGAGATGTTGATTGCAGCAGTAGGCTTTCCATTTGCATATCGCACAGTGCAGCTCAGTTAGTTGGGTTTGAGGCAATCACATGTTAAAAGGCAATTTGGAGAAAATTACATATAACTTCAGATGTCATTCAAAAAGGATGGGGTAGTGGCATCTGTTTCTCATAACCTTTGAAACATTACACATGTTTCAGAATGGTACTCTTTCTTTAGAAGTAAACCATATAATCTCTGGATTTTTTTAAATTAAACATGGTACATTTAATTTAGGATATTGTTATTCTAAAAAAGACAGTGCTAACCTTTTTTGACCTTCTTTGCGGTGTACGTTATTGTTGGCAAAGTCACTTTTGGTCTCTTTGTCTGATCCAGGAATGTATTTCATGAATTGCCTTATAATTTTAAGTGGTGACTAGACCTTTGTGTTCTAGATAAGGTCACAAAAACAATTTATCCAAGGCATTTGACAAAGAAAGGAAAAATTGCCCACTTTTCCCATCAAAGGTAATTACCATTCACCACATCTAAATGAAGCGCTTGTTGCATCTTTGCTGGAGAACCGAAAGCCACTATGAGTCGGTTTATTTGTCCATTAGCAGAAAGCTGGTGCAGGGAAAACAGAGGAAATGGGCTTTATAATTAACCCTTTTAGTGCTCCGACAGAAAATTGATAGATCTGAAACTTATGCCGCGGCAGACTTTTTTTTTTTTTTATGAATGACGGAAAGCTGTAAGGCAAGCCTCCTTCCCCTCTCACTGGAACACAGAGGGTCTGGTAGTGGGCTGGAGAGATGACACGAGGGCAGGGGAACAGGCGAACCCAGAGCCGGGCTCCACAAGTTTATTCAATTAGGTATTAAATGTTTGGAACAAGGTTTCATTTGCCAACAGCTGTATACAATCATTTGTGGTTTTGAGGCCAGGGTAATTGGCATGTTATGAGCTTTTGCCTCAGCTTTTGGCATCTGCCCGAAAACCGCACGGGAAGAGGGAGGGCTCTGCGCGGGGCTCAGCCAGGAGCCGTCCCCAGGCAGCGGGTCCTCAGGAGCCGTCAGCGAACAAACCTCACCCAGGTCTAATGGATAGTGGGCAGCTGCAGCCCACCAGCACTCCCAGCAAGCCCTGGTGAGCGGGAGAAGGAGTCCTTGGTAGCCTGCATCCTACCAGAGCCAAGATTGCTTCACGTGCACGGATTTATGCTTTTAACTAAACATGACTGTTTTCAGGAAATCGACTGAAGCTCCTTGCTAATTGGAAGCAGTGAGGGAATTTTATTTTCCATTGTGTGCCTCAGTCCTCAGCGATCCAGCACTCAGCACTAAGTCGTTACAGCTCGGGAGCTGCCACCAGCTTTTATCCAGTGATGACGTGACCTCCCTGGCCTCCCTCTGAGCAGCACGGGACGCTCTCTCTTCATCCCGTGTTTCCTTGCAGGGCGTACTAGGAACTGTGCACACCCTCCTCCTTGCATCCTCTCCCCCTTTTCTGCTTTTTTCTCCCTTTCACCAATTCACCACCTCTTTGCTACGGGACGCTCTTTGGGGAAGCAATAGCCATTTGCTACACATTTGTACAAGGCCCAGCACGGCAAGCCCTACCTGGGTCAAGACTCTTTGGCACCATTGCAACAGAAATATTACACGCTAATAACGCTGTGGGAGAGCCATGCTTCATCATATTATGAATATCACTAGATAGTGTCACACTACCCCTTTTACCGTCACCTACAGCCATTTATTTACTGCTTCCTGTCAAAGGGGAGTCAGCCTCTGGCTCATGCTGTCATAACCAACATCACATCCTGGTTTCTTAATTGTTTACACCTTGAAGAGTTGTCCTGTATCCTGTAGAGAATCTCCCAGCTGATGTCTAATCATTAACTAGAGAAGAGAAAAGCTGAAACAACCAGTGCTATTCTGCATTAGTGTTCTGCAGTTGTAATAATAGATTGCTTTTTCCCTGTGGTGCTCAGAGCACTTTACAAAGAAAGAGGAACATTGTTATTGCCATTTAAGGGGTGAAAAAGCTGAAGTGCAATGAAGCAACGTGCCTTGCCCACAGTTACACAGCAGATCGGTGGCAGTCACTGGGACTACATACAAACCCACCAAAAGCTGTGTCATATCCACACCCCTAAGTGAGAACTCAGTGCAGTTACTTAATAATAACAGAAAGTATAATTTATCCCATATATGTCCAAGAATCAATGCCAGTTGTTTTGGCAGGCACTCACATGCTGTTTGGTTCTGGTGAGCCTGTTCTTAACGCGTGCTCAACTGCTTGTTAATGGGATGGAGAGATGCAAAAGAAAGCCCTCAGGCTTCACGACAGCAAACTTCACCCCTTGATCACAGCACAGTGTGTCCTGCTCCTGACAGTTGTGGTTTTATGGTGGGTCAGGTGGACAACAGATGTTCACCTGCTTAACTACAGTAGCAGTAAAACTCTTAAAACAACCGATGAACAAAAAGGGGCCATCTACTCTAGCCACTTTGCAATCAGGCAGGAGCCATTCAGACGTATTTGTCTATATGTCTCGTCTAATTTCCTCTCAGAAAACTCGAGCAATGGAGCCTCAACTCTTTTCTTGGGCAAATCATTTCTTTCTGCGGTAAGACCCTGCTCCTCTGATGCGGCTTTCCTCCCCCACCCCATGTGGCTAATTTAACTTTTCCCTTCCTACCCACGCTTGTTGGCATGGATGCAATACGCACACCGAAATGTCATCATTCCCCCTCACAGTCGCACTGTTATGCTTGCTCATCTGGGGTCCATCTGTGGGGTGTTGGTAATGAACTCCTATTATGCTGGAGACTAGGAGGATTGAGGGCTGAGGAGCATGGGAATCCCAACTATCACATGGAGATGGGTGATCAAATCCTGTTTATTGGGTGCAATACTGGGGTAGCTGTGTGAAACTCCATACCCTATGATATGCAAGAGGTCTCGCAGGATGACCTCACGCTCTCGTCTAGCAGAAACCCTATGCATCTTTTGGTGCTGTTTGTTTTAGTGACTCTGGGTAAAACCTAACTGACTTTGGAGCTTAGCATTCAGAGTGCCTGTGCCATGTTGAGAATAAACAGGACCGAAGCAAACATCAGTATTGATCCATGTGGGTCTTCTGTGCTTAGTGGTCTCTGAACAGCTCAGGTAAGGAAGCTAAGCTAATTGGACCAGCGATTTTCTCCAGAGCCTTTATACTGCGTATGGGGCTGCCATTGTCTACAACACCATGGAGTTGGTACCTGCAAAAGTATCATTTTTAGTGAATCTGTATGAAGAGACTGGCTTTGACACTCAAAGCTAGTGTTAGGCAACACATGGAGGTAGATGGGATGTGAGCTGGGATTTACTGGTCATGCTTTCTGCTGAAGCATCTGTCTGAAGCCCAGTGAGAGGCTGATTACTGTGAGCCTGAGGGAGTTAGGCAGTCTTGCATGCAAAGCTTTCCACAGCAGAGATGCTGACCGTAGGTGAGACAGAAAGGGCCACATCAGTCACTGTGTTCATATGGGGTAAAGATACTGCTATCCATAGTGAGACCAAACCCTTATCTAGAAAAAAGAAAAGTTAACAAGGAGTTTTTCCTTTGTGTACCTCATATGTAGCCTGAGCCTTCTGCTGCTCAAGCGAGAATGCCAAATACAGTTCATATCCTCCCAAGGAGGAAATTCAGTTAAAAAAATGAAAATAGCTAGGCATATACCTCTTCTGAAAATCAATGGGATTTATGCATCCCAATCTTTTTCTCATTTTGAGACTCTAATCCCACACATAGTACTCAGCTATGCTTTATATGACCGACTTTCCCCCTCCTTGCAAAATCACCCCCTGCTTTTGATATTCATCAACAATGGGGATCAAAACTAGCCTACAACTCCATGAAGGCACATTTCATGTTTGCCTTCTGCATCTTTGTTTAGCCCTCTGCCAGAGCCCTGGAAAAAGCCCAGGCTACAGCCTTTGCTCAGGGCTGAATGTATAATGTCATCATGCACCAGCATTGAGGTACTCTGTCATACAGTGACAGAGAGATGACCAGCTAAGCTGGAGGTGGTTTGAAGAAAAGGTACAGCACTCAGCTGTGCTCACCTTCAAAGGCACTAATCCCACACGCTTGCTTTTGCCTGGAGAAAGCAGCGCTGTGACCCACGGCAAACAGCGGGAGCAGGATCTTACCCATGACATTCCTATGGAAATGCCTTTTCTTACGTGCTGGGGAGGAGGAAGAAGAAGACAGAGGGTCACCTCAGCTGTTACAGTTGAGGTCTTCAGTAAGCCATCTGATGATTTCCCTGAGGATGAGCTGGTTAAGGAGAAAAGCAGATGAAAGAATTAGTGAGCAAGTGCCTCTGGCTTGGCAAAGCCATCCAAGAGTTGATAATTCAATAGGCTCTTTGTGAATTCCTTTGGTTTGGTTTTACTCATGTGCCACTACTATTCCCCTCTCATTAAAGCAACCTCTGGAAAAGCACAATTAAATTCAAAACCAAACCCCACCATACAAGCAGGGAGGCATTGCTAGAAATAGGATCCTAGCAGCCATGGCTTTATAATCTCATCTGCTTCCTTACAAAACCAATGGGATCTGCTCTTTCTCCACCCTGCATTGAAGAGCTTGTGGAGTTGAGGATGTTTTTTATGCCTAACAGGACTCACTGGGTATTGGACTGCATAGCCCCTTTTCTTCATCCCACCTAACCATCCTTGCTTTTCCTTGCATTAATTTGCACTCCTCTGACTGCTTGTAAACCAGAAGCCTGGCAGCAAGCGTATGAATTCTCAAATGGATTGAGTACGAGCTTCAAGAGTGAAAATACAGAGGTCTCCTTGCAGACCTCAGGTCCACTGAGATAGCAGGCTGAGTTATGGAGACATTCAATCTTTGGGCTGTAATTTATTTTTAAGTTGATAAATCTTTATATTGAGTTATATGCTGGCATCAGAACTGTTGTTAAAACCTAGCACACAGGAGTTATCCAATTATCCACCGCTTCTCACAGTACAGGGATGATGACCTCTGATGAAAGGATTGGGTACCAGAATTTGAACTAAAGGAGGTACTTCTTTTGCACAACACTTAGTTTAAACTGTGGAACTCGCTGCCAGAGGAAGCTGCAAAGGCAAATGTTAAAGGAGGCTCAGCATAAGAGATCAGCTGAACTTGGGAAAGACTGGCCCATGAGCAGTGGTTGAAAAGGACAGTACAGATGGCCAGAAGAAAGAGTCAGCACACAGAGAGCGCTGGGTGGGCTGGAATGTTTGGCCAACTAGGGCGGCATGAGGAATTGGACTCTCCTTTGCTGGAAATAATCATGACTGGATTTGACAGGGCCCTGGATAGCCCAGTCTAGACCCTGCTCTCCATAGACCAGATGGTCCCCAGGAGCAGACACCCAACCCAGACTTTCCGACATTCTGTGGATTCAAGCCTGAAACCAGAAAGTCAGGCTGAGGGGAGGATCCTTCTTCCTTTGTCTTGTTCCTTTTTTTTTTTAGGTACCCACTACTGGCCATTGGCAGAAACAGAATGCTGAGCTGGGTATATCCAACCTGAAACTGTGCATCAGTTTTTTTATTCTTAAGATCCCTTTGCTGTAAAACCTCATTTTCCTTTCCAAGGAAGATGACTGTAAATTCAAACTTCACACCAAAGGTGGGGTGGGGCAGCCTTTTGACATGGCCATGCAGTCATTGGGATAAGCTGTATTCTTCAGATGAGTTGTTAGCTGCTACCCAGGAAAAAAAGGAATCAAGAGAAAGCAGCTGGGAATAAAACGGAAGCAAGAGATGCACATCCTGAACATCACTGCTTCCATCAATAAAGCTGTCTCTTGTACCTGGGCATGCCTGTATACCACATATTGCTGAGCTAGAGCTGAGTGCTTAGCGGATAGCGTTACTGGCAAAACCACTGCCCCCAAAGGACCATCTCCGATCAATCTAAAACGATCGTGGGTTCACTCAAGTGCCTTATGACTTACATCCACCTGAGACAGAGGCTCTCTCTTTAATGGCAATAACAGCGTGCGAGCAGGGAAAAGAGGCAGCCGGGTGGAAGAACGGCTGGTGTGAGTGGATCAGGGCTGCACACACCTCACGGACGGAGCCCTTCAGAGTGTCCCTCGGGCCATGGCAAGAGGGGGCCTCGGCAGGCAGCACCACCTTTCCTCCATTGATGCCAAGGGAGCCACATTGAGGTGTGTGAGCTGAACGTGCAGCCTTCTGTTACATTGCTTTTGTTAATAATACAGCTGCTACAGCAGGTAGCATTCTGGGCTCTTAGTCCTCTTCACTTCAAGGTCTTTGTCCTCACTGGGGCAGTGATCTGGAACAGTGACTGGCTAGGTTTTTTTCTGGGCCAAAGAAAAGCTTGCTTTGCTGCATGCTTCAGGGGATGCCACTGTGGCTCACAGACTTTCTTCTCACGACCTACCTGTTCCATCGTCTCTGCCTGCAAAGCCTGCGTAGCTCTTTGTTCTCAAAACAACCCTCTTTGGGGTTTTTTGTTGTTGTTGTTTGTTTGTTTTTTTCCCCCGTAAGAAAACCAGAGCAGAAGAAGCCTGGGCTAACAAGCCAGTGGGAGCATCCTTAGCCGAGGGAAGCCAACAACAGGGGCACCGCTTCCAGACTTCCTCACAGCTCTGCGGCAAACAGCGGTGAGCAAAACGGCAAACCCAACGGGGAAAGACCCACTGGTGGGATTTGCTTTATTAAAAAATGCTGCCCTTGGGTCCTGCAGGCACTGGTCACAATGAAGCCAGGGACTCGGCTGTGAGCTTTCCCCATCTCCATCATGGCCTCACTTCACTAAACCTAACACAATTCCTCTACAAGGTGCTGAGGTCGGTGTCAGACGCAGGTGGTTCCTGTATGAAGCTAGGGATGGAAGGACTCCTGGGTTTCTGACCACCTTCCTTGCCTCTCTCGGGTTGTGTGGAGGCTACCGGGGCGAAGGGATAGCCCTGCGTGTCCCAAACACGCAGGAAGAAACCTCCTGCCATGGGAGCGGGGGCAGTTGAGCAGGGGCCCCGTGGTGGCTGCGCGAGCCCCTGCTCTGAGCGAGACAGCCTGAACTCAGCAGAGACAGAGGTCCTGGGTGCACAGCCACTAGTGGATATACCCTCTGGTCTGCCTCATATGTCCTATGCTTTGTGATTTCTGTCTGTGTTCTCCATTTGCCCTCTAACCTCTTTGAACTGTCTTTTTTAATATCTAAACAGTGCTCAGAGGGGGACTCTCACGGGATTACCATCCAAACTATAATTATACCCAGACACAATATTAAGGTTGAAAAGCCAAGTACTCGAAAGTTAGGAAACATTAGAATTAATATTGCCTCTGTACTTTAATACATGAAGAGTGCAGACTTCCCTCAGCAGCGGCTGCAGTTTCTGCGCAGCCTGTTTGCTGTGAGTGGGAGAACCCAGGGACAAGTTTTTTGGGTGTCCTCGGTAATTCCCTGCTGCTCCTGCAGGAACTCAAACACAGGCGGCATCGCACGCTCCCACGGCAAAGCTGTCACGCAGGGCTGACCAAATGTGTTGGAGGTATCACCGTGTCCCTCTTTTCTGCCCTGCAGCTGCAGGAGCATGATGCTGGATGGCCACCAGGCCAATGGGGTTGAGGAGCCAATGGATGGAAAATATCTCAGCCGGAGCTAATGATTATTTCTAGCCCAGATCAATTCTGTGCCAAGCCTGGAGGGGTGGTACAAGGGTGAGGATGAGAGTGAAGGCTAGGGAAGAAGGGCTTATGTTGGATTTGCTCCAAACAAAATGCTTTTCCAACTTACACAAGCCGTAAGGCTTGTGTGACTCTCTTGGAGTCTCTTCTAGCCTTCACAACTCCTTCATCAGTGTTTTTTCTCCCATGTTACTTAACATGATAAGCAAGGATGGAGGCAGGAGGAGATCTAGTGAAGAGAAGAGAGGTCGTGGTGCTGAGTGGCTGAGTACTGCCCTGGATAATGGAGTCCTTCCTGCTCAGCACCTCGGAGATGTTAAACACATCACTCTGGCCAAATGTTTCGCAGACAGTCGCTGCTTTGCTTCCTCATTTTTTGAGTGCTTTCAAGTCCTTGCTCCAAACCGCAAGAGCACTTGGACTTCTAGAAGAATATGCCATCAGATTTTGTCAACACAGCCATTAGTCTCTAGTCTTCTCAGCCATGGCTAACCTGTTTCACCAAAAATTCAGTCTGGGCAACCCCCAGGAATGTAAATGTTCAGCCCGCAAGGTGAAGTGTTGGCAACGCTGATAAATACCTCAAATCAGGCTCCTGGAATGGGAAGCATTTGGCAAGCTTGTAAGAGGCGAAACCAACCCACAACACTCGAGAACAGAGCTTGTCCCTATAAATAATAAAAAGGAGCAGTTGCTATCTAAAAAAGTCAGAGCACGATGGAAAAATGTCCTTCGGGGTATTTGTATACTTGCAGGAATTGGCTTACAGCTGGAGCTGGTGTACAAAACTCCTGTCTGAGGCTAATTAGATGTTACCTGTGCTTTGACATAAGGGTGGCTGGGCTTCCACGGGCGGTATGGAAGGCTGTGCCCTCCAGCACTCCTCCTTCCAGGGAAAGGGGTGAAGAAGTGCACTACCTGAGGCCCATTATCCCATTTTTCAGAACAGATTCAGGCATCTATGTCCCCACGGCTTAGATTCAAAATCTAGGTGACTAGGCTTCTACATCACTGCTGTGGGTCTGGTCCTTCTACTTCAGCTCTCAGCTGAAGCTATAGAAGTGATGTAAGTAAAAATGCCAAATCTGACTTTATTCCAAAACTTGGGGAAAATTTGGCTCTGGGTACCAGCATGTGTTAAAGGTGATGTGCTTAGTACCCAGCACCCGCAAAAAACAGGCTGTCGATTTGTGTTCCTCACTGTTGGTTCCTGTGGCTGAGGATTTTTGCCCTGCACATCCCTTTCTGCAGCTGGTGGCAACACTAAAAAGGAATTACTCCTTCCTTTAAACATTTGGGAGGGGATTGAAGGGGAAAGGCACAGATCACATCAGCTGTAACCAGTGAAGTCTACTTACCTTCCTCAGCCCTCCTGCCACCAGGGTTAGAAAGCCTTGTGTTCAGGTGAGGGTCTTCTCCTGCTTTGGTCAGCCAGCCTGGCAGAGAGACAGGCTTGCAGAAAAATGGTGCTGGGGACCCATGGTAATGGTCCCCGCTGTTGCTGGCAGACTTCACATTTTAGGGTGCTGCTTTCCAGCAGCTTGGGACTTGATTGAAGTTGATCTTGGCTACATGAAAAATTCTTGCTATTGCTTTTTATGCACTCTCTTTTTCTTGTTGCCTTTCTTTTCTTCCTTTCCTTCTTGCCTTTGTTTTTTCCTTCCACATTATAGTCACCACATCCTTGAAGTGGGAGGAGAGAAGTTAAAAGCAAACATTTAATACCTCAAGTGTTTTTAAACCACCAGCAATCGGTAGAAGCCTGAAGAGGTCATCCCTGGAAATAATCCATCTGGTGAACTCCTTATGGATGTCACCTTTCCAAGAGCAGTGCCATTTCCTCATGGTGTGGGTGTACTTATTTATTATGTCATTAAAGTTGTTTTCTTTCAGGCGGCCTTTAAAGATCTTCCCTGGGGATTCACCAGGCTGGGCAGCAAGCCAAGTAGAACCCCCTGAAGTTAAGTGCTCAGCTCTGTTGGACATAAACCACTTAATATTTCAAAGACAACAAAAGTGGTACAGATCCAATTTGTTTCCAGTAGGAAAGAAATAACCGGCAAGTAACACACTGAGACCATCACAACAGACAAGCAATGCCATGGCATCTCCCCCTTCTTCAGGCAAGAGCAGGGTGGTGCTGTACGTTCATAACGACAAGTTGTGATTATGGACCCTTCATTCTGCTTGCCATAGCTCCAGAGAGCATAAGACTAATGCTACAAAATCCCAGGTTCTATTGCTCTTGCTGCTGCTAAGTCCCATCATCGCTGCAAATCTTCCCCCCGCCCTGCTCGCAGTGCTCAAATTTTGATGCTGTGTTCCTTAAACGCAGTTTTCCAGAGCTCACAGGATAGTGCTGTTCATAGTTCACTGTCCCCAGGCCAGGTGACAGCAGAGTCACACCCGGCACAGGTTCTTCCTCTGCTGAGATACTCAGCCCGCTTTCATAGAGGGATGCCACCATGGGTTTTGAAATTTGCTTTCCACAGACCTTCAGCTGGGTTAAACTCAGTTGCTGGCAGGTTAGCAGAGTGCAACACACAGGGTCAGCCGCAAAGCCTGTCAAGGGACAGGAGGATACTCCCTGGATTTCAGCAGGTCATAGATCCGGTCTAAAGGAGGGAGGTCAGCAAACTGTGTACACTGACTCTCCCTGTCGTGAAGAACATCACTTAACGCCCGGATGATGTGCTTCTTCCCCGGCTGAAGCCAAGTGCTTCAGGATCTCACAGTCCCAAGTGCAAAGGATGTTTCTCTTACCCTTCCTATGGGTTTGCTCTGCTTGGTCCTGGATTCAGTTTAATGTCTGGTCCAGCTTTTGGTGTCATCTGCTTTAGTCTGTTCGGTGAGCTACAGTCCTGAAGGGCTGCCAGCTTGCCAGGAGCGTTATTCCTGCAGGGCTTCTCGGATAGCAGTGGGGTTACTCCAGATTTGGGCTGGTGGAGGGCAGATCAGGATCTCATGGCTCAAGACAGTAAAAACCCCCATCGCCCCCTGCATTGCTCTTGGATGGGACTTCTGGGGCCTGGCGCTCCCTCTCAGCAGGTTGGGACAATAAAAGAAAATAAATAAATAAATAAATAAATAAAAAGAATACAAAGTTTGGCAATCCCAGTTTGCCTGGCTGCTCTCCTCGCAGCAATGCAGAAGGCTGGCTGAGAAGACCTGGAGCAGGGAAGGGAAGCTGCCCCCCAAACCGGCAAAGCCCGCCGGCATGCCAGATCCTAGCAAGAGCTGCCGCTTGGAGAAGCAGGGGAGGAGGCGCATGAAGAGGCAAGACCAGAAACATAATCGTCTGTGGTTTTGGTGAATAAAACATGGCTGTCCCCACAGACAGAGCGTGAGGTAATAAGGACCTCTCTATCAAATATGTGTTTGCTGTCTGTTTGTTCTGGGCTTCTTTTTGCAAATGGGTATTTTTATAGCTGGAGCTGCTGCATTGTGGCTCACACTGCTCAGGCTAATGTCCTGCTTTCCTCTTTGCCAGGAGCCTAGGTTTTCAAGTGTTCATGACTCAGCTGTAAATACATGCGCTGAAGATGAGCTGGAGCAGCAAGGATCCTTCCCGGGGGCCAGGTCCAGCGCTGGCTGGCTCCAATGGGACTCATATCTCTTTTAGGATCCAGCATCGAAGGGATGGTGCCTACCTGGCTGCACCTGCGTGGGAAGGACCAAGGGAAGACTTAGGCTCCAGCAAAAGCCCCATGGCCACCCCAGTAAAACTGTGCCAGCAAGCAGGTGACACATCTGTGTCCAACCAGTTCTGCTGGTGCTCCGAGACCGGTAAAAAAAAGGCCCAAAATGGCTGAGCTGGTCCCAGATTAGACCTGCACCCAGAGTACTTTGTGAGTACTGAAATGCCAGCAGGCACCACTAAAATAGGCAAGCACAGCAATGGCAAGCAAGGGACGGCAGCAACCCTGCACTGCTGTGGGCAATACGCTCTTTGGGCATCCCCCGTGAGGTGCGTGATCTTGGTAAAGATGCAGCCCGTGACAAATGGGTATTTCTGCAGTGTCAGCCTCCTCTCCCCCCCATTTTTATCTAGTAACAGAAAAACAGGGGAGGGGAGCAACAGCTGGAAAAGTTATCCTGATGGTGGTGATAGAAAGTCCTCAGGGACGGCAGGGATGGGTGTCTGAGTGGGGCACCTGCCTGTGCCCTGCACCACCGTCCTGGCCAAGGGCACTTTGCAAACCAATGGATCAGCAGGACTTTGGGCAAGGGATACCCGACGGCAGTGCTTCTGCCATGCTGAGGCCTTCGGTGCGGATCGGCTGGTCTAGGCACGTGAGGGAACCTCTACATCAGTTTAAGGTGGGATATAAAACAGAAATGTCCATCAGCCTTGCAGGCAGCTTCTTACAGCTCTCTGAAGGAGAGTTCAGCCTCAGTCTTGCGTCACTCCAGCAAGACTCAAAATTACTCTTGCTTTATAGCTTAGCATGGGGAGCAGGATGGAGCCTATTGCCAGATATTTTCAGTGCCAAACCGTAGTTGGTTTCCATGTAACTTGCACATTGAGAAATCCTGAGAATAGTAAGTATGTGAGTGTTAAAACAGAAACAATATTCTATCTGCACATAACCCTTCTGTGCGATTGGCACTGGCAGGGTACTGCAACACCTTTTTTAGTCCCTGTCCTATGATCAAGACAAGACACATGCACAGATTTTAAAAAAGAAAAAGCCTGGCTGAGAAGAGCCATGAAGGCAGGTATACAAAATAAATGTTAGATTAAGAGAAACAAAACAGTGATGAATGCAAATATGAATTAGAAGTTAAGAAAAATTATCATAAAAACCAAAGAAAATTTATCCTGTGTTCACGGTAGAACTGAAGAGCATGAAAGAGGGGAGGGTTTACATTAGGAGCAAAAGGTCCTAGCACTTTGTAAGCACTACTTCGCAGTAGCACTCTGGGAAGATAGGTATGGTCAATAGTTTTTTCATGATACTAGGCGTGAGGGGAAGGATGACTGTAAAATACTTCTTATGGCCCAGCAACAAGCAAATGTTAACAAATATATTCTGAAAAACCAGTTATTTTTGAACCAGCAGATAGGAACTACTTGAAGCTAAGAAACTATGGTGGCTATGCTATGTCTTATGGATCTTTATGGGGACATTTCCATAGGACTAGGAGAAAATTAGTACTCTATTAGACTTGCAGAGTGCTACACTAGGCAAGCAGGGCACGCACTTACAACATTTCAGCTCATAACAATGGGTAGCAAGAGCTGGCTGGGACAGGAAACGCTTAGGAAATAATTAAAGAGGAGTAGTGGTACGATTTAGTAGCAGCCCTGCTGAAAGACACCTCAGGGTTGCGTTGGATGCCAACCCACTTAAGAGCCAACAGTGTGCTCTCATTGCTCTGGGCTGCATTTGGAGGTGTATGGCCAGTCACTATTCCCTTGTGTCCAACACTGGTGCGGTCAGGTCTTGAATACTGCATCCCATTTGGGGTCTCCCAGTTCAACAGGGATGTGAAGAAACTGGGGCGAGTCTGGTGGAGGGGCACGGAGACGGTCAGGGCTGAGGGAACATGCCCTGCAAGGAGAGCCTGGGGGGGCCCGGCTTGGTTAGTGCGGTGTGGGGGCTAATCTAATAGCTGCCTGTAACTATCTAAAGGATGGTTACACAGGTAGTACTGCCAGGGGCAATGGACACAAAATGGGTTGGACATTAGGAAAAATCTCTTCACTGGAGAAGGGGTAGGGCAGCCCTTGAAGAGGTGCCCGGGGAGGCTGCTGAATTGCTGTCCTCGGAGGTCTTCAAGCCTTGGTGACAAAGCCGTGCCTGACTGACCTGGCATTGGTGAAGTCCTTCTTTGAGCAGGAGGCTGGACTACATGATCTTCTGACAACATTTCCTACGATTTTTACAAATTAAGGTAAAGAAGTTTGCTAAACAAATCAGATATCTTTTTTCAATGGGATTGCTGGTGTGACTGGTAGAGGCAGCAGCTTAATTTGCTACCGTATACTTCAGCACCTGCATGGCTTCCCACTTGATACACAACATTTTGGTTAAGAAATGTGAGCAGTGAAGAAAATCGGTGTGACACGTACTGACTGACTTGGAAGCGAGGTAAATGAGAGATCTTGAAATGAAATAGTGGATGGGGAAGTGCAAGCGTGCACGGCATTACAAAGTGGTGCGCTTCTGGCAAGTTTCCTTGGAAAGAGTGGCAGAGGGCTTATTTAATATTTCTATGAATGAGCTGGAAGATACACCACTGGCAAAACCTGCAGATGATCAAAAGATAGCGATAAACATTAAATTAGGTGTGTTAGTGATCCGGAGCGATTTGGTTCCCTGGGAAAGCAAGCCCAGCAAACAAGGCATGGGTTTTACAGTGGGCTCAGAGAGTGCAGGCATGTGGGGGGGGGATCAGGTCCTTTCCAAAACTGCAGGAAAGCAGGAGGAGGTCCAGCCGTGTGGTCAGCAGAAAGGCAGATCTGAGGGTTATGCTGCAGCTGGGGAGGTCAGCGCTGCTCTGGGTTGCAGACTGGGGAACTACCAAGTCAGAGGGAATCACTGCTGGAGCACCGTGCTCTCTCCTGGGGTCTGCAAATCAGGAAGGATGCTGAAAAATTGGGGAGGATTCAGTGAAAAGCCATGGCAATTACTGCACTGTTACATTAAGCGTCTGCTTTAGTGTTGACAAGACTAGAGCCCCAAAAAGTAAAACGCAGAGTTAATGGTAAGAAAGACACAAGCAATGGAGTATGAAAATCCTTTAACTTTAACAACTTAGAGCTGACAGGAGAGAAAAAAAACCCCAAACCTCCCCATTTCACCCCTCCCTCCAGCACTTTTGCAGCTACCAATTGCTCTGCTTGAGAAAAACCTGATTAAGACTTATTTTTCCAGTCATTTGTGATTATTTGTTGTGGTTCCATATAAATACAGAAATTCATTAGTTTACAGGGCAGAGAAATGTTTTGTAAAATCTGCAGCTTTTAAAAGAACTTAAAGCAAATGTTAAAAACTAATCCTTGTAGCTTTTCCTGTTCCCACTTCTTTTGGAAAATACAAAGCCAAGGCATTTTATGTCAAAATAAAGAAATCAATAATTACAAACATACAGGCTTTTCCCACACCCCACCTTTCTACCCAGAAAGAGTTTAAATGACTGAATACAGTGTGCTTTCCACAAAAAAGAGGGATTTTAGTAGGACCATTAATAGACATTTAACTTTAACAAGTGCCACTATAAACATTTCTCCAAAATTCACCAGGGAACCAGGATTTTATCACTTTAGGAGCACTGCACAGCTCTGTGATACGCTATGATGCCGGATAATGATCTAATAGGCCTCACTGACAACAAGCTGGCACCCTGCCACGGCTACGCAAAACCACCCTACAGCTGGGAGCATGAGAAAACCTGCAAATAATACCTCCTGATTTCTCAGCTAATAGAACAGCACAGACTAATGCGGTTGCAGCAGTCTCATACAAATAAGGCATAAGGTAAAGTGCCTGAGCCTGGGCATTACTACTGAGGGTTAATTTTTTTCGTTTCAATCACCCAGAAATGTAATTGGGAAAGTTGCTTCATTCTTCCGCTTTCAAAATGAATGAAAGTTCACTTAAAAAAAAACCAAAATCATAAATTTTGAAATGGACTGGTTTAATACCGCTCTTTGGTTGTCCTTTGATTATTAATATTTCCTATTTGTAAAAATACAAGCAAACGTCTGAAGGAATGTTATAGATAGTAACAGCTTTTTTCTTGAAAACTTTTTTTAAGATGATGATTTCTGTGAAATACTTCACGAAGAGGAGATATTTTATTTCACTTTTATTTTGAGACGTTTCATCCAGCTCATGAAGGTCTTCTCTGTCACAGTAGATTCATAGAGGAAGAACACTATTAACTGAATTTGTCACCATTTTACCCTTGCTCTGAGGTCTGTAAGACTCCGTAAGACTTGCTTGTCCTCACTTCCAGGGCTTCTCATGGAAGTTCCCCTTACTTTGAAAGTGGGTCATACTGGTAGTCACATTCTTACTTGCCACTTGGAGTTTCAGATTCAAACCAAAACAACAAACAAGAATTTTTGCTTGAAAGTTCTCAAGAAAAATACAACCTAGCCTTACTCTGTTACAAAGCCACGCTGCTAATTTTACAGGTTTTGGTTGCAAAACCACAGCTTTGCTGATTTTTTTCCTGGAAAATGAGTCTACCGTCACTCAAATCAGTGCCGTCACTCAAATCAGTGCCATCACTCAAATCAGTGAATGTGGGCATGCAAGAGGAGACCAAGGAAGTGCTGTGTAGGTGCTGTTTCCAGGACCATTCTTTCCCAGGGTCTGGCATTAGGCTGCTAGTATTTTTAGATGATTTACCCACAGCTCCTTGTACATCTATTGTAAAAGGACAATGGTTTATGGAGTTCTCGTTTGGGCTAACCTCTTGATTTGGGGTGAATTAACCAGGCATGAATTAAAGAAATCCTTCTGTAGCATTTCTCACTTATGCTGTCCACAGCTAGACAGAGAGCATATTCCTTTCCATCCACCACTGAAAATGGTGCTGACTTTGAAGACAGTTGGGAAAGGCTGAAGCCTTCTACCGAGGTACCGGCTATGGCACCGGGTGGGCAGTTGCAATGGTCTCTCCCTTCCACCCTCTCACACACCCCTTGTGCTTCACAAACTCACCCCAGAAGCAGAAATTTCCAGTTTGCTAGCTGTGCAGTAAACCTCAGATCTCTTCAGAAGAAGCCATGCATCTTCTCCTGCTCTCCCAGGACGGCCTGATAACACCAAACTCTTTTTTTTAGCCAAGAGGAACAGCAGGACCCTGGCTCAAGTCTTGCCAATCATGCTAGTAAAACCAAGCAAAACCATAGTTTGACCCATGCATTTAGACAGCCAGTTCTACAAACACAAAGAAAGACAATTTATGTTGAAGAAGGATCATTTTGATTGCTTGCAGCACACATTTTTCATACGGTTTGGAGTTTTTTCCTAATGTTGCTAAAAATACCACCAGGTAAGGCTTCTTTCGAAGAAGTTTATTTGTGAATCAAATAAACTCAAAACAAGAAAAAAGCAAAGCAATAAAAAATTAAGGCAGCAACCAATTTGGCATGTAGAAAGAAGAAATACAAACAGAAGTATTTATCTGGGAGCTAAAAAAGAGGAAGATAATTGACAGTCTTCATTTCCAAAATAAGATTGCTGATTATGAAACAAAAAACCTCTGGCTATTTTAGTACAGATGTAATTTCCAAGGCTAAAAGCACCCTTTTGCCTTTCAGTTCACATTGTTTGAGGCTAAAATTTAACAAAATTGGTCAAAATACTTCTCTAGCCAGTGGGCAGACACTCACCAGATGAGTTTTGCCAGTGACTGTGGCAGATGGGTTAAGCTTGTATGGGACAGACTAGCCCTAATCAGTCACTCAGCCCCTCTGAGCTTGCCTTTTCCACCTGAAAGAATACTATAGCCCTTCCACTCTTTTCTTACATCACCCCACAGTGACTCTTCAGTCACTTACCCACCTGGATTATTTTTTATTTTAATAAATAATGAGGATCAGAATAAGCAGGCACGTAAGGTTTCAATTAAATGTTTGAAAGACCAGTGCTGTGGCTGCTGTGCACTATACTCACTTTCTATACTCCCTTAATGACAGTTTTAATTCACAGAAGATAAACACCAGAATATATATGACATTGTCCTAACTGCTTAACAAACCCTCTATGTTAATCCCTAGGTAAGCCTGAGATTTTTATCATACAAGCTTAAGAAACTGATAGGAAGGTTCCTACAGCAACATCCACCCATCCAGCCACTTGGCACTTAAATTGTAATAGGTCTTTTCATGGCAAGTGGTAATCTTCCTCTCCCCATGGCACCTCTGCCAGACCTCATCGTTGGAGCACACAGGCACTGCTTTTGTATGAAAAAAAAAGGTGGAATGGATTTTATTAAACTTTTTTTCTGGACTTCAACCAAACACATGAAATGTGTACCTCAGAAGGCAACAGTTAGAGAAAAATCTGACTGATAAGAGGAAATTTCCCTGCCCCGTGACCCTCGCAGCGCTGGTGCAACCTTTCAGCACAGAGAAGTGTGTGTGCAACGTGTGCAAGTCGTGCAAGTCCCTGGGCTAAGAGCCTTGTGCTCACCCCATCCCTGGGACAGCCCCCAATGCCCCTGGGCATATTTTGCCCAGGAATGGTACAAGCATCCCCATTGCCTCTAGCTCTTGGCTAGGGAGCTTCCTTTCCTGTGCCTTGGCTCATAATGTCAGACAAAAAGTCCTGCTGGGAAAGAGCAACCTAAGAGCAGCTCTCTTGAGGGAGGTATCAGGCCTGGGGATCATTATGAAGACATCAAATGGCAATGTTTTAGAAATGTGAGTGTACCATAGCTGCGGGTGAGCAACAGGAGCCCTGTGATTCCTCTAATGATGGCATTATGGTTGTTTCACTGTCTTCTGTCGCCTTGTACACAGTGTGCAAGTTCTGTGTGATGGGGAGCCCTTTCAGCCTACAGTCGTGGGCAGCAGCTGCGGTGATACAGATGGCAAAAAAACAAAAGGAAGAGAGAATGACAGTGATCTTTAAGGAGATGTTTTGTGGTTAGGTTTTTTTGTGGTCTAACAAAATCTATAACCAAAGGGAATGAAGAATCAGATGAGTCAGGTTGTCCCAGGGCATCTGATGCTACCACAAGCCATTTGTGCTTTGCTTATATAATTTTATTGTCAAGCGCAGCATGATGTTAGGCATGCACATATGTAATACTGAGGCTCCCTGTTCCCAGGTTCCTTGCTCCATTAACCAGTGACATCAATTCATATGTTAAGGGAGAAAAAGAAGACGTTAAGGATTACTAAGGATTAGAGGTGGATGAAAGTAAAATTTCAGCTCAAAACCCATTTCAAGCCTGCAGTTCAAATCTCTCTCTCTCCCTGGTCAAGTCTGAGTGCCTCAGGTTTTGACAACTGCCGTATCTGGCTGCAGACTGTAACTACTAAGTTTGGGAGGATCTGTGGTTATATGGGTGGTTTGCTCCTGTCTGAAATGAAATATCCATCCAGGGTTATAGTGGAGCCCCATTCTCTGATATAAAATCTATTTGATAATTTAAGACACCCAAGCGCACTCATATTTTTGAAAAGCATTGCTCAGCTGTCCCACAAGCAGAGAGGCAGGCTGTAATTTTAAGCAGCAGCTCATCAGATTCCCAGCCATCACCTACTAATTAATCCACCGCAGAGCTCTCGCTTGGAGTCTCACTTTCAGAAAAAGGCTGCCAGTTTTTCTGCCTTTTTGTTATATGTCCCTGAGGAGCAATCTAACCTGACAAAGCATTTTTCAGACCCACCAACACAAGAATCTTCAGTTGGGGATATATGAACCAGTAACCTCAGCTGTATTCCCAAAACGGTCTTCAGAGTTAAAGGTTTGGAGAGTTTGATTGTGTTAGATCCCTATTCCTGGCTGCCTTTCTGTCCAGAAGGCAAGAAGACAACCAAGCATCACCATCTCTCTTCAGCCCTGGAGCCAAAACCAGGGACAACAAAACTCGCCCCAAGATGTCCACAGCACAGTTGTCTGTAGGAAAGTAACTGGGGAGTGCTGAGCAATGGAGGACTGTAGCACGTTGCGCTGGAGAAGATGGAATTGTTGCTAGAGGTGCTGCGGGAGAGCTTGGGGGAAAGCATGGTGCCGTGGCGAGGAGCAGGAGTCATCTGGAGGGGCAGGAGGAGGAACCCGCCGTGCCCTGCTGCAGGGGACGGTGGTGGCAAGAGCAGCAGGGGTGGCCACGGGGACCTCCTGGGGCTGGTCAGCAGGGGAAAACCAGGAGCACCCCACCGCTCTGCCGTGCCAGCCGTGATGCTGGGGAAACCCTCCAGCTCTGCTGTGCCGGAGCAGCAAACACCCCTGCCGTGGTTGCACTGCCGAAGCATGACAGCTTGGTCCCCTGCCTGGTCCGGGGTGGCCTCCCAACCGAGCCAGTGCTGTCCCATGGGTTCCCAGCCCTCTTCTCCTGCAACCACGTGCCCCCATGTGCTCCCACAGCGAGCCCACTGCCCTGCGCAGCTGCTGCCAGGCAGGCTGTCCCTCCCGGGGGGTATCTGCCATCACTGCGATGCGGGGGAGGCAGGCTGGTGGGCATCCTGCACACAGGGGATTAGCCCCATCATGAGTGGGTTGGGATTGGGATGCTCCCCAGGATCGGGATACTCTCCCCGTCGCGCCCCCCTTTGTGTAGGTGCCCTGAAATCCTGCTGCAAACACAGCCTGCTGTCAGGAGACCTATTTACCCTCACCGCTCATTTATAATCAAAAAGACATATGCTCGCCTGTGCCAAGCTGAACGAAGCATGAGGACCCGTCAGGGTTCGCATAAGCACCCCCTGCTTACTTTGCTGGCTGGGGGGGTGCCAGGCGCTGTGCGCTGCTGGGGATGGATGAAGAATAAGGATCTGGGGAGGATGTGGAATAAAAAGCCGCTGAGTGGAGAGTTCATTTCTGATCACTGGGGAATCTCATGCTCCAGCGGTGCCACAACTTCGCGCAGAGATGAAATATTATGCGGAGCAAGAACCCCTTCATCGTATAAATCAAGCCAAGGAAGCATGAACAAAGCCCTTTCTGTACTCCTTCCCAACAGCCCCGCTGCTTCGCGGAGTGAATGCCACAAACTAAACTTCATGACGGAAGCCTTTGGCTAAGAAAAGATGAATTTCATGCTTTTCCCAGGCTGGCTGTGGACTCATTCTTGGGGCTGTCAGAGAGCTAACCTTTCCCTGTTAATCTGTCCCCCATCTTAATAAGGGTACAACAAAGCGAAAGTACTCTCAGACTTAAAAACAAGAACACATTAAACGGCAGAGTATAAACCACCTTTCTGCAGAGGGGGGGAGCAACCAGCACTGATAACAATATTGAAAGTGGGGATTAAGCAGCAGAGCGCTGAGGGAGCCAGCATATGGCAGCCTATTGACCTGTCCCATATGCAGCAGCTATTGTTTCCTCCCCACTGTACCGCAGCAGCCCGCTCCCCACCCTCCACCCCTCGCCCTCCCGCTTGCTCGCCTTTTTTTGTGGCACGAGGGCCGGGGCTGGGATCTGCTAAAACTTGACATTTACACATGAATTGTGCAACACTGCAGCGCAGAGAGCCAGAGTGACCTGGGCCACTAAGCAGCGTCTTGGTAATTAGGCTCGGCAGAAAAAAAACCCCAGCAACAGCTCTTGGAGAAGTTGCTTTAGGTTTGATGGTGGAGAGGGCTTAATGGCAGCAAATCCGGACTTCTCGCTTTCTTGGGCAGGGCGGGGTTGGGTAGGATGTGATTTAACTGCTGAAATGCTATTTTTTGGCATGGTTGGCAGAGCTTGTAGGGAATTAATTTCCAGACCTGCAGGCTTTTTCACTGAGCAGTAGCAGGAGAACGCAGAAATCTTCACCCTCCAAAATAAACAGAGCAGCTTCTGGTATGGGCTTGTCCACAGCTGGGGAGATCCTACCGGGAGCCAGTTATGGGTGTTTCTTCAGCTCCTGGTTGAATGGCGAGAAGATCAATCCAAACCACGGCTCATGTTCACGCAGGAGATGTTGACTGCAAAGCCTGAGTCAGACCTTCACCACTTGCCTGACAGCGTTGTGGGCTGCTCCAGGTGTGGGGTAGACCTACAGCTGCCTCGGCTTCTCCCACAAATGCATCACCGGGGCTCCCCAGCAGCCACCAAACAGCAGGACTTGAGGTGACAACGTCAGAGCAACAAAATCCAAACCCAGATGAAACCCAAGGGCAGGCACCCACCTTTCCTTAGAGAGTTATTTGCTCTTACTCAGCTGACTGATATGAAGAGACCTCATGGGCAGAACCGGATCCCACATAATCCTCTATGAAAAAGATATTCATATGTTCTGCTGCTTGTAGCAGTTCCTGGCAGCTTTCACCACGTAGGACCACCAAAGGACTCCCAAACTAATTAAAATGATACAGCTATTTTTAAATCCTACAAGCTACTAATCCCAAACATGTTTCTTAGCCAGAACTCTACACATTTATTTGATTTCTATCTAAACCCATAAACTAAGCCTCATTCATTGATGAGATTTCAAACTTCCTGAGCCAAGCTGGAGCTACAAGGCCTTTTAAGAGCTTTTCAAGCATGGTTTTTATTCCCCACAGAACCACCTTTGCCTGCATTTTTCAGGGAGCCCTGCATCACGTATTGAGAGCTCAACTTTCCCTTCTGTGCACACACAGCAGTTAAGCCGATATTGCCGCAGGTACAAGGGCATGCACGTCAAGGAAAGAAAAGGTGCCCTTCCTGTCATAAGATAATATTAGTCATCCTGTCCTGAGTTATTCTATGAGTCAATGGATATTAGGAAAAACTTCTTCACTATGCTTGTGGCCAAGCACAGGAGCAGGCTGCCAGGGTGGCTGGGCAATCTCCATCCTCAGAGATATTCAAAACCCAACTGGACATGGACCTAGGTGACCTGGTCTCGTTGGCCCTGCTTTGAGCAGCTTCATCAGCTGCAGGTTGGCTCCCATGCTGGCAAAGGCTTCCTTCCCACTGTAGACGGAGAGGACAGGGATGGTACTCACTTGCACGGAGCAGAGACGGCATCGCGTGCGCTGCACAAGCCCTGCTGAGGGGCAGCATGTGCTGGCTTGGCCGAGCACCACGCTCACGGTCTCACACAGCTTAAGCCGGAGCTTGTAGACGTCCCTTCTGCTCCGAATGTGCCAGAGGTTTGCCCGCGGTGTACGGTATGGATAGGGCTTTCCTTGCTGGGGTCAGTCAAAATGCAACATGGGAACAGAAACAAGGTGGGATTTTCTTAGTGCATTCCTGATCAAACTGGCTCAGAAAATTTTGGAGGGAGCAAGAAGTATTTAGCCATCATCCTCCTGCTTTCTGTTCTGTCTGCCTCCAAACTATCCTCTGCCTCCGAGTCACACACTATGCCCTTTTAAACCGTAACCCCCCACTTTCACTGTCTCACCTATTTTTCCACCCCTTCTTATCTTCTAAACAGAAATCACACCTGATTAAATCCAAATCAAGCCCCCAACCTCCAGCCCACATTGTGGGGTGAAGGAACAGAGCGAGCCTGTCCCCAGTGCCCTCCCTGCTGCCCGCCGTGCCGTACGGTGCTGGTGGTGATGCTCGGGTACCACTGAGGATCGGTGGCAGCGATGCCACATGGAGGGAGCACTGCTCAGGAGCAGTAGCTGCGGGCAGCGGGAGCCACCCTGCAATGAGCAAAGGGGGAAACTGAAAACAAGGAAACCTGATCAAACCAGTAGGAAAGAGACTCAAGACTTCAAGGAAAGTCAGCTACGAACTATGGCCGGTGAAATAGCCTCCTTTAAAGCCTGGGGGTGAAAACATGGCAAAGGCCGCTGAGGCTCCCCCAGTGCTGTGCTTCCCAGTGGGGGTAAGTGCAGAGAGCAAAGCCTCTATGTGATTTATCCATTACACACCGAATTAAGCCGAGGGCCAGCACGTCCTGTGAGCTCCAAGGACCTGTCAGCGGCTGAATGGGAGCATTGTGCATCAGCTGCTGCTGTCAGAAACCGGGTCTGCAGTCAGCAACAGCCTGCAGAAGCTCTTTTCTGGTGAGGAGCGCTTTAATTGCTTGCTCACTTGGTGGCATCAATGCAGACGCTTGTACCTTTGTGCTCCCCTTGCAGGGAAGGCTTTTCACTGGGGTCTGTGCCATAGGAGGCAGGGGAGGAGAGAGCACTTCTTAATGGGGAAGAGGCAAGATCCCATCGGCACAACAAGAGTGAGCAGGGCAGGGCAGCCTTGCCTACGCTACGTGGCCTTAGAGAATGAATGTGAAAGCAAGAAAACCTAACCCGTGTTACAAATCCCTGACTTAGAGTGACCCAGGCCTTTGGAGGGGTCACACAAAGGTTTGGAAAACATCTGATCCTTTGAAAACTTTTTCTTTAGAAACAGGTGGGCTGGAGTTGTCACATTTCTTTAGTTTTTGAATACTGGGACAGTTGATGAACATGTTCGAGCCTCCAAATCAATATGCTGGAGGTGGGCTTGATAAGTAGAAATTCCGTGATTTTGCCATTCTTACTTTATCTTAATTCAGCTGATTCATGTCAAGCCTGATATGCACTGGGAGGAAGAGAAGAACCAGGTCCTTGGGGACTCTTTGCCAGTGTCCCCCCTGTAGCTAACTGACTTGATGCAACAGGCTGCACTCAAAGGGAAGAGCCCTGTCTGGAAGAAGAGATTAGTGGGGTGCCTCTATTCTGGCTGTAACTCCTCTGAAGTAACAGCAGTCACACCACAGATTAATTTGGACCAGAGTTTTTACTTGACCATCATTAGAAAGGAAGATTGCTCAGGTCTGAGACACTGCACAGAGACACAAAGACACTGCATCCTTTGTAATGCAAATATGTTTTCTGCTTCAATAGGCTTCAGAAAATGATGGACAAAAAACATTATACAGAGATGTCTGTGGCTTCGCTCTTATTCTTTTGCGATGTGTAACTTCAAAAGAAGGCATTTTAATTTGACAGATGGACATTTAATTATAAATAATAATGTATACTGGTTCTTAAGTCACAAGCGCCTCTGCACCTGTAGCCACTCTCCCTTACAAAGGAAGCCTCCCCTCTTCCAGATCATCCAGCCCATTTCTTTTTCCATCTCCCCACAAAACATGCCCGCCCTTCCAGGCAGATCCACCCAGCAGACTCCTGCAAACGCCTGTCACTGCTTGCACAGTGGGCTGCAGGGTGGTGAGAGATGGTCTTGTCGGTGTGGGGTCCACTTCAGCAGCTTTGAAACTGCCCTGAAAACTGTGTGAACGCATCTTGCCTCCTAATTGCTACAGGTGGAGCAGGGAGGTGTTACTTTGAGTGTTAGGTGGATGAATTGGTTGCTGTCCAGAGTGAAAAGGCTTGTCTTGGGTGGAAATACCATGACCTTCAGACTACAGCTGGGTTTAGCCTGTTTCCCTAAGAAAACAAGACTTATAGGATCAGGCTTTGTGAGTTAATCTGCAACTATCTGCTGCCAATAGCTTTTCAACTTATTGGCCAGTTTCAACCATTTTGACAAGACAGTGGAGGTCTAAAAGCTGTTATTTTTCTGCCAGGTTGTGAAAATAAACTAGGTAGCAATGGAAAAAAATCCTGCCAGTGTTCCCCCAGGTGAAAGGTTGATAAACTCAGCTCTAATAGACATCAGATAACTGCGCTAAGAAAGATGGAAAGGAGAGGATGAAAGAGGCTGTGAAGCAGACAACTGCACTGTGATTGCTCCCTGTACTGCTTCAAACACCTTCCCTTCTGACTCGCCTCTGCAAGAAATGATTTGCAAAAAAATTCATCTCTTCCCACCACAAGCCCAAAACTAGTGGCTAGGTTTTTGAAAGAGCACCCACATTGCCTAAAAAATGTGCCAGAAGCAGCATCCCAGGAGCCACTGGATGCCGAGCACTCTGGAGGGTTCACCCCGTGGGGGGAGCGGAGCTTCCCTAAAACTCCATGGTTGGGCAGTGCGAAGCAGCCCTGGGGCACTTGTCCCTGGCCAGCCAGAGTGCCCCACCATGATCATAACGGCCCTGTTGTGATATAGGGTCTGTTGGGGAAGAAAGCTGTATGGGGACGCTTTAAAGGAACTGCAAGATTCAGCTTGTTCCAAAGTCTCGGAGAGATTTCTTTTTCTTTTGGGGCATTTCCCTGCTAGTCGTGGCTGTCCCACGAGGAGAGTGGTGAGACCCCAGTCCTCCGCTCACCCCACCGCTTTGGTCACCGTACAGAGGAAAGGCAAACATGCAGTGATGTCAAATACGGGGAGCTGCAGACCGGTCATTTTCCCCCAGCTCTGCTCAGTGCCCCAGCAAAGGAGATAATTCAGTTTCCCTCCTCGTTGAAGCCTTTATTCCTTCTCATGCCTTTCCCACCATTGCAGGACATGCGGGTCAGCAGGCATGCGAGCACCCTCTCCAGCAGCACCACTGGGACGCTGGTGCGGATAAGGGCACCTCAGCACTGGCCTTACACACTTGATGGAAACAGGGAACACAAAACTCCTCTATGCTCTGTCCCTCCTTTCCAGCATTAGTTTCTGTTGCTAAAAACTAGAAGGCGGTGTATTTTCACCCACTGCTGTGAAAAAGTTTGACCAGAGCACCACTACCAGACAGTGGGCTGGAAAATGGCATGTCTGATGTGCAGAGACCCCAAGCCAGTGTTTGCTCATGTCCACCTGCCTACGGCCGTCTGCTGCCTCGTGTCTTGCGTCTGAATAACGAGGCTCCCCGGGGCAGAGACAACCCTCTTAGGCTGCGCCCGGCACAATGGAGCTGCGGTCGGGATTAGGTATTATGACGATAATAAAGAATACAGAGATGCTAAATTCAGTTGACACGGAGATGGCAAACAGAAGAAGAAAAGGACTAAGATATGGACTAGGGTCTGTGTGGCAGCATTAGGAAAAATGGGGGTTATTTTATATCAAGATCTGCCCAGACCTGTACACATGGGCTCTATCCTGCTCCTATCCTTCCCTTCAGAAGTCACTTAACTTCACGAGAGTTTCCACAGATGGACAACATGCAGCTTATAAGGTTGAATTTACAGCCAGGCAGTGAGGCAGTGACATCCAGAGAAATTTGGGCTGTGGAATGGGAATGATGTGTAAGGCCAGCTCCAGCCTAGAGCCGAGATTCATTTTGGAAGGCACTAAAACCCACATGATTTGTGCTTGCAAGAAGCATTGTTTCTGATTTTAAAGGATTTAATTCAAGTCTGGGTCATGTTTTCTAGGCAGTCTGGAGATATTCCAGGGGATTCAATTTGTGGTATTAGCGCTCACTTAATACTGGGGGTATGTGTCCAACAGACAGGAAGCACTCTGTAACATGTCGGGTCTGTGTTTAGAAATAGGCTGAGGAGATTTAGAAATGTCGTGGATTTGCCTGCCTTTGAAGTCGAATCAGCTTGAGCCAAAAAACTTTGAACGCAAGCTGGAAAGCCATTTCGGGACTTTGTATTACTGTCATGGGTTTAAGGGAAGCCCAGGAACAGCACCTCCTCAATGCGACAGGCTGCTTCAAGGGGGCTTTGGCTCTGAAAAGGTCCTCACCAGGCACCCACACTTCTGTAACTGTAGGAGAAATTTGGATTTGCCTCCTCATGGAGACCCAGTTCAACAAGGGTCTGACAATCCCTGTAAACTCTGCTCCTGGGCTGAGACCTGCGGCACTGCCTCTGCTCCCTCCCCTTCTGCAACCCCAAGGGTGAAAAAGCACCTTTTAACCTGTTCCCCTCGCAGATATGGACAGCACATTCATAGCTGGAGTCACAACTTGGTGACAAATAATATTCTGAGAAGTGGAGCACCGCACCGACATGCACGGTGCTTCAGCGACTGTATGGACGTTTGCTCCGGTTACTGCTGCCAAGAGCAAGCCCAGGCGCGGGGCTGGTGGGGGACACGCGCCGTGGGGGTCTGCGGGAGGAGGACCAGCGGGGGCTCGGGGGAAAGCCAGCCCATGGGGATGGGGCTGCGGCGGTGGTTTTAACATACCTCTGTGTTCTTCTGAAATGAGCTCCTCCACGGGGGGAGGCGGTGCATTTTGTGGCACAAACCTCATATTACGTTGCACCAAATTCAGACTCTCGTCTTAAGGGTGGTGGAGCGGAGCGGCGGGACTGACGCAGGAGCAGGAGGGGAGGAGGCACCCGCCAACAGTGCAGCACACAACATGGTCCTTGTCACCCAGCTCCCTCTTGTCTCCCTTTCTCCTTCTCTCTCTCTCACGCACGCACAAAGAGGTTAATATTTGGTTTAAAATAAAGCAGAGTAATTTAAAACACACACTTTGCAGGCAAACCAGTGTTCAGTGTAAACAAAGCATTAAACTGAAAAGATCCATATGCGCTCGTTATCAGTTATTGCATTTTTTTTTTGAAAGGAAATCTAATACATTTAAAATAAACCCATAGCATGAAACAAAATAAACTATGGTCTTGGTTAGTTTGGTTTGATTTTTTTATTTAATGAGGAAAAGAGCTCCGTGATAAAGTAATCCTTTCAGAGGGAAAGGCCTGGGCAACGGTGAACACACCAGCCACATGTCGAGGGAAGATTAAAGTCTAACAAGAGTCTCTTTCCCACAGTTTTTGCAGCATTGCAATATCTCTGTGCTTAGGATAGTCCAGAATATCCTTCTGGACAGAGGCCCTGGGGTTCCCGCAGCTCCACAGACAAGCAGAGAAGCCGTGTAAAGACCCACTGACAAGTCCATCATCTTCCAACACTTAGGAGTCGAGGGAGTCTGGTACAAACTGCCCACACTAAGCCTCTAGAAGGGGACCCAGACTTTGGGGTTTTGATATAACAAAATTTTGCATGAAGCTTTATGAAGGAACCAACGGCAGCCAACAGCATAACTCCCATGGGGAGTAGGAGGAAGGCAATTACCTTTGAAAGCCTGACCATTTCTCATCTAAAATGTTCCTTAATAATGTGGCTGGTACCAGCATGTTACCCACATCACTTTTATGCAGTGCCACAACCTGCTTAGGGGAGAAGAGAGTTAATTATACATGTAGATTAGTTATCAGCCCTAGACAAAATAGACAATTTTCCCCCTTTTTTTTTTAACAACCTTGTCTTCTGCTCAGTGTTAGCTCAGGTATTTTACGTCCTGATGTGAAGCCTCCCAGTTTGGCCTGAGGAAGACTAGCCCCACTACGGGGTAACCCAGTGCTGGGCCGGGGTGTCCGCACCAGCCGCCGGAGCAGCCGAGCCCTGGGCTCCTCGACCTCCACTGCTGGAAATGCATCCAGCGCGGTTTAACCTGCTGTTGGCAGGTTGCACTGCTGCTCAATTCATCAGAGCTTCCCACATGGGGCATATGTTGGCTTTAGAGCAAAAACCAATGGGGACACAAGGGGGAAAATCTGTCCCTGCAGAGCGAGGTGGAGCAAGGCGCACAGCAGCACGGCGCTGGGCTCTTCAGGATGGAGCACACCTATCCTGGAGGTAAACTACTGATGGTCAGAGAAACCACTTCTAACACACCATTCATGTGTATGTTGGGCAGCAGGCAGAGAAAAGCCCCAGCAGCAATGGCCTGGCATCTGAAACCAGTTCCCGATATTTGATTTATTGTTCTGAATTTAGCATGCACAGTTATGTAAAGTCCAGGCTGAGAAATTTCCAAAGATACTAACTTCCTCTAATTAGCACTAATTTTTGCCCTCTGATGAGAGGCCAAGGACTAACTGACAAGCCAGAAAAATTCTTGCCTGCCTTGAAGCTCAGCTATATTTCTGCTTGGCTCAGACCATCACCATAGGTGATGCACAGGTCCAGCTCTTAGCTGAGTTATATGGGATGGAGGAAAAGATGTCCTCTCTGCTTTGTCAATAACCAGGGAAGGCTGAGGGCACAGTCAACTGCTGCTCTGCCAGAACGGGTTGCTCCTGAGTATTTTTGACTAGATGAAGTTCAGGAAGCAACATGCATATAGAGGATATAAATATGGGTACAGATACACGTACAGAAGCAGTTCTGGTGTAATAACAACCAACAAGGTAGGAAGGCTCTGAGAGACAGGAGGAGTTAGGATGGGACAGATTTTTAACCCAGATCAGCTATCCAGACCATCACATCACATGAGCCTTTAAATCATCCTCTTTATTTTATGAGGATGCAGTCAGAGCCAGCCGTGACAACTGTGGCTGAGCCGCTGGGAACACAGCTCCCTTTTGAACAAAAACCGCTCTGTGTTTTGTGAAAAATGGGAGCAATGA